>NC_090769.1:836762-1001762 GCF_036898095.1 Palaemon carinicauda | reverse complement strand
ATAGGCCAGACTATTCGGTGATTATGTATATAAATGAAAAATGAGCCGTAACCAGAGAGAAAGATCCAATATAGCACTGTCTGGCCAGTCAAAGGAACCCATAACTCTCTTGCGGTAGTATCTCAGTGGCTGCTAGTGCCCTGGCCAGCCTACTACCTACAAAGGAAAAATGAGCCGTAGCCAGAGAGAGAAGGATCCGATACTATTTGTAAGTCAAAGACCCTCCAGCGGTAGTATCTCAACAGGTGGCTGGTGTCCTAGCCAACCTACAACCTAAATTACCTGCGGTTTACTCGTGACGAAGGAGAGAGGCTCCGAATGGAATCCTATGGTGAAGTCGATTACCTCCTCTCTCTCGGCCGTGATGGATATGTCCATGGAGAAGTCCGCCTCGTATCTCTGCACGACGCCTAGGACTCCGGTGAAGGATCCGTTGTCTAGCTGATAGCCCCACTGGCCGTCCGCCGGTTCGTATAGCTGCAAAAGGAAGGATGTTGAATCTTTGGGAATCTAGGGGTTGGTAGTATGCGGTGATTATATATATATATATATATATATATATATATATATATATATATATATATATATATATATATATATATATATACGTTGGAATGAGCTTCTGAATATTTATTTATTTGTCTATTTTTATCTAAAAACTGTAATATCTTAAAGTTTTACTTTATGTTTTAGGGTGAAATTGTTATTTTTTTTTTAGATTTTGGTGCTTTGTTCACATATATTACTCAATTTGAACAACTGTCTCCTGTCATATGACATATGCTGAAATAAACTTTATTATCATTATCATTATCCTTATGCTTATTATTATTATTATTATTATTATTATTATTATTATTATTATTAGTATTAGTATTATTATTATTATTATCATAACATTAATCGACTTACGTCGAATGAGAAATTGTAGTATTTGCTGATAACTCTCATGATGTTCCTGTCCAGGCAGTCTTTCAGGACGATGCGGTGTGTGGCATTACCTTCCGTGTAGTGCATGAAGGGCGGGAAAGACAGAGTCACTCCCCTACGTAGAAGAAAATAAAAGAAGAAAGATTAGCTTTTATTAAGAGTTCGTCGGCTTTGGGTTCATTCATTCATCTTTGGTCGTTTTCCCAAATCACGTCAAAGTTAAAAAAGATCTCAGTTAAATGTGACAGCGGTCTAAAGATTAACATAGGGTACAGTGTGCCAGATATGGGGATTTATCCCTAGATCTGAGGATTTTGGGTGTCAGGTGCGGATAATCTGTACAAATTTTTATGAAGAAGAAACAGAGATGAGTAAACCTTTATATTGTTGCTATTCATTTTCTTACACTTATATGAAGTATAGCGAGTAATTTCTATATTAGTAAAGCCTAAAGGATCTGAAGAAAATATATTTGTGGAAATGGGAATTTTTGGGTTGTTTTGGGGATTTTTTTATCAAGAGTTTTGGGGATTTTTTATCAAGAGTTTTGGGGATTTTTTATCAAGAGTTTGGGGGATTTTTTTTATCAAGAGTTTTGGGGATTTTTTATCAAGAGTTTGGGGGATTTTTTGACTAACCCATCTAGCAATTACGTTCATAAATTTATATTGATATCTCAGCTGTGCTTAAAACATTATCAACTAGAAAAACATTGAGTGGAGACCTCCGCCATGGTAGCTTATTTATCGAAACCAGCTTGCTTTTCCCAGAATCTATTTAGACCGTAGGCGTATTTGAAGCATGTGACAATCATGTGTGAACTTGGGGCTAAGGTTAGGGTGAATTCGGTCAACCTTTTGCTCGACCTTGACCTTGAACTTTGACCTAGGATTTTCAAAACTAAATCATATCCACGTGTCAACATAACAATTAATCGCAGGAAGTTTCACTACTCTATGAGTAAAATTGTGGCCAGGAAGTGGTTCACAAACAAACAACATAACCTCCTCCCAACGGCAGCCGTCTGATTTCCCTACCTAGATACACAGCATTCTTTAGCTTTTGATATTAAAAAAAAAAAGGAA
The DNA here is from genome assembly GCF_036898095.1 of Palaemon carinicauda. Classification (NCBI taxonomy): domain Eukaryota; kingdom Metazoa; phylum Arthropoda; class Malacostraca; order Decapoda; family Palaemonidae; genus Palaemon; species Palaemon carinicauda. Next base: position 999,747 of record NC_090769.1, on the reverse strand, counting down.
AAAAAAATAAAAACGTCTTATTTTATTGAGTTACATTTTATTCAAAGACTTCAGAGTTGCATGACTCTTCAGCCGCGGTCATTTCCTGATTATAAATGAGCCAGTAGACTGACCATTTCAAAGAGCTTAGCTGAACCCAAACCCGTTAGTCATTCCCATTCATTGATTTCCTGTCAATTGTGAGTAGGCTACAACCATTCATTATTCTTGGTTCGATCTCTCCAGGACTGATTCCGCTCGTTGTTAAAAGTCTAAAGAATCTTGGTAAAAAAAAAAAAAAAAAAAAAAAAAAAAAAAAAAAAAAAAAAAAAAAAAAAAAAAAAAAAAAAAAAAAAAAGATAAATAAATTTTCTGGTATTTTAACATATATATCTTAATAATCAATTGTTTCAAATGTTTAAAGGTTTAAATTCCACTCATGAATGGCATAGGCAAGGGACAGTGACATTGCCCTATCGAGCAGGACAATGCCCTGGAGACTGACCATATATACATATGATCAGCGCCCTTGCCCCCTCTCCACCCAAAGCTAGGACCAAGGAGGGCCAGGCAATGGCTGTTGATGACTCAGCAGATAGACCTATAGGCTCCCCAAAACATCCCATCCTTAGCTCACAAGGATGGTGAGGTTACAGCGACCAAAAAAACTAACAATTTTGAGTGGGACTCGAAACCCAGTCTGGCTTTCACTTATAAATCGGTGATGTGTGTCTTCCTGCAATGTGTATAGTACCTTGATTGACGACTCTACTTATAGACATTATTTTTTTTTTTCGAAAACCGGATCATGAGAATTTACAGTACCTTGATTGACGACTCTACTTATAGATATTATTTTTTTTTTTCGAAAACCGGATCATGAGAATTTACAGTACCTTGATTGACGACTCTACTTAAAGACATTATTTTTTTTTTTTCGAAAACCGGATCATGAGAATTTACAGTACCTTGATTGACGACTCTACTTAAAGACATTATTTTTTTTTTTTCGAAAACCGGATCATGAGAATTTACTGTACCTTGATTGACGACTCTACTTAAAGACATTATTTTTTTTTTTTTTCGAAAACCGGATCATGAGAATTTACAGTACCTTGATTAACGACTCTACTTATAAACATTATTATTTTTTTTTCGAATACTGGATCATGAGAATTTACAGTACCTTGATTGACGACTCTACTTATGGACATTATTATTATTTTTTTTTTTTTTCGAAAACCGGATCATGAGAATTTACAGTACCTTGATTGACGACTCTACTTAAAGACATTATTTTTTTTTTTTTGAAAACCGGATCATGAGAATTTACAGTACCTTGATTAACGACTCTACTTAAAGACATTATTTTTTTTTTTTTTCGAAAACCGGATCATGAGAATTACAGTACCTTGATTGACGACTCTACTTAAAGACATTATTTTTTTTTTTCGAAAACCGGATCATGAGAATTTACAGTACCTTGATTAACGACTCTACTTATAAACATTATTATTTTTTTTTCGAATACTGGATCATGAGAATTTACAGTACCTTGATTGACGACTCTACTTATGGACATTATTATTATTTTTTTTTTTTTTTCGAAAACCGGATCATGAGAATTTACAGTACCTTGATTAACGACTCTACTTATAAACATTATTATTTTTTTTTTTCGAAAACCGGATCATGAGAATTTACAGTACCTTGATTAACGACTCTACTTATAAACATTATTATTTTTTTTTTTTTCGAAAACCGGATCATGAGAATTTACAGTACCTTGATTGACGACTCTACTTAAAGACATTATTTTTTTTTTTTGAAAACCGGATCATGAGAATTTACAGTACCTTGATTAACGACTCTACTTAAAGACATTATTTTTTTTTTTTCGAAAACCGGATCATGAGAATTTACAGTACCTTGATTGACGACTCTACTTAAAGACATTATTTTTTTTTTTCGAAAACCGGATCATGAGAATTTACAGTACCTTGATTAACGACTCTACTTATAAACATTATTATTTTTTTTTCGAATACTGGATCATGAGAATTTACAGTACCTTGATTGACGACTCTACTTATGGACATTATTATTATTTTTTTTTTTTTCGAAAACCGGATCATGAGAATTTACAGTACCTTGATTAACGACTCTACTTATAAACATTATTATTTTTTTTTTTTTTCGAAAACCGGATCATGAGAATTTACAGTACCTTGATTAACGACTCTACTTATAAACATTATTATTATTTTTTTTTTTCGAAAACCGGATCATGAGAATTTACAGTACCTTGATTGACGACTCTACTTAAAGACATTATTTTTTTTTTTTTGAAAACCGGATCATGAGAATTTACAGTACCTTGATTAACGACTCTACTTAAAGACATTATTTTTTTTTTTTCGAAAACCGGATCATGAGAATTTACAGTACCTTGATTGACGACTCTACTTAAAGACATTATTTTTTTTTTCGAAAACCGGATCATGAGAATTTACAGTACCTTGATTAACGACTCTACTTATAAACATTATTATTTTTTTTTTCGAATACTGGATCACGAGAATTTACAGTACCTTGATTGACGACTCTACTTATGGACATTATTATTATTTTTTTTTTTTTTCGAAAACCGGATCATGAGAATTTACAGTACCTTGATTAACGACTCTACTTATAAACATTATTATTTTTTTTTCGAATACTGGATCATGAGAATTTACAGTACCTTGATTGACGACTCTACTTATGGACATTATTATTATTTTTTTTTTTCGAAAACCGGATCATGAGAATTTACAGTACCTTGATTAACGACTCTACTTATAAACATTATTATTTTTTTTTTTTTCGAAAACCGGATCATGAGAATTTACAGTACCTTGATTAACGACTCTACTTATAAACATTATTATTTTTTTTTTTTTCGAAAACCGGATCATGAGAATTTACAGTACCTTGATTGACGACTCTACTTAAAGACATTATTTTTTTTTTTTCGAAAACCGGATCATGAGAATTTACAGTACCTTGATTAACGACTCTACTTAAAGACATTACTTTTTTTTTTTCGAAAACCGGATCATGAGAATTTACAGTACCTTGATTGACGACTCTACTTAAAGACATTATTTTTTTTTTTCGAAAACCGGATCATGAGAATTTACAGTACCTTGATTGAAGACTCTACTTATAGACATTATTTTTTTTTTTTTCGAAAACCGGATCATGATAATTTACAGTACCTTGATTGACGACTCTACTTAAGACATTTTTTTTTTGTTCGAAAACAGGATCATGAGAATTTACAGTACAGTACCTTGATTGACGACTCTACTTATAGACATTATTTTTTTTTCGAATACTGGATCATGAGAATTTACAGTACCTTGATTGACGACTCTACTTATGGACATTATTATTATTTTTTTTTTTTTTTCGAAAACCGGATCATGAGAATTTACAGTACCTTGATTAACGACTCTACTTATAAACATTATTATTTTTTTTTTTTTTTCGAAAACCGGATCATGAGAATTTACAGTACCTTGATTAACGACTCTACTTATAAACATTATTATTTTTTTTTTTTCGAAAACCGGATCATGAGAATTTACAGTACCTTGATTGACGACTCTACTTAAAGACATTATTTTTTTTTTTTTGAAAACGGGATCATGAGAATTTACAGTACCTTGATTAACGACTCTACTTAAAGACATTATTTTTTTTTTTTCGAAAACCGGATCATGAGAATTTACAGTACCTTGATTGACGACTCTACTTAAAGACATTATTTTTTTTTTCGAAAACCGGATCATGAGAATTTACAGTACCTTGATTAACGACTCTACTTATAAACATTATTATTTTTTTTTTCGAATACTGGATCATGAGAATTTACAGTACCTTGATTGACGACTCTACTTATGGACATTATTATTATTATTTTTTTTTTTTGAAAACCGGATCATGAGAATTTACAGTACCTTGATTAACGACTCTACTTATAAACATTATTATTTTTTTTTTCTTCGAAAACCGGATCATGAGAATTTACAGTACCTTGATTAACGACTCTACTTATAAACATTATTATTATTTTTTTTTTTTTCGAAAACCGGATCATGAGAATTTACAGTACCTTGATTGACGACTCTACTTAAAGACATTATTTTTTTTTTTTTGAAAACCGGATCATGAGAATTTACAGTACCTTGATTAACGACTCTACTTAAAGACATTATTTTTTTTTTTTCGAAAACCGGATCATGAGAATTTACAGTACCTTGATTAACGACTCTACTTATAAACATTATTATTTTTTTTTCGAATACTGGATCACGAGAATTTACAGTACCTTGATTGACGACTCTACTTATGGACATTATTATTATTTTTTTTTTTTCGAAAACCGGATCATGAGAATTTACAGTACCTTGATTAACGACTCTACTTATAAACATTATTATTTTTTTTTTTCGAAAACCGGATCATGAGAATTTACAGTACCTTGATTAACGACTCTACTTATAAACATTATTATTTTTTTTTTTTTCGAAAACCGGATCATGAGAATTTACAGTACCTTGATTAACGACTCTACTTATAAACATTATTATTTTTTTTTTTTTTCGAAAACCGGATCATGAGAATTTACAGTACCTTGATTGACGACTCTACTTAAAGACATCATTTTTTTTTTTCGAAAACCGGATCATGAGAATTTACAGTACCTTGATTAACGACTCTACTTAAAGACATTATTTTTTTTTTCGAAAACCGGATCATGAGAATTTACAGTACCTTGATTGACGACTCTACTTAAAGACATTATTTTTTTTTTTTCGAAAACCGGATCATGAGAATTTACAGTACCTTGATTGAAGACTCTACTTATAGACATTATTTTTTTTTTTTTTTCGAAAACCGGATCATGATAATTTACAGTACCTTGATTGACGACTCTACTTAAGACATTTTTTTTTTGTTCGAAAACAGGATCATGAGAATTTACAGTACAGTACCTTGATTGACGACTCTACTTATAGACATTATTTTTTTTTTCGAAAACCGGATCATGATAATTTACAGTACCTTGATTGACGACTCTACTTATAGACATTATTTTTTTTTTTCGAAAACCGGATCATGATAATTTATAATACCTTAATTAACGACTCTACTTATAGACATTTTTTTTTTTTTTGTTCGAAAACCGGATCATGAGAAATGATCGATTCAGCAGATTTTTTTACGGACGAAGCTGAGACATTCAAGTAATAAAGTTTATTTCTCTTTCCAGCGGTGGTATTTCACCTATTTTTCTGTGACACTGTAAGAGCCAACCAATTCATTTCATATGCTATAATATTGACAGGGTTTAATGACCAGTGCAGTCATAACAGTGCATCAGAGGACCAACCTTTTCCTGTGCCAATTTCTCAGTAACACGTCAGATTCCAACTTCTTGATAGTGATCGCGCGCCCCAAACCCTGACTTCTGGTCCATTGCAAAACGCCGTTAATATGCTCGTAAATCAAGACCTTATTGCCATAGCTTTAAGTGATGACCCTACCTTACACTGAAGCTCATTACCTTTTTTTACTTTTTTTTTTTTTTTTTTTTACAGAAAATTGATGAAATGCAAAAGAGATTTTTTTTTCTGTTATGGTGATCATAGCCGAAATACAGGATATAAATGTTAACTGTGACAGGCAGTTTTAACTTTCTTGATTTATATTATTTTTAAACATATTCTAGAATATCAGATTTTTTTTTATTCCTGGCGTGGACGCAAATTTAGTTTTTTTTTTTTTTTTTTTTTTTTTTTTTTTTTTTTTTTTTTTTTTTTTTTTTTTTAGGTGGCTTTATGTCCCCTTCCCCATAACGAATTCAATATGAAAATCAATCATACATGATCCTTGTTCTTATAGAAGAAGCAAACGCTTCATCAGTTACCTTTAAGAGATGAATGCAGATTCTCTCCCATTAAAAAAAAAGAATAAAAAAAAAAAACTAATGATTTACTCTAGTCTCGTAAAGGTCAACCAGTCGTTCATCTTCCTAAAAGCTTCTCTCTCATCCAAATAATAATAATAATAATAATAATAATAATAATAATAATAATAATAATAATAATAATAATAATAATGTAAAAAATCTAATAACTTGATACATGTGCGTCATTTGTGCAAATGAACAAAATGCTGTTTAATACAGTATTGTTGAGGGAATTTTAGTTTGAGGTGCGCTAGTTATCATTAATATTATTATTATTATTATTATTACAAGCTTAACTACAACCCTAGTTGGAAAAGCAGGATACTATAAGCTGTGGTCTGATTGGTAACGTCTCTGCCTGGTGTTTGCCAGTCGGGGGTTCGAGTCCCGCTCAGACACGTTAGTGCCATTAATGTCTGCAACCTTACCATCCTTGTGAACTAAGATTGGAGGGTTTGGGGGAGCCTATAGGTCTATCTGCTGAGTCATCAGCAACCACTGCCTGGCACTACCTGGTCCTAGCTTGGGTGGAGAGGAGGCTTAGGCGCTGATCATATAATATATGACCAGTCTCTAGGGCATTGTCCTGCTTGTTAGGGCAATGTCACTGTCCCTTGCCTCTGCCATTCATGAGCGACCTTTAAACCTTTAAACCAGGGGCTCCAACAGGAAAAATATCCAGTGAGGAAAAAATAGAGAGCGATATATAGACGCACCTGGAGAGAGAGAGAGAGAGAGAGAGAGAGAGAGAGAGAGAGAGAGAGAGAGAGAGAGAGAGAGAGAACACGAAGACGTACGAACGAAACCTCATTACCTGAACACGTGACCGTTGCAATTCCGGAAAAGGTCTGGAAACAATTCCGTCCTTTTCATGAGGCCGCGTCTCGGACTCCAACGGTTCCTGAGAATTATCTCCGGCTCGCCAGACCGACAAAATGGGCAGGTCGCTGGATGGGATAGAAGCAAGATTGCTACATTTCTACTGGATTGTCGTACATGAACATTAAAATCATAGTTTTTTAACCAATATTACCGTACAAACTTTCAATATATTTATCAAGGAGTAACATAAATGACCCATTTCAATGTATTTTAGTATAATTACTTAATTAAATACACATATATATCTAAAATATGTATCGTAAATCGTACCGGACCCAATATACTAGTACATTTATGATAATCATCGTACGAATGGCAACCCTGGATAGGAGAAGATGCTGTGGTTGTTGTTTTCAATGGGACCGTTTCTCAAGGAATTGAAAACGTGAAATTGCTCGGCTTTTGTTCAGCGTAATGTGTTGAGGCTTTCACTTTTTTTTTTTATTATTGGAGACTACGGTAGCATAATGTATGCACACACTGTACATGTATATGTAGCCTACATAAAACACACATACACACACATATATACATATATACATATATACATATTTACATATTTACATATATATATATATATATATATATATATATATATATATATATATATATATATATATATATATATATACATATATATGTATATATATACATATATATATACTTTATACATATATATATATGTATATATATACATATATATATACTTTATACATATATATATACTTTATACATATATATATATATATATATATATATATATATATATATATATATATACTTTACATATATATATATATATATATATATATATATATATATATATATATATATATATACTTTACATATATATATATATATATATATATATATATATATATATATATATATATATATATATATATATGTGTGTGTGTGTGTGTATATATATATATAAAGTATATATATATATATATATATATATATATATATATATATATATATATATATATATATATATATATATTAATTCTTCGGTCATCCTTAAAGCTAAAAACTAAAATAGAATTAAGACTAAAAAAAATCCTTCAATTTGGGTCAGATCTCTTAGCAAATCCCTCTAGGTACTCACAGAAGAGATAAAGAGGCCAACTGTCATCGCTGCTTCCTTTAGCCGTAGGCCTACTCGAAGATATGAATAAATTATTGTAGGATTTCAAAAAACTCAGACTGTTTCCAATGTCTGTGATATTCATGTGACTTCCGGTATATATTACGAAATATTTTGAAGCACCTGAAAACCAATCTGAAATAGAAATGAAAAATGTTTTGAAATAGATGAATAGGTGAAGAGATTTATCACAAATATAAAAATATAAAAAAGTAGACTGTAGGCCTATACAGAATGAGCCGGATCTAATGAATAATAATAATAATAATAATAATATTCCATTAACATTTGTATGAACTAAATGAGCTGGATCCAGTGAATCATAATTATTTTTAGTGAATAATAATAATAATAATAATAATAATAATAATAATAATAATAATAATAATAATAATAATAATAATATTATTCCATTAACATTTGTATCAACTAAATGAGCTGAATCCAGTGAATCTGAATTATTTGAAGTGAATAATAATATTCCATTAACATTTGTATTAACTAAATGAGCTGGATCCAGTGAATCTAATTATCTGAAGCGAATAATAATAATAATAATAATAATAAATTGTATTAACTAAATGAGCTGAATCCAGTGAATCTAATTATCTGAAGCGAATAATAATAATAATAATAATAATCCATTAACATTCGCATTAACTAAATAGGCTGTATCCAGTGAATCTGAATTATTTGAAGTGAACAACAACAATAACAATAATAATAATAATAATAATAATAATAATAATCCTGCTTAGTCTTTACGAAACTTAGGCCTACCTGTCTTGGGAATGTTGGCCAATGCCCTCTCGACCTGGTCGATGGACGCCAAAATGTAGAAGGTGACACAATACAGGGAAGACGAGTCGTTGACGATGTAACGATGTACTGGAGTCCCCGGAGGTGCGCTCGATGTGAAGGATTCTACATCGTAACTCACCATTGAAATGGGCGCCATCTTCATCTGAGAGAGAGAGAGAGAGAGAGAGAGAGAGAGAGAGAGAGAGAGAGAGAGAGAGAGAGAGAGAGAGAATCATAATGTTATCATAGAAAATTTTATTTTTTCATATACGAGTCCATCTTCTATAAATTGTAGAAAATTTTATTTTTTCATATACAAGTCCGTCTTCTATAAATTGGTAGGCCTACTGATTTTAATTTTAAAACACACACACACACACACACACACACACACACACATCCAGATTGCCCCCCAAAAGTTTCAATAATCTATTTGCAGGTAGGCCTAGTGACAGGGCAATGTCACTAAGTTAAACCCTTAAACCCCATCATAGATTCTGTTATCCCCTAAGCGCTAGATAAGAACCTTACCTCATTAAGTATAGGCAAAATGTTTTGCCGAATGACTTTGCTTGAGGTCAGTAAAACAGAGTGACAATGATTCATATCTCTGAGCAGTAATCTCTTCAGAAACTGCGCCACGTTCACGGAATCTCTCTCTTGAAGATCACTTGCTGTGTTAAAGCCGCCACCGGTGAAAACTGAATAAGCTCCGTTCAGGTGCATAGTTGTTACGACGAAGAGCGTAAGCCAGAAAGCAAGGCATTGGATGTTCTGAAATTAAAATTTTAAAGTTTATACTTGTTAATTTAGGGTTTAAACTTTTAAGGTAATTGCCTTAGTTTCGGGTAATTTGCATGGTTTCAATGTAATTTTAAAGGTAATGATATTTGTATTGTAATTTCGGTTTTACTAGCTTCAAATTTAAAGAATTTGGAATTTTTTTTTAAGGTAATCTAGGGTAAAAAGCAGGAGCATGTCTAAGCATACAGCTTATGAAGTGGTTTATTTGAGAACATGTCAATAATATCTTCACATTTGTGAATTCAGATTTTCAAAAGGGACTACAGTACTGTATATCAGCTCTCCACGCTTTAAACTGTGAAATATTGTTATTAATGAAAACATTAGTTGAAAGAGACACAGCCTACTGAGAATCCAAGAGAAGAGCAATGAATGAAATTCAATGTCATGCATTACATACCATCGTCACAAGATTCACTACAGTCTTCAAGAAGTTTCTTTGCTCGACGGACATCAGCAGACCAACTAACCATTCTCTCGAGTCCAGACTCCAGCTTTGAACACCCAGAAGGGATTTGACACCTGCGCAGTGTATGATTGCGTGTCTAAACCACATTTAAAGTATTTAACAGTCTATTTTAATTTTCATATATGTTATGGAGTATGATAATTCTTTAACATAAACTTAAGAGTTCGCTTGATTCGAGGATAAATAAGTGTCATGTTGCGGTATGCACTGTTATTTATTACTCTGTTCTCATCGAGGTAGACGAGGGGTATTGTTCTTGGTAGATTTCTTTGTCTGAGTTTTTGTCCGTTTATTATTATTATTATTATTATTATTATTATTATTATTATTATTATTTACTTGCAAAGCTACAACCCTAGTTGGAAAAGCAGGATGCTATAAGCCCAGGGGCTCCAACAGGGAAAATAGCCCAGTGAGGAAAGGAAAAAAGGAAGGTAAAATATTCCAAGAGAAGTAACAACATTGAAATAAATATCTCCTATTTAAAATATAAAAACATGAACAAAACAAGAGGAAGAGAAATAAGATGGAATAGTGTGCTCGCGTGTACCCTCAAGCAAGAGAACTCTAACCCAAGGCAGTGGAAGTCCATGGTACAGAGGCTATGGCACTACCCAATACTAGAGAAGAATGGTTTCATTTTGGAGTTTTCTTCTAGAAGAGCTGCTTACCATAGCCGAAGAGTCTCTTCTACTCTTACCAAGAGGAAAGTGGCCACTGAACAATTACAGTGCGATAGTTAATACCTTGAAAGAAGAATTGTTTGGTAATCTGTGTTGTTAGGTGTATGAGGACAGAGGAGAATATTTAAACAATAGGCCAGACTATTCAGTGTGTGTTGTGTGTGTGTAGGCAAAGGGAAAATAAGCCGTAACCAGTGAGAAAGATCCAATATAGTAGTGTCTCGTCAGCCAAAAGAACCCATAACTCTCTAGCGGTAGTATCTCAACGGGTGGCTGGTGATTTCTTTATTATCTACTTTACGGAAAAAAACTACAGGATTGATTTTCCTCGAAAATTTTTAAGAGAGAGACACTATTACACAATAGCCCCCATTAAAAATTGGACCTTATAGGATCAAGGTTAAGGTCACAGTGACTCGAAAGGTCAGAATCGACTTTTTAACTATGTCAAATATTATCCGATTTACTTGAAACTAAATTTAAGACCAAACTCGTCATTTTCCGATGCCGAAAATATAATAGAATTCTATACATCAAAATAGTGAAAATACATAATTTTGAAGATGAATTTTCAAAGTCCTCAGATTCCAAAATCACTTCTCTCAGATTACAGAAACACACTCGGTTAATATTAATGGCAGAGAGAAAACCACACATGGGCTTTAAAATGACACTAAGCCTTTGACCTTCTGTGACATTGAAGGTTAAATTCAACCTCACCTGACTTCATAAAGTTCAGATTCCCACTCGTTTGATATCATTGACAATAAATACACCAAAATACATTTCAAACATTGTGCTTCCTACACTACTACACTCTTAGAGAATCTGGTCTCTACTTTGCACTTAATACACACACACACACACAATATCATTAATCCTTAATGAAGACTTGAAAACAATTTTCATTATTACAAATCTTATACAGAAAATTTAAGACTTGACACTGTGAAAGTGTTAAATGCTTTACAGCACTAGCCCTATGCAACCAAAAGCAAAAACAATGACTCGTAAATGTGACTTATTATTATTATTATTATTATTACCTCCGCAAACGAAGTTGGAAGGAGGTTTAAGAGTACTTTAGCAATGTACTTAACCAGCCTTATATCTAAATAATTTACTTTCTAATGGCGCACAGAAATAGGTAAGTAGTACACACACACAGCTCTAGAAAAACATTAGAGAGGATCCAATGAAGTACTGTCTGGCCTGTCAAAGGACCCCATAACTACCGCTAGAGAGTTATGGGGTCCTTTGACTGGCCAGACAATACTTCATTGGGTCCTCTCTGGTTACGGTGCATTTTCCCTTTGCCTACATACACACGCTGAATAGTCTGGCTTATTATTTACTGTACATATTCTCCTCTGTCCTCATACACCTGGCAACACAGATTACCAAACAATTCTTCTTTACTCAAGGGGTTACTGCACTGTCATTGTCCAGTGGCCACTTTCCTTTTGGTAAGGGTAGAAGAGACTCTAGATATGGTAAGCAGCTCTTCTAGGAGAAAGACACTTCAAAATCAAACCATTGTTCTCTAGTCTTGGGGAGTGCCATAACCTCTGTACCATGGTCTTCCACTGTCTTGGGTTAGAGTTCTCTTGCTTGAGGGTACACTCGAGCACACTATTCTATCTTCTTTCTCTTCCTCTTGTTTTGTTGAAGTTTTTATAGTTTATATAGGAGATATTTATTTTAATGTTGTTACTCTTAAAATATTTTATCTTCCTTTCCTCACTGGGCTATTTTCCCTGTTGGAGGCCCTGGGCTTATGACATCCTGCTTTCCCAACTAGGGTTATAGCTTAGCAAGTAATAATAATAATAATAATAATAATAATAATAATAATAATTAGAGCAATGGTAGTGTTTTCGTGATGGTTCACGTGGGAGGGTCCGGGTTTGCCGTGTCTAACACCGTTTGTTATATATCTTACTTAAAGATGCAATAGAAGCGTGTTTATGATGCACAATATACATGATTAACCCTTCATAACAACCTTATTTGGAAATCTTTAAGCAAAACCCTTGTTATGAGAAGCGTTATGCTACCGTTGTCATATAGATTCAGTAAATATTCTTTCCAACACTTCGACACAAGTAAAGAGCGGGATATTTTATATCGTTGGAAGCGTTAGCTTATATGGCAGGGGCTATGATTAATGTCTTTATATAATCTTGCACATCCAGTGAAAATCAGTCACCTGTCAAAGCGTAAACAGAATTCGATGTCGCGTTGCAGAACAATAAACACAACTTCTCAGTACTGTTTGTCAACAAAGTTTCTGTCTGGGAGGCATTCACTGCTCAATGTGGAAACAAGGAAGAGAATTTGTTATTAACCTTGAGCCATCATTTTCTATGTTTCGTTGTGATCCCATGCCGTTGACAACAATAGAACGGTTTTCATTTGTGTTTATTCAGTTTGGCTTATCTATTCATTACCACTGATTTTCTCGATCACCCTCTTTCACGAGGTCTGATTATAATTAAGAACATGTGACCTGCCTTAGGACATGCTCGTATAAAAGAGGATATGAATTACGATAATTTTCTTTGGTGTAATTTCAAAGTCATTAATGTTCTAGCAAGCTGCGTATGATATTCATAACTTATTAAAAAAAGACCAGGTAACATCGATAATGCGTGTTCTTTGCAGAAGGATCTGGTGTTGGAAGCAGTCAAAGCATGTTGTCACTGAACAAATGTATTTAGTCTATCGATTCAACTTGCGGGTTTACATCCTTTCTTCGTGTTGCAGGGGAATTTATTTCACCCTTCTTATTCTGACGCATGAGGAAGTAGGTAACAAAAAGCGTGTGACCTCAAAAGGTGTTACTCTTTTTAGGAACGAGTTTGTCTTCCCAAATTCCTGCCCTGCTCATATTCAAGGGCTTATATGTCGGCAGCATCTGGCAGTTCTTAATGGTCAGTGGTCACCCATTCAAGTTCTAATCAAACAAAGTTGCTCATATTTTCAGATAGGATACTCTCAAATGCTGCACAGAAACTTTAACCAATCTCTTGACAATCGCCGATCCTTTTCTCTTCTTCTTCAAATTGCAAATTTGTATATAGTTTCTTTCCCTCTTCTATCAAGTTTCGATAAAGTGTGTTTGAAAGATTGTATAAAAAAACTAAGTGTGATGGTAGGGAAAGATGATATATAAATTAAATGAGAAAGCTAAAGCAATTATCAAGAGCCCCGTTGGCTATACACAGGAAATTAGAAAAGAAGGAAACGTAAAACAGGGAACAATATTTGGACCAAAGTTATGTTCAATAGTCACGGACATAGTTAATTCAATAAGTGAGAAGACGATAACCCTGATGAGAAACATTAGAATAGAAGCCTTAATTTGTGTAGACGATATAATGTTCCCTAGCAACAATCGATACAAAGTAGAAAGAGCTATTAGCAACTGCCGCAGTTTGGAAGAACTAAAGAAATTTACGTTTAGCACAAATCCACTGAAGTCTGCGGTGTTAGTAATTAGACACAAATAAGAAGAGGTTAAAAAGGTGGATGGAGCAGTTAGAAATGGAAGGATAGAAACAGTTAATGAATATAAATGCTTAGGAGAATGGTACTCAGAAAATGAAAACCATAGTCTCAGCATAAGCAAAAGGGAAGCCAAACTAGAATGCATAGTAGGCCTACAGGAAGTTACGATGTATGGAGACAGTAACAGAGTAGGAGATTTGGCATTGCTAATGAGAATAAAAATCTATGAGACAGGAGTAGTACCTACAATGTTTGCAAATATTGAGACATGAGGTGTAATAGAAGATCAAGAAATGAAAGAACTAGAGAGTATACAGTACAAAATTATGAAAGGAATGTTTAAACAGGCTGGTACCACACCATAATTGGTACTAATAGCAGAAACAGGAACATGGCCAGTTGAAAATAGAATAGAGTATAAAAAAGTGATGCTATTTCATAACATCAGATGACAAACGGCTAGTTAAGGAGGTGGTGGAAGATCAAATAAGAGAACCATAAGTATCCTAGAAATATGCAACAAATATGATATTAAAATTGAAGTAAGAAAGTATAAAAAGCAAGAACTCATAAAAGAAATTAAAAGTAAAGTGGCACATGAAATTAAAAGAAAAATAGAAGAAAAGAAAGCAGAGATGACCAAACTGAGGTTTGTGAATAGTAATGACAGAAGAGACTAAAAATGAGAACTTAACACTAATGAGGCCGTAATAGTTATGAAAACAAGGTTAAATCTACTGAGCATATCTTAACTGCAATGAGTTAAGGAAATTTAGAAATAATAACATAGAAATAGGGAATTTAGAAACCCCAACTAAAGAGGTTGCCCAGTATGTTGGAAAGGTCCTAGAAGTTAGAAGTAAAACCTTTGCCTCGTTTTCATCGGCCTAGGCTAGTAACATGCATTGATAACTGTCTCACTGACATCTGCATTAAAAAAAATCAAATCAACTTAGAGAGAGAGAGAGAGAGAGAGAGAGAGAGAGAGAGAGAGAGAGAGAGAGAGAGAGAGAGAGAGAGAGAGAGAGAGAGAGAGAGAGAGAGAGAGAGAGAGAGAGCATAAATTCTAAATGTCACATATTATAGGTTTTCATCAGTTCAAATACCATCTTACACTGCTTTTTAAATATATAAAGGCAATTACGGTTCACATTTAGAAAATTAATTAGTAAAGCAAATGCGACATTCTTAATCCGCCACTAATCTTGATCACCGCTAAATAATTCAATTACAATTCAAGAGCAGTGGGTAATTTAACACCAATTATTCCATTATTCACTGATGCAATAATGTACTGGGAAATAATAAATGTTTATGATTAGGGGTTTAATTTCACTGATAGGGGTGGCTTCAGAGAAAAAGTAAGACGATAGTTACCAGAGCATTTACCCTTTTAACAAAATCATATGAACCCCATTTGCTGAAAATTTCCATAGCATGAGCCATTTCGTAACCTACACCCATGGGTCTACACCTACAATGAAGTCGCATCGATAGTACCATTTATCTATCTTGCAAGCACTTTCCAGCATATTCAAGACTTTCGGTTACACTCCTAATCACTAGGCCTACATTCTATGTCTATTCTCCATTTCTACAAACACTTTCGAATTGTGCTTTTGCCCACAGACTATACTATCTCAGATTAATCTGGTCCTCAGTTTAACTTGCAATGATGTTTTTTATCACTACTACGTATATCATCGAACAATGGCTACTCTCTTAATTCGCAGTACTAATATATGCTAAAATGTTAGACTGAGCATTTATCATATATAAACTTCAGTCACCCTTAATGTATGTTTTTTTCGTTAATTAATGGAGATAATAAAATTAAGCTATCTCAATCCGTTAGACATTAGATTTTCAACCTAAAAGGAGTAGGCCTACAATTATTTAGATTATTAATGAATAAGCATAAACTTGCATCATATGCTTTTTATGTTGAACAGGCTGACATAAGTCTCTTTTTATAGCTTATATATGAAAGGTCTGTTTTAATGTTACTGTTCTTAAAATATTTTATATTAATGGTTCATTACTTCTCATACTGTATAGTTTATATATTTCCTTGTTTCCCTTCCTCCTGGGCTATTTCCCCTATTAGAGCCCTTGGTCTTTTAGCATACTGCTTTTCAACTAAGGCTTAAGCTTAGCTAATAATAATAATAATAATAATAATAATAATAATAATAATAAGAATAATAATAATAATAATAATAAGAATAATAATAATAAATGAGTAACTGCCAACTCAATTTAGCATTGCCTGCAATGTTGCTAGATATGGGGATATATTCCTTGATTTGGGGATTTTGGATGTCTCATGGGGATATTCTGTATAAATTT
This sequence comes from Palaemon carinicauda, assembly GCF_036898095.1. Classification (NCBI taxonomy): domain Eukaryota; kingdom Metazoa; phylum Arthropoda; class Malacostraca; order Decapoda; family Palaemonidae; genus Palaemon; species Palaemon carinicauda. The sequence continues at coordinate 983,101 of NC_090769.1, read as the reverse complement.
CTATGAAGAAGAAAAAAAAAATGAGCAAATCTCTATATTGTTATAATTCATTTGCTTGCACTTACGTGAAGTATAGTTAGCAATTTCTATATTAGTAAAGCCTAAAGGATCAGAAGAAAATATTTTTGTGGAAATGGGGATTTTTTAGTTGTTTTGGGGATTTTTAAACTAACCCATCTAGCAATACTAGAGTGCCTCGAGTCTCCAAGTGGCACAGAGGTGCCACCAGTTATCCTTTAAGGTCACCTGTTTCCCTTTAAGGACACCTGTTTCCCTTTAAGGACACCTATTTCAAAGATACCACCAATTATGCATCGAACAACTGTTTTTTTAAGGGCATTACATACGGTAATGTATTGTTTGATTGTATTTTAGTTTTTATGTGGCACTATATGTTTGCTATCTGGGTTAAATTACGGTAGTCTGACATCCCTAATTGTAATTGCTCTCCTGTAGTTAACCATTACCGGTAGTTGTTAAACAAATGAATGATTAAGGCTCAGCCCATGGGTGCTTAAAGTATCTTACTTTCGGTTGCTTAAATAGCTTACTTTGAGGCTTCAAATATCCTACTTTTGGGGGCTTAAAATATCTTACTTTTACTTTTGGGGGATTAAAATATTTTACCTTTGTTGGCTTGAGATATCCTAATTTGTTTTCGATTGAACTGATTTATCTAACATATATTATGTTAAAAATTACTGAAAACAGTGCTATATTTGTACGCTATAAATCTTGATTGGTACAAATCTTAATTGGTAATTTTCTGTGAGTTCCTATTAACACTTTTGACTTTTCCAGGTAAATTTTTTTTAATAGCAATACGGCAGTGTTGTATTTAAAATCCTGTCTTGTACTTGACCTCTTGACCTATCTAGACCTTGCCTAAACTACCGTTGTGTATAACTACTTGTTGAACAGTCAAATTAACTTCGTCCTTGATGTTCACTTTTGTAGTTAGTAATATAATGGCTTTATTATAGAATAGTACAATACTAGATAGGGCATTGGATGGTGGATCTTTTCAATTATTATTATTAGAGGTAGTAGTTGTAGTATTACTTTCTAAGCTACAACCCTAGTTTGAAAAGTAGGATGCTTTAAGCCCAGGGGCTCCAACAGGGAAAATAGCCCAGTGAGGAAAGGAAAAAAGGAAAAATAAAACATTTTAAGAACAGCAACATTACAATAAATATTTCCTGTATAAACTACGAAAACTATTACAAAACAAGAGGAAGATAAATAAGATAGAATACTGTGACCAATTATACCCTCAAGGAACCTTCATACATAGTTAGTTGGGGCAGACTGGGTGTAAAATTACAAAAGTTATGATTAAAAAAAACATTTTAAAAGGGAAATAAACATAAGAACAGCATCTAACCTACCCTAGGAGCTGTATCATTAGCTACTTGGTTACCCTTAGACCACCATATCTTTAGCTTACAATAAGAAAAAGTCACAACTCTGTTTGTTTCCTAACTGACTTCACTATACTCAATTTTTTTAATGAGGCGCATTTGCACCGACTTCCAGCGGTGCCCTTTTAGCTCGGAAAAGTTTTCTGCTCTCTGAGTGGTTAGAATTCTCTTGTCCAACCAATCAGCGATCAGAAACTTTTCCGAGCTAAGAGAGCACCCCTGCGAGTCGGGGCAAATCTAGCTCACTAAAAAGAATTGACTATAGTGACAAGGTAACACTGGATCATAATATTTCGCTAGTCATAAAACATTAATCACAAATCTATCTTCATATCATATTTTTGACCAAGATGAACAACCCTTTCTTCCATAAAGTACAGTAAATCGATTTGACAAGTAGGCCTAATCATTAAGTGAAAACTTGTCCCAACGGACTACATCCACCCTCCCCCCCGTCAAAAACCATTATAAATGAAGTTGTGCTAAATGTAGTTTTTTGGGACAGGTGTAAACTTAATAATTACTTGTCAAATCAATTTTCTTTATGGAAAAAATTTTGTTTGTCTTAGCTTGAAATATGGTAATATGAAGCTAGTTTTGCGATTTACAAAATTTGATTTAGTATTACCTTGCCAGGAGTGAAGCCAGTTGGGAAGCAAACATAGGGTTGAGGCTTTGTCTTAGGGTAAGATAAGGATACGGTAGTCTAGGGTGGGGGTTGCAGTGGTGGTGTAAACCCCGCAGTATGGAAGGATACAGCTCCTAGGTTAGGTTAAGTGGGGAACCTTGGGTTATGTGATATTCTTGCGTTTGTTTTCCTTTTAAGAAGTACTTATTTTTTGGTCAAAACTTTTGAAATTTTACTCCCTGTTTACATCATTCAACTACAAAGGCTCCGTGACGAAATAGACTCTAATGAAAATATTGATAAACTTCCTGTTTTTTTTTTCAATATTGGAATATGCAATGTAATTAAAGCTCTGATTTTGGTTAATAAAGATAGGTTAGGGTATTTACTCTGATAATAGGAAATCAAAACCTACAGTAGTCCGATGGTGGAGGGCAAAGCTGCACCTTTTTGTTAAAATATGTATGCAGCCCTTTGTCAAGTTTGTATATCATTGATTTTATTCAGTCAATTACACAATATTTTCATGTATTACGATAAAAATGTGATGCACATTGTTGTTGTTCTGTTTTATCATCTTACATCTGGCAAGATTGAATATTCTTATAGACCCATCTGTTCGAACTGAATTAGAGTTAGAGCAGTATAAACTAAAAATACTAGCTCACGGGGCTAACACACGTAACGAATCATGTTCTGCATGCCAGGATCTAGGAGCAATGAGATAATGTTAAATTTTTAGCATAGCGAGCTACGGTGAAGCAAAAACCAATTGAACTTAGTGATCATTAAAGTAATGCTAAAATACTAGCCCATGAGGCTAATGCACATAGCAAAACATGTTTTGCTTGCCAGAATGAGATCATGTTAAATTGTGAGGGCAGCGTTCTACGTCGGGACAAACACTAATTCAACTAAGTGATAAATTACATCATTAAAATACTTTAATGCCAAAATACTAGCCCACGGGGCTAATGCATATAGAAAACTTGTTCCGCTTGCTAGAACCAAGTAACAATGAGATTATGTTAAATTGTAAACTCAGCGAGCTACGGCAGAGCAAAAACCAATTGAACTAAGGGATAAATTAGTTAAAAAGTTAAAGTTAAAGTTGCGGGTTTTAGGTCTCCACAGAGACGATTTACATTGTCCTCCTCGGGCGACCATTAGCCAGCAGGGACTATCACTAGTCCCCTCTAACCTCCCCCCCAGGTGCCACCCTGGGAGTACCCCCTGGTAGAAGGTCTCACGGTATTCGCGTCCCTGGCGGGGACCGAACTCGGGACCTCTATAATAGAAATCCGCGACGCTATCAACCTTGCTATCATTTAAATGACGCCAACACTAGCCCAAGGGGCTAATGCACGTAATGAAACGTTTCGCTTGTAGAACATGGAAACTATAAGATACTGTAATGTTAAATAATGAACGAAGCGAGCTACAGTGGAGCAAAGACCAATAAATAATTTTTAGATACAGTATAATAAATGATACTTTAATTTCTAGCTAAATACAAGAAATATATATGTTTTATCCATTTCTGACCATGAATACATGAGTATTGGGGCAAACAACCCGTTCATAAGTTTTCCTGCCTTTCATATAATAGCAATTATGGGAGAGACCCCAGTGAGAAACCAGGGTTTTGGGTGGGGAATCGCCATAAATAAGTGATTTGCAGCAACATTAATGGTCAGGAATGCATAATAAACACAAGATGACCCGTTAGAAAAATATATGGTTCGTATAAGTGGCATGAAATTCATAAAGTATCATAATTATCTATAATTCACATGTCCATCAAATGGTTTTTGCTCGGCCGTGACTTGCTTTGTTCGTAATACCTCAAGATACGGATATAATTTGTTCTTAGACCGAGCTTTTAAGTCAATTTGCTTGTATCTCAATTCAATTTTTCCCATATAGAATAATTGAAATTTTTTTTATCCATTCCGGTCCAAATCATTGATAAAAGCAATGGAAAAAACATGTTTTTATTTGCTATACATGTAGTGTATAGCCATACTCTACATACACACAAAATTATATAATAAAGGATTACAGAGATATGAAGTAAAATGTGGTTTTATTATGAGTTCTTACCTTCGAGACAGATGATAGTTGCTGACGGTGGTGTGCGTGGAGGAAGAGGGAGGGAGGAAAGGAAGAGGGAGGGAGGAAGGGAAGGAGAGAGCGTTGGACGGTACCGTATTAATAACTTTTTTTTTTTCTGTACATATAACGTAACACTTAAAATTAACTTAAGCTTGACTTTTTAAAAGCTTTATTTTTTTCTACTTTTTTTGTACTACTGTATTTTTGTTTATCAATGCAGGCTGCTCCTCTCGTAATGGCGTGCCACCTCACTCAAGCAAACCACGCTCATGATTCTCGATAATTTTATTCTTCATCTCCATCGTCATCATGCATTTTTTCTCGTCTGCAAACCTTGCTACTTGCTTTTTTAAGACCCATCCCTTATTACAGAGAATGTTCACAAATACAGTGAAAATCACGTAAATAATGCAAACACAAAACGGGAAATGAACTCAGAAGTCAATGACCACGTGAACTAAATGAGTGACGCGGGCTTAGAGCGTTCCCTAGCGCTTAGCCATCTACCGTGTTTGTATCTTAATGCAAAATTTTGCTTGGATCTTGGAATGCTTATACAGTATGTCAAGGTATTAATGTATTTCACTGCAAATGCCATCTACTCAGATCACTGTTAAAGTATCATAATCATTTATAATTTATATTACATCCCTCAAATGGTCTCTGCTCTACAGAGGCTCGCTTTGCTTGCAAATAAATATAGCCTAATCTCACTGCACTTCTGTTCTGGTTAGCAGTACATGGATAAGTGCATGCCAATCTTTTGGTAATTATTTTGGGGATATTTTTTACTTTTACAGGAGCAACAAAATGGATTTTGAAGCAAAGTGTAAAATCTATTTTTGGGTGAGATGGCCATGTCGTCCTGATGGAAGGTTCCTTTAGGCAGCTTTCTAAGGGATATTTAGCTATAGTGATACTCCCAGAGAATTGACCATAGGTCTCCAGAATTCTAACTCCTGTCGCGAGTATCCATAAAAATTTTCTTAAGGATATCGCATAATATCAGGGGACGTATTTCTTGATACAACACATGGCAATCTTCACCCCGAATAGAGTTTTCGCTCTGAGGGTGAAGAGTGGCGAAATTGAAGGGGAGCTGTCATCAAGGTTACCCAGTGGATCTCCTTCCCGTACTACTACAGGGTCCAAAAGCTATACTGTATATTGAACAGAGCGTGTTTTAAACATAATGAATGACCGAAATAAATGAAATTACTGTACATAAAAGGTTGAAATAGATTTTATTTCCCTGTGGAAGATGTCTTACGTACAACGACCGTATTCATGGTGGAACTGAAGAAGATGGTAAAATAATTGGTTCTTGTAAATCAACATCCAGGAACTTTGGCATAAATATTTGGAAGGTTTTAATTGGTTCAATAACGCAGTTAATAATTACATCATAAGAAAAAAATAAAAAAAGGCAAAAGCAAATACAAACATCACATGCACAGTAACCCACAATCATTCTCACAAAAGTAAAGACTTGGAAAATGAGTTGGTTTTCACATTTTAGTCGATCGATATGTAGTTATTATCTTCCGCCCTATTAGTCATACAGAGAAAAATACCAAAAATAGCCAGCACTGCATTTGTATATTTCTTACAGTTAATTTCAGTTTTGCTAAAAATTAAGTATCTTAAATTGGCTAAGTAGGTATAGTGTTAATTTTGCATACCTACATACTTTACTTTATAGGTAAATACACTCATTTAAGCAAGGATGATATTTTAGTGCGATGGATACACCTATACACGACTCCATGGAAAATGGGATTGAAAAGTCACGTTTCCTATGCATCCAGAAGGCCTGGCAAACAAAATCTTGATTGTTTTGATCCTGTTTCATTTATATTACATTAACTTTTTTTCTATCACAATGACTGGTTTTTGATGATGATGACTGTGGGAAACAAATTTTAAAAATGTAATGTTAGGTAACATAAAGTAAGACTAGTACACTGTATTATATTATTATTATTATTATAATTAAATGCTAAGCTTCAACCCTAGTTGGAAAAGCAGGATGCTATAAGCCCAAGGGTCCCAACAGAGAAAATAGCCCAGTTAGGAAAGGAAACGGAAAAATAAAATATTTTAACAATAAAAACATTGAAATAAATATTTCCTATATAAACTATAAAAACTTTAACAAAACAAGAGGAAGAGAAACTAGATAGAACAGCGTGCCCAAGTGTACCCTCAATCAAGACAACTCCAACCCATGGGGTTTTGAATGTTATTGAGGACAATACATGTACTGAGCGAAACCCATAACATTTCAGTTATGGTAGTCGACCCACCATAACTCAAAATCTAGTTTTCTGCCCGAAATCTTTATACAAAAAAACCCCTTGAAAACCACCATAAAATACACTAGTAATTATCTTATTTTCTCCAAACCATGCATTGTACTTATGTATAATTTTACCCTTTAATTTCCATTATTATATTAGTTTTACTGTTTATCTATTCTCATTACAGTATGCTACATATTCACGAACTAATTGAAGCAATCTGTATTGCATTGGCCTACCCTTTGAACCTATACTATATGGGTTGCTACGGTCTAAAATACCAAATAATTGAAAACAATCGGGGAAAATAACTCGGTAAACTAGTATAACTGAGGTAAAAAAAAACCCTAAGGGAAAAAGCCACTGTCAACGATTCCGGTAAGACAGACCTAAACGACATCGGCAAGCCCGTCTTCAAACTGAAAAGTTACCGCTCTCTAGGCTAGGCTACCTAAAACTGACACGCACCAACACAAACATAAAATACAATAATGCAATGTAACTGCAAACATAAAATAGAGCCCAAAGCATCGCAATGCTAAATAAATACTAGCTAACATGAAACTTACACAATAAACTAAGGGAACACGAAAAATAAAGGCGATCAGGTACGTAACAAGACGCCCAAGCTAGTTGGACTCTGAGCTTTCCGGCTCCCTCATCGTAAAAGCTAAATAACTTTCCCCGAAGGGATCCAAAACATTTACAGCTACAGTGAACCCTCGTTTATCTCGGTAGATAGGTTCCAGACGCGGGCGCGATAGGTGAAAATCCGCGAAGTAGTGACATCATATTTACCTATTTATTTAACATGTATATTCGGACTTTTAAAACCTTCCCTTGTACGTAGTACTGTTAACAAACCACCCTTTAATGTACAGAACACTTAATGCATGTACTACAGCACCCTAAACTAAAACAGGCACAAATATTAAAGGCGATTTTATATCATGCGTTTCCTAAACACCTAAAAAGCACGATAAAAAATGGCAACCAATGTTTTGTTTACGTTCATCTCTGATCATAATGAAGAAACAAACTCATTTAGTGTACACATATATGTATAGGTTAGTTTTTGCATCGATTATATTGATTATACAGTACAGTACTGTATGTTGATTTTTTTATTACCAATGTTTTAGTTTACGTATTTTTCTTAGGACTTCCAAATGAAATCTTTTTCTTTATGACGCCGCCTGAAACGACGGCGTGTACGCTCAGTAAACAACCACGCTCAGAACAAACAAGGCATTTAACGCGCATGATGATAGTGATAAATAATGATACAGTACATACAGTATTTACAGTAAAAGCATTTACAAAATATGTTACCTTACAAATATAAATTATACAGTACTTGTACGTAGCAAAGCAGGAAAACAATTTACGAGAGAGAGAGAGAGAGAGAGAGAGAGAGAGAGAGAGAGAGAGAGAGAGAGAGAGAGAGAGAGAGAGAGAGAGAGAGAGAGAGATTGTTTTACGTACGTAAATGTAAATTTTAAACAAAAAAAATATGATAGGTTACAACATGTAGACTTTTAAAACCTTCCCTTTAACTTAATGCATACAGTACGTACATTACTAAACTATAAAACAGGCAGTAAGAATATTAAAGTAAAAAATAAAGATTGTTACTGTACTCACCACGAAAGAAGTTGAAGAAAAACTTGAATGGTGATGGCGATGAATTTGCTGCACAGTAGAAATGATGATGATGAAGCTGATGATGTGTTCTACTGTGCAGTCAATGATAGTATTTTACGTCTCTTCAGACGGAGGTGTCTTTTCCTGGGACACCTCTTCAACTTCTTCCTGGGAAACTTCTTCAATTTCTTCCGAAGGCGTACTAGCAGGAGGAACTGGCTCTTTTTTGCGAGGCTGGAAGAACATTGTGATCGGAAGTTGTTGCCGCTGCTTCTTTTTTCGATCCAAGAGCATCCTGTAGGGAGTCATGATGTCATCGACCTTGTTGGAGAATTGCATCGAGCGAACCATATCCTCGTCCCACTCTTGTAACATTTCTTTCGCCTCCTTGATATGGTTGCAGAACTTGGCAAGCCGTTCTAATGTTAAGCCCGTTTCTTCGACATTTTCTTGGGTCTCTTCCTGGGTATCACTCTCTTCCTCACTTGCCGATTTCGTCAGGTCTTCGAGGTCTGCGTCAGTTAGGGGCTGGGAATGGCAGTCCAACAACTCGTCGACGTCTTCAGTCGTCATGTCGCCAAACCCGTCACCTCCAATACACGACTCCATGGAAAATGGGATTGAAAAGTCACGTTTCCTATGCATCCAGAAGGCCTGGCAAACAAAATTTCCGTATTGCAGTGTGTTGGATTTCCGACGGAGTAAATCCCTTGTCGTCGTAAACAATATCGGGCCACAGCTTCTTCCAGCTCGCATTCACGGTTGCAGGTTTCATCTCTTGAAGTGCCTTCTGAATATTCTGCAGGCACGTGGCTATGGTGTACTGCCGCCAGTACGCCTTCAAGTTGAAATCTTCATCCTCGTCATCTTGGGCAGCATCCACACACGCAACGAGGTCCGCCAAGGTATTCTTCGTGTAGAGGGCCTTGAACGCCCTGATAACCCCCTGGTCCATCGGTTGAATTAATGACGTGGTGTTGGGTGGCAGGAACTCAACCTGAACGCCCTCACGCGACAGGTCAGTTGCGTGTCCACCAGCGTTATCCATAAGGAGAAGGATCTTGAATGGCAAGCCCTTCTCTAAGAGATATTCATGGACTTGCGGGATGAAACACTGGTGGAACCAGTTGGAGGTCAGCATCTTCGTAATCCATGCTTTTTGATTATGCATCCAGTACACGGGAAGGAGATTCTTATTTTTATTTTTCAAAGCGCGAGGATTTTTCGACTTATAAATAAGCCCCGCCTTTAACAAAAATCCAGCAGCATTGCCACACATCACGAGGGTAACGCGATACTTGAATGCCTTAAAGCCAGAGGCTTTGGCTTCCTCTTTGAACAGGAAAGTTCGCGACGGCATTCTCTTCCAAAACAAGCCAGTCTCATCCATATTAAAGACTTGTTCCGGCTTGTATCCACCTTCGGCGATAATATTCTTGAACGTCTGGTTCACGTAAGTTTCAGCAGCGGTAGTGTCAGCGGAAGCAGACTCCCCATGCAGGGAAACGCTTTTCAGGGCGAAGCGTTTCTGAAACTTCGCGAACCATCCTTTGCTTGCGGAAAAACGTTTCTGAGGCTGGGAATCAGTGGATGTCCCTGGTTGAGGATCATCTGCATCATCATCATCTTCAGCATGGTTGCCGTCGTCGTCTTTAGGTTCCTTTGCAGCAAAATTCTCATATAAACTCAAAGCCTTTGTTTGGATGGTGTTCGTATCCAAGGCTATGTTCTTCTTCCGGCAGTCGGCAATCCACACAGCTAAAGCACCTTCCATGCGTACGATCGTTTTATTACGCGTTGTAACGACTCGCTTCGCTGATCTGCTAAAGGTGATTGCAGCCGTCTTTCTAATGTTCGCCTCGTCCTTTTTGATATAGCGAACGGTGGATTCGTTGATGCCAAAATGGCGGCCGGCGGCCGGCGGCCGCGTAACTTCTACCATCTTTTAACATGTCGAGAAGCGTAACCTTCTCAGCTATCGTCATCATCCTTCGGTGGCGTTTAGGCTCACTACCAGCCTTATTAGAAGCAGAACGCTTGGGAGGCATTGTATAGTAGGATTTAACAGAAAGTTCAACAAAAAGTTCAACTTAAAACAGTCGCACACAGCACAGATTAAACTTCACAAACTTAAGAACGTCTACTCAGCGATACGCGGAAAGAGAAAGTGAACGATCCAGCCCCGCGAGAACTTTGATGCTGCGGGTAGAAGATGCGGGCAAAACACCAATCACAGGCTAGATAACAAAACTTGAGTTCTGATTCGTCATCTATCAGCGCTTGAACCAATCACAACCCGTCTTACAGTACTATGATGCGTTGGTTACTCATAGAAGATGCCCCGCGCATACTGAACGTACGTAGATTAAGTACAATACCGTAATAATAATAAATAATGATAATAATACTGTACAGTAATAATAATAATAATAATGATTATAATAATAACAATAATAATTTTATTAACAACAACAACAATAATAATAATAATACTGTAACAATAATAATAAAAATTTACGTACGCTATTTTACGCCTCTCTCTCTCTCTCTCTCTCTCTCTCTCTCTCTCTCTCTCTCTCTCTCTCTCTCTCGTACGCTTATTCGAAATGTGATTTTTGCAACAAAGAATATTATTGGATGCAGTACTGTACTACGTACGTATACATACAAAAGATTCATGGAAAAGAAGCACATCCATTACAGTACACACCATTCTAATATGGTATGACTGCATCTGATTTGCGTTTCATGTTCGATTTAATTTTACTACGTACTGAATTATCGTATGATCACATTCTCTTTTCGTGTTTTATTTCTTTCTGTGCTGAATTATATATCATATGTAATGCAATGAACAATCAGTAAGAGCAGATATTACTAATTACAGTATTAATGGAATTACAGGTAACAAAATATCGTATTTGGTTGTCTTCAGATTTCGCGGTATTTTCGAATTTTCCGGAAAATCCGCGATATGTATATATATATATGGGTTATGGGAAAACCCCGCGAAGTGGTGAATCCGCGATTGTCGAACCGCGAAGTAGCGAGGGTTCACTGTAAAGCAAACTGCAAAGAAAGGTTGGTACTCAACTTAGATGATGAAGAAGAAGCCATCATACGAAGAAAATTTAAAAAAAAAAGTTGATAAAAAGCGCACAACAAAACAACACAACAGTAGATCTAAGGTGCGAACAAAGGAATGAGGCGCCACAGACGTATGAGGGCATCGTAAGGCGAGAGGATATGTATCGGCTCCTCACTTATCCTTCCCCTTAGTGGATTAGACTAGGTAAAGTCTATTGGGGGTGCAGATATCTATGGTTATCTTCGGATACGTCCCTGATTATACAAGATAGCTTCGGATAGTCGTTCCGGGGGTTAAAACCCTGTGATACCTGACGGTAATTCTCTTGTAATATCACGCGCAGAAAAATTACACAGTAGGAAGCTGCTGAAGGGAACTTCCATCAAGACGACATTGCTCGAGCCCAAAAATAGATTTTCCCTACGTCAAAATCCGTTTTCTGGTCCTAAACAGTAGGGGAACCCTACTCTCTACAGGACCTCCACATTTGTTTTACTGTGTTCGTTCGAAAGCATTCAACATTTTACACTGTATATTGCTCGTTTATTGTCAAATCCACACTACCAAAGCTCTTTGAGAACAAGAAGTTTTCAATTTCTTCTTCTCTTCTCTTCTTCCCAGCTGGTTTACATTTTCAATTTCTTCTTGAATGCCCTAATATCTTGTCTTTCAAATGTCTAGTGGGAGCTTATTGTTTAGTCTCGGGGCTACATATTTAAAGGATCAAGAGCCTACAATAGACATACATCTAGGGTCCAATAATTTGAAACCATCTGTAACTATTCTCGTGTCAACACGATTTGTTGGCTGCACAATACGTAGCAATTCTCTTAGATATTTTGGATGTCCGGTTCTGATAACTTGATGGGTTTTTGTACATATTTTAAACTCAATTGTTCCTGAACAAATACAAACTTCGCTATTTATAGGGGTATTACTTTCAGCGAAGCTGAAAGACAAGCCATGATAATTTTAGTGAGGGATAACTACCCCAACTGCTAGTTAGCAGGTGGCGGGGGGTAGACTGGATACCCTGCTCACTCACACACCTGGGCTGAGTAACCACTTTGCTTTCTGGCTCGGTAGAGAACAGACACACTGTTGCTCTCACCCGCTTTTTGAGTTGCCTTGATGCTAATCTTTTTCTTTGCAGATTGTGTGTGTATTTGTTAAGGCCCATGCGTACTTGTCCTGGTCCTGAAGGCCACTCCTGCGGTACCTTCATGTCCTCCTTAGAGACGGGCCCCCCCCACCTGCTGTGTCCGGCTTCCCGGGGCAGCCGGTGTTCCAGGGACAACACTTGTACTGAGAGTAGAGAGTGGTCTGCCTCCTAGTGGGAGAGGTTTGGGTGATGGAAGAAGAAGGCCAAGCGTGATTCTTTTCCTTCTGAGGATCGTCCGAGTAGCAGCGAAGGCCTGGTTACTCTAGGTTAACCTTGCGGGTAAGGTGACGGCGCTGTATCCCCTAGTGAGTCAGCTCCCCACCCTTCCCCAAGGGAGTGCCTGTTCTATCTCTGGCATTTGTCTTTATGGCCATCACTGGGCGTTGATGGTCCCCTTTCGAAGGACATTCTCTTTGAACTCCTTCAATTGGGAGCGGAGAGGAAACAGTCATCTTCCTCCGCAGAGGTTGATCCTCCTGTGGGTGCGTGATGAGCATTAGCGGTAACCCACAGGCAGTTCCACGTGTATACCTAGGAATACTAGCGCACTCAGGTGTGCTTGAGTGGTCTTGACTGTGCACGTGTTGAGAGACACGTTGGGTGTCAACAGAGGGATCAAAGTGAGAAGAGTGCTTCTCAAATATGGGTAGCGTGCACATCCAAGAGGGATGGCACGCAGGAGGCAAGCTAATACTAAGCTCGTCTCCTGACAAGTGACGAGATTCAGTATCAGTAAAAGATCGTCTTGAGGGTGAAGGAGGGGATTGCAGGTCTTTAGGAGAACTAAATAGACGTCTCCTGGCAGGTGGATAAGGAGAACGTCTGAAGTGATGAGGAGGACCACACACTCTGGGAGCTCATTGGTGACGGCGAAGATCTTCCGCAGAGCAAGGCGACCGTGGAGAGAGATGGCGTCCAGAAGACCTATGGATCAGGTTGTCTGGGAGGGATCTCAATTGAGATCGAGAGAGATGCCTACCCGCAAGAGAGACCTGCCTCAGACTTTGCTCCACCCTCAACGGAAGAGTTGACTCCGCATGGGGGAGCGCAGTCTTCGGCGACGGCAGCGGCAGCGGAAGAAGGCGCACGACAGGATCCTTTGGGGGACAAAGTGGATGAAATCCTGGGATCTCGCAGGTCCACACTCACTAGTAACAAAGGATCCTTCTCTGAGGATGCTGGTGTACGCTTCCTCTCCACACCTAGTTGAATGAGTTCAAGCGATGCTTCCTTCGACAGGGGACCGGTCTAACCCAGTGACGGCCACACCTCAAACAAATCAAAAAATGAACAAGTTTCACCTGGGGAGAGGGATGGAGCTGCTTCTCTCGGGGAAGCAGCCTTGTCCCTCGAACCCCAAGTTTGACCTGGTATTAACTGGTCTATGCTTCTGCTTGATTGCTCCCTAGAGGAGAACGATCGAATAGGAGCTTCGGGAAGAGGTTGGGGTGTCAAAGAAGAAGTCCTAATTTTCTTCGACTTCGAGAAAGACCCCAAAGGCTAAGAATCCCTTTGGACTTCTTCTTACTCCGGCGCCCAAACTTCTCCCAGTGGGAGGCAGACCACTTCCAACATTCAGGGTAGGTATTGTCCTGGTCACAACACTGCCCACGGCAGGGGGGATACAACGAATATGGGTCCGTTTCCAAGGAGGACATGAAAGTTCCGCAGGAGCGCCCTCAGGTCCTGGACAAGTACGCATGACCGCCAAGGAGAGAGAGCACACACTGAAAAGACAAAATAAAAAAAACAATTAAGTCAGTAATAGCAAGTAAATTTGTGGGGAAGAGCGGCAACATCCTTTCTCCACCGAGCCAAAAGCAAAAGTGGTTACTCAGCCTAGGTGTGTGAGTAAGCAGGGTAGCATCTAATCCTCACCCCCTGCTAACTAGCGGGTGGATGGTTTACCCTCGCTAAAAGTCTTATGAGTCGTCTTTCAGCTTTGACAAAAGTAATACTGTATCCCATATAAATAATGTTGGTTTATATTAAGTAAAATAACAATTTATTTTTGTGCTAGGTTAGTTTGTGATAAGTTTTATTTAAACTTTGTTTTTCTTTGGATGAATAGGAAAGACATTTTCTTTGAAAGATATTTTTTCTCTACTACAGGATCTGTTTTATGGCTCGATATGGATGCTGGTTTGTGTTATACCAATCCTGTCCTTTCTTGTTATTTTCATTCTCTGGACAATAAGGAAACGCATAATGAGGCAGCGTATTGGTGAATACAATGCAAAGTCAATAAATAATTGGGAAAGAAAACCCGTTAATCCATGTGAGAACTTCAACTGGATTTTTTATGATTGTCCACAGGTTGGAGAAAACACCCCCAAGAAAAAGGTATGTGTTTTGATGGCTGTTGATTTTAATAGTAACTATGTAATTTTTTTGTAAACTTTCCTCGAGATACATTTTTGTTAGTTTGTACAGTACATTTGCTCCGTTACTCTATACAAACCTTCGCTATTTATACTTTCGATGAAGCTGAAAGACGAGATAATCACCAACCCTCTCACTTACACAATCTTACATACTTTGCTTTTGGCTCTGTGGATAACAGACTTTATCATTCTCCTCCATTGCTATTCTTTTTTTTTCAGACTGCTTGTGATTCTTCCTGCCCGGCCTCATGTGAACCTGTCCTGGGCCTGAGGGTCACACCTGCGGTACCTTTATGTCCTCTGTGGAGATGGACTCGCACCACCTGTGTCTGTCCTGAAGAAGCCAGCGTTATAATTGGACAACACATGCCCTGAGTGTCTGGAGTAGTCTGCCTCCCAGTGGGAGAGGTTTGGGCAACTGAGAAAGAAGTCTGAGAAAGATTCTTCGCCTTGGGGTCTTCCTTGAAGGCGAAGAAACCTCGGACTTCCTCTTTGACCTCGCAATCTCTTCCCAAAGCCCTTGCTCGATCAGTCTCTCCCGGGGAAAGGTTGACTAGAAGTGTAGACAGTTTAACTCCCGATCTCCCTCTAGGTTCAAGGGACAGAACTGCTTCCCTTTGCGAAGTGGTTCTGCCCCTCCCCTTGGGCAGAGCCTGTTATTTTTGTGATATATTACAGGTCAGGCCATCGCTGGGTAGGGCTAGTCCCCCTTTGAAGGAGATGGAGCTTCTCTATCAAGGTGCTGAGAGGAAGTGGACACTGGCTTCCTCGTAGATGGATGCGTTGCTGTTGAGTGCTGTCCAGGGCTACCCCAAAGTTTCTGCCACCTTGTCCGCAGAAGGGTCCCCCCTTTGCCTTCTCCTGCTACCACTGCTGACGCCGACTCTTCCGTTGGGGTTGGAGCAAAGTCCAAGGCGAGTGTCTCATCTGCGAGTGAGAACCCCCATAGAGACTCGGTTCCAGAGATCTTCCACCGACCACCATAAATCTCCTCTCTCTGGTTACGGCTCATCTTTCCTTTGCCAATATATACACTGAATAGTCTGGCCTATTCTTTCCACATTCTCCTTTATCCTCATTACACCTGACAACACTGAGATTACCAAATTTTGCGTCTTTGCTCAAGGGATTAACTACTGCACTGTACTTGTTCAGTGGCTACTTTTCTATTAGTAAGGGTAGAAGAAACTCAAGGACACTGAAATGAAATCATTGTTTTCTAGTCTTGGGTAGTGCTATAGCATCTGTACCATGATCTTCCACTGTCTTGGTGTAGTTCTCTAGCTTGAGGGTACACTTGGAAACACTATTCTATCTTATTTCTCTTCCTCTTGTTATTTTGAGGGTTTTTATATGAAAGATCCATTTAAATAATATTACTGCTCTTAAAATATTTTAATTTAATTGTTCATTACTTCTTTTGTAGTTGTTTTCTTATTTCCTGTCCTCACTGGCCTATTTTTCCCTGTTGACACTCTTGGGTTTATAGCATCTTGCTTTTCCAGCTAGAGTTGTAGCTTAGCTAATAATAATACAATTAGCCCTCCTTAATCGCAGGTTCGACCTCTGTGGATTCGGTCATTCATGATACAGGAAACCGTATAACATATTTAAAAAAAAAAACACATACTTGCGGTTAAGCGATAATTTCTCTTGCCGACCGAGTTTTCATACCAATAGTGCAAAGTAGAACAGCCCAAATTTAAAGCTAACTCAAGTAAACTGTTCAGTGATAAACCCTTTGTATAGTAATTCTAATACAGTAATAAAATGATTAAAAGGAGTTCATACATACTTTATGTTTAAATAATATTTGATACACAGTATAGTCGGTTCTCATTTATCGCTGGTTCTTGCTTCCTTGTTTCAGTTTTACGCGACAAAGAGCAACGCAATTCCTATCAAATAGGTACATATGATTATAAAGTGTTTAAGAAAAAAAAAAAAGAAATATTAGGCAGTACTTACTGTGTTAATCATCCCCTCGGGTACCCGCTTGTGGAAGAGGCAGTAACTTTTTAGATTAGGTGTTTCCCATCCTAGTGGAACAATTATTCGCGATAATTCCCTTAATACACCTGTGCCTGTTACCTAACCCTTGCAATAAAGGAGGCTTGACTGTATGTGTAATATATGATGCTGAGGAAAAATATAAATATGCATCACAGTTAAAAGAGAAGATTCTCCCTCTCCCTCTCTATCGATCTGTGAAAAAATGTAAAGATTTTGACATTGCATTATTTTGATTTAATTATGTATGCTTGAATAATTTTCTATAAGAAGATTTGTTATTTCAATGAAGAAAAATAAGGAAATTAGAATTAATATAGAATTATTATTAAATTATTTGTTAAAATAAGATTAATTTCTAAAAATAAATTTTAAAATTACCATCACATTATATGAAATTTGTTCTAATATAATTATCTGAAGTTCTGATACCATGTGCCATAGCATAATGTTGAGTACTTAAAGCAAACATTTGACCATATCCGGTCCCTTCCTCGTAAATCACTTAAAGCTGTCAACGGCTGTGAGCCTGTTTTCCCTTTCTCATGATGTACAGTACAGTGTAAATAATTAAAAAATTTGGGGGACTGTAAATTACGACAGGATATATTTCTTGTTCTACTACAAAGTGAAAGATTTCTACTAAGAAATGAGAGGAAAGATATTTCCTTATGTAACAAACAAAATGACAATATCTGATTACGGCCGACCATAGTTGACCTACTATCCATTTAGGTGTGAAAGATATCACATGGAGAATTTTATTTCTATGTTGAACATAAATTTATATAATTTAAACAAGACTTAGATCTGGTGTCCATACAGATAAGTGGAAAAAAGAGAGAGAGAGAGAGAGAGAGAGAGAGAGAGAGAGAGAGAGAGAGAGAGAGAGAGAGAGAGAGAGAGAGAGAGAGAGAGTTAGTTCTCTCTCTCTCAGCCGTATAGGGTTCACCACTCAAAACATTAGTGGGAGGCAAGGGAGATTATGCATTTCTGAATAATCAGGTACTAAGGATACTTGGACTGGATCTGGCTCAGAGAGTGCAGTGGTTGCAACCAGGGGATCTGTCACAAGCATAGCTTCTGTATCACTAGGCACATGATCAACACTAGGTGATAATACAGTATATTTATGAAATTATGATCACCAGTAATTAAATTATGGCTGACATCCTTTGTAACTGGAGCCTCAGAAGGCACAGGTCGGGTGATAACTTTCAACACAGAAAAATGCTTACACTTCTTACCTTTACTGGAAGGAGACAAGGAAGGAGAAGATCTTTCTTAGCTTGTTTCTGTGAACAATATCTCTCCCACTGGGAGGACGACCACTCCCTATAATACTCACATGGAGATTCCACAGAACATCGTTTGCCATAGTACGAGGGGCCGAAAGGATGCAAATCGACATCAACCTCACTCATGAAGGTGCCACAGGGGCAACCATCTCGGCGGGGGCAAGATCGCATTGCACTTGAGCCATTAGCCATTGAAATCGTATCACAGATAACAAGCACCATTAGTGACAATGATAAAGAAAAGACACAAAGCATTATAAGGGTAATTCAGTGTGGATGATGCAAGTCGTAATCATAGAGAGAAGAGGGGAGACCTCTTAATGTAACGGCGACCGGGATAGAAGTGAAGCCTTCCCGGCAACAATACCTAACACTGGCAAGGATTGGAGTTGGTAGGTAACAAGTTATGATGCAAGCAAGCCCTTTTTCTTTTTATTTTTGTCTTGTCGTAGAAAACAGAACAAGGAGTAACCGATTTAAATGACTCAAAAGTTTGTATTCGCTTAGGAATAACCTGTTGTTGCACTACGAAGTTAATATTAAGAGGCTGAACAGCGAGATGGCAGAAAGGAAATGAGAATGGAGGTAAAATAAAAGGCTGAAAAGTGTGTGGAACTGGGTAACAATTTTGCCCTAAGTGTACTTTACTGTTAAATTTAATTCTATACTTTTCATTTTACAAAGTTTAATTACAGCAGTCCTCTAATTTTACAGAAGGGCAACAAGAAAGGAGCACAAGTTAAGATTTCAATGAAAGATCATATTATAGCTATAGAGAACTGATGAAAGTGATGAAGTTTCTGACTAGAGCAGAATAGAACTCCCCAAAATAAAGATAGAAAAAAAATTTCTTTTCCATCTGCAATCTACAACTAAAATGGATGTGGTATTTCATATTTCTATGTATGAAAGACTTTTGTAAAACTATTCTCAATCCAAAATTAGTTATGAGAGGAAATGAGGTTATGGTTGAGGCCCAAAGTGAATAAGGTGACCCATTGATTATTTACTTAAGGAAACTGAATTTTTTGTTTTAATTGTACTGTATAGTATTTTGTAAAGAAAATGTATTCATGAATGTTTGTTTATTAACAAAAGTAGATTGTATGACAGCTGCTTTTATTCAGCATGACTAAAGGAAAATGAAGCCAAGAATTTCCTTTTTAGACAAGAGACCTCCTGATGTAAGTGCTTGAAGGGATGATGTCAAGATTTGAACTTTAAGTTGATAATGATTATAAAATATATGTGTAAATATACCTATTATTTTGTGAAAGTGTTGCTTGCCAGTAGGGAAAAGTTATATATTGATATGTAGAATCTCACAATACTAGATAAACTGTTCTGTAATGGAGTTCTTAAGATAGCCGGTAAAATATGCTAACAATATATGCTATTAACAAATGTTTTTCTTTTGCGAGATCAATAAATCAAAGCAGATGAAATGTCAGTTGTCATATATAAAATGTGCTTGCTGTCAATATACTCAATATCACAAATTTTTAAGTAATTTGTATTTTTCCTAACATACTTACCTAGAACTACCTTCTTAGGAGTTACTGGTAACTCTACCTAACCGACCAGCTTTTTGTATAGTTTACCCTCTTTCCGTTTTCTAAGGGGTCAACCTCAGGCGGAGTGATATGTGCCCTGAGGCGACCCGGGGTCGGGAAGCGTGCTAGCTCAGGTCGGCGACTCCTCAGTAAGTCAATATATTTTTTTTACATTGTGACATTTGGTATTCTGTAAATTATGGTCAATTGGAAATAAATATTATTGTCCATCTGGAGGTTGTAACACCCATCAACCCTAAATCGTGTTTTGATATGTTTTGGTAACTCTGTTTTAGGTTTTCCATTTTTCAAAATAATATCTTAATTTTCTCGATTGTTCCCTCTGATTTGAGTTTTTTTTCTGAACACTTTCTCTACTACCTCCCAAATTTGGGTAAGTGCCATGGTAGATCGATAGTTTCTCTATTATAATTTTCTAGAGAGTCAGATTGTTTCAGGATGTAATTTTTTCCATTGATATTGCTCATCAGTGTGATTAATCACATTACTACGATATTGCTTATAAGAAAATATATATATATATATTTTGAGCAGGTAAAGCAATTATATGGGCAACTGTTACTACATAAAATGGATTTCTTTAAAAACCTTTTCATCATAAATTTTATTTTAATTTTTAAAGATTTTCTCCACTATAACTTCACGTAGGTTTTAAAAGTGAAAGATTATACGGAGAGAAGACTCAACAGCCCTTGCCACATTCTGGAACTATCAAAAGATAATGAAAATATTGTTTTAATGGCATGATGTGCAATAATGGATTTTTATTATAAAATGAAATTTTATTGCATACTTACCGAACAATTATACAGCTGTAGGTTCCCTACGAATGGCAGACAATAGATTCAAAACTACCGCGGTGGCGCCGCCATCGCTGATGTAGGTGACGTAATCTCCCTCCACTCGAGGGAGCTATAGGTACAACTGTCCAGGTAACATCAATTCGTTCTGCCCAGCCATCCACCAGTGGGGAGGAGGGAGGGCTTTGATTAATAATTGTTCGGTAAGTATGCAATAAAATTTCATTTTATAATAAAAATTCATTTTTATTGCAGTGTCTTGCCAAACAATTATGCAGCTGATTACCCATTGCAAGGATGGGGGGCTGTGGATGTAAGTTTTACTTCGACAATCGCATACGATTCTTGAAAATAAAGTATACCCAAAAGCACTGTTAGTGCCTGTTGTACCTTACCTTGTAAGAGAGCTACTGCAGGAGAATACTGCCTCTGGTTGGTGCTCATCTTACATAGTAGAAGGCTTGGAATATGACCAATGGGTGCCTCTACATGGAGTGGAAGATCCTCGCAGTCATGGTGTTCACCACTGACTCAACGAAGATACAAGAAAATATCGCCCTTGCCCTGGGCTAAGACCAGAAATAACCAACATGAAAAAACTGTCACCTACACCGAAATAAAAACCTTTACCCACCAAAACTAACACTAAAATGATTGGTGAGTACTCCAGGTACATTATACCCCCAGACTTCCCTTTAACTCGTCAACCTTGATACAAGGCGAACTATAGGCTAACAGAGGGAGCAACCCCCTATGTCGTTACTCCCAACACCATACCAGCTACCGAAAGCGGACCGAGAAACTTACAATCTTCAAACACTGTCTCGATTTCTTTCAAATAATGCGTAGCAAACACATATTTAGACCTCCAAAAGGTACTTTGCAGGATAGCGGATAGCGACAAGTTGTGTAGCAAAGCAAGAGAAGTCGCTAACGCTCGAACTTCGTGCACTTTCACTCTCAGTAAAGGAAACACTGCGTCGTTAGCTTGAGAATGTGCTTCTACATTTAACTCTCTCAGAAAACTATGTTCTGCAGAGTTAATATCTTAATGCCCGCACAGGACATAAGAATCTTTCTTCTTCATCGTAGCCTATCAAGTCTGTCAGGTTTTTGAGAAAAAATTTTCGTGGCCACGGATTAAAAAAGTTGCGCGAATAATGTATGTGCGACGAATCGCAACATTATTACCGAAAGAATTTTGATCGTTGACTAACTAATATTTTCTTGAATGAGAGCGAACATGTTTTCAAACAAAATATACAGTTATAGAGGCGATCATTTCACCTTTGGTTTACCCCTCCTTATATGTGAGGGGCTAGCCAGTGTTCATTACACAGAAACGGATGTCTGGTTACCTGTGGGCGGAGTTCGAAACGTTCGTAAACGTAATGAAAAGTTGCCCTCGCTGTTGCTATCGTTCTTTTAACGTCGGCTAACAACGTTCCTTCAGGACTAATTGTTCGAAACAATAACCCTGTAAGGATAGAATAAAAGGTCTCGCAAGCCTATCGTGTAAAAGGCAAGTCGTTATACCCAGGGTACAATGACAGAGGAGGCTGCCTCCATTAAACGGTAGAACCAAGTTTAAGACAATAACCTCGCGGTTTTGTCTTGGCTAGAGCGCATGCTCCAGGACGGCCTAAGGCTTTCATGAAGTTTAAACAACATCCATTGAAGTTCTGTAAAAACTTGTCAGGAACAAGTCTCCCGAAAAGGGTGAAGTCTCTTATGTGGGAGTTTGCTTCAAGAATGCCAGACATAATTGCCATCAACCACTTACCCGAAGGGGTTGCCATCGAACGGTTTATCGCTAGTGAGAAAAACTACCGTCTAAATCAGGCAAGGCCTGGCAGGGAAATGAACTGTAATGTAAAGAATTTTTATTCCTCGCTCATTTCCGTCTGCTAACCAAACCACTCAAAGTGGGAAGGTGGAGGAAAGATGACGGTGGTTTGTTCGAAAACGAAAGGATCGGTGCTGGCGAAACCAGACTAGCTGATATAGTAATCAGCTGTGAGTGTAGAGTGATGTAACAAGTCACACCTTTGGAAAACCCATCCCGTAGAGGGGGGGGGAGGTCGACCATAGAGTTTTCAGAAACCTCTCGATTGCGGAAACCGAGAGATTCGGATGAGAACCTAGGTGTTCAGAATCTACTTGTGAATACCTTTCTCACGACCTTAAGGAATGTTGTGCCGAGAACCCGCAGGAACTCTGTCGTTGATTTCAGGAATCGTGTTACGTGACCAGGACCCAAAGGAACTGTGTCATAGTTACCTGTAGAGATTCGTAAACTCTTAGGCAGCAGGTATCCCTCCGTCATCAGAGCAAAACTCTTGATGACGATGGGCGCGCGCGAACAATTCATGGGACGAGAGTTTGAAAACTGTGTCATAAGAGTAAAACTCTTGTGCACTCATAAACACTTCGCGCAATGAGAGTTCGAAAAACTCTGTCATAAGAGTTGTTCGTGCACTTCAACTGATTGCGTGCGCCTCGTTGGAAAAGCAAGATGCTATAAGCCCAAGGGCTCCAACAGGGAAAAATAGCCCAGTGAGGAAAGGAAATAAGGAAATAAATAAATGAAGAGAATAAATTAACAATATATCACTCTAAAAACAGTAACAGCGTCAAAACAGATGACCTATATAAACTATTAATGTCAAAAACAGATATGTCATATATAAACTATAAAAAGACTCATGTCAGCCTGGTCAACATAAAAACATTTGCTCTAACTTTGAACTTTTGAAGTTCTACTGATTCAACTACCTGATTAGGAAGATCATTCCACAACTTGGTAGCAGCTGGAATAAAACTTCTAGAATACAGTACTGTGTAGTATTGAGCCTCATGATGGAGAAGGCCTGGCTTTTAGAATTAAACTGCCGGCCTAGTATTACGAACAGGATAGAATTGTCCATGGAGATCTGAATGTAAAGGATGGTCAGAGTTATGAAAAATCTTATGCAACATGCATAATGAACTAATTGAACGACGGTGCCAGAGATTAATATCTAGATCAGGAATGAGAAATTTAATAGACCATATGTTTCTGTCCAACAAATTAAGATGAGAATCAGCAGCTGAACACCCGATAGGAGAACAATACTCAATACAAGGTAGAATGAAAGAATTAAAACACTTCTTCAGAATAGATTGATCACCGAAAATCTTGTAAGACTTTCTCAATAAGCCAATTTTTTTGTGCAATTGAAGAAGACACAGACCTAATGTGTTTCTCAAAAGTAAATTTGCTGTCGAGAATCACACCTAAAATTTTAAAAGAGTCATACAAATTTAAAGAAACATTGTCAATACTGAGATCCGGATGTTGAGGAGCCACCGTCCTTGACCTACTTACAATTATACTTTGAGTTTTGTTAGGATTCAACTTCATACCCCATAATTTGCACCATGTACTAATTTTAGCTAAATCTCTATTAAGGGATTCACCAACCCAAGATCTACATTCAGGGGATGGAATTGATGGAAGAGAGTAGCATCATCTGCATATGCAACAAGCTTGTTTTCTAGGCCAAACCACATGTCATGTGTATATAGTATGAAAAGTAATGGAACATCGGATATTACATTCCTACAATCACTCCGGTTACGTAAAACCTATACCTCTTCTTAATAAGCTTCGACAGAGGATAGGCGAAAGTTGCTTTCCCGAGTTCTCTCTTGACCTTCAACCAATCTTCTACATCACGAAGCGAATGTTTAGCAGCCTTGGAAAGAACGAGCTTCAGGAGAAGAGGATTGAAATTCTTCCTTCTCATTAGGAAGATTGAAGCAGCTGGGAGCGGCTGTTACGAAGTAATCCAGGTACATGTTGAGACGGTAGCGTAAAAGTTTCGAATAACACGAGAGCGAGATAGAGTCCGCTTCTAAGTCCTCCTCGTCATCCGAAGAGATAGGCGACAGAGACGGTTCTTGATTAGACTCATTATTCTTCGTACATTGTTTGTTTTCTTTCATCCAGTTCATCAGCTCTTGCAACTGTCGACGTAACGGAATTAGATTCTCGTCTTCTTGAGTTGAAGTCAAAGCAACTGGGTTCGTGGATTTCGACACGATCGCCACCGGAGGTCTTGCGCCAGTCGAATCATCTGTCGCATGCGAAGTCGAAGGAAAAGTTTCGACAGCTTGACGAGTCGAAGATCTCGACGAACTCAGAATCGGTCGCTCCACGACCGAGTCGAAGACAACTGTCGCTGTCATAAGAATACGAGGCAAAGTCCATACAGCTACGCTACACGACGAGCGAGAGATATCTACTTCTCTGTACCTCTTCACAGGGGGCGGAGATAGCAGCTCTTCAGTCGAACGTCTCTTCAACAGACGTGAGACTGAAGAATCACGCCACCTACGACGTCTAACCGGCGACGAATCACTTGACTCTGTCGATAACTGATTACCGAACGACACACTTTTCCAATGGTGTTTAGTCGAATCCTGCTGTCGCACCACAGGAGGAAGCGACTGTCTGTGGGCAAACCCCAACAGTCTCCCTTGGACCTCCGGTATGTCTTCTCCCCGAGGCGGGGGAGCGGGACTGTGACCTTCATCTAGGAGAACTATCGGGACAAACAGCCACCCCCTCAGATTGCACTGCACTGACACTTTTCACTTTACTAGAAGTCTTTCCTATGAAAGACTACAGATAAACCTAACTGCATCACCGTATTAGCTAATACATCAAATTTCTTTTCAAATTTAGACTAGAGCCTCGCAATGGTGTCAGGAGAAACTCCACGGGATGTTGGCAAAGGAGTTACAGGAGCAGCAGGACTCAAGATCGGAGACATAATAAGAGGAGAAGCAGGAGGAATAGGAGCAGGAGCTTCGATAGAAAAAGCCGAAGAAGCTAAACTAGTCTTATATTCAGCTCTGAGAGCCGCCTTCCTCTTCCTATCCTTAATTATCTTCCCCGAGTGAGAAAACAAAAACTTTCCACTGTTGTTCACTCCAATCCCTGCATTCATCACAAGTAGATTCTCTAGAGCACTCACAACCCCCACACTTAATGCACTTAGTGTGCGAATCATAAATTAATTTAACTAACCTAGTTTTGCACCCTCCGGCGCAAAACCTAATTACTGAAGGACTAGAGTCCGACATGATGGTAAGACCACAAAATTGCAGAAAAGAAATTCAGATTCAATCCTACAAACACGGAGTTGAATACTTCACCGATATTGGAGAGATAATACTTCCCAATAAATGAAGAAAAAAGTCTGCACCGACCACCGATGTTCACCAGAAGCCGGCAGAGAACAAATTGATGTTACCAGGACAGTTGTACCTGTAGGTCCCTCGAGTGGAGGGAGATGACGTCACCTACATTAGCGATGGCGGCGCCACCGCGGTAGTTTTGAATCTATTGTCTGCCATTCGTAGGGAACCTACAGCTGTATAATTGTTCGGTAAGACACTGCAATAAAATTGCACATTTTTACTTATGTTAAAATGTTGTGGGTAAAGTATTTGGATAATTGTTTGCAGTAAATAACTTATATAAGTGCACACACTTATTTGAAAGAAGCTTAACAATTCTCTAAAAGGCAGTTTGTAATTGGAATATTTCATGTACATAGACAAGAATCTTTATTAGACAGTTATTCCTTCTATCATGTAAAATTTCCGGAAGGTGGTGTGTATTCGCTCTCCTGGAACATTGGGCTCTTTGGGAAACTGAAAAGAAAAATAAAAAAATCTTAAATGTTGATATAATACTGGAAATACCTGGTACTCTACATACACTTCAAGTTCTTAATCACAACTGACTGATGAGAATGACTAAAATGCCAACTAACAAAGTGAGCCAAGTTCTATTAGTGTTTTAGAAAGGATTTTCATTAATCCATGTGCCATGTACACATCTAGCTTGTATTTTAAGAAAGGGGTTTTATTTACTTCAATATGTACCATATATGCTGTGGTATAAGACGACTGGCTGTATAAGACAACCCATCCCAAGAGAATTTCATTAAAAAAAGATGTTTTGAGCTGTATCCACTGTTTTCATGGAATATAGGTTAACGGCAGCTCAAGAGCTGACTGTGCGAGGTTCATTACCGTACCTACACACTGAAGATACCTGCCTAGTGTAAAACACTACTATAGCGATGATTACCGTACTTTGCAAAAGAAAGCTTCTTCGTCGAAGATGTACTTTAACCCTTTTACCCCCAGGCTCTTTGGAAATTTGCAACCTTTAACCCCAAAGGGGTTATTTTTTCCCCAGCACATTTTGCAGTATATATTTTTTAAATTGCTCTAACAGCCTTAACTTTTGTCATAGAGAGGTCAGGTTGGTCTCATTCTCTTGGAAAATGACTGAATTTTCTCAAAAAATTATCAAAAATATGAAAAAAATTTTTTTATAGCATGTACAGAATGTACAGTAACCGGATTTGTGATACAAAACATGCCAAGCAGGTATCGGCAATATTTACAATAGGTGCAGTTGGCAGTACAGTAATCATTTGGTAATATAACTTTTTTCTTTTTTTTCATTAATTTAAAGGTTAATATAAGCTTATACAACCACCAACCACAGTCCTTCATCGATTTGCGATCAATATGTTTACATTCAGATTTTATACGTGGTGTATAAGACGAACGCTAGTTTTGGGATGTTATTTTTAAGGTTAAAATGTCGTCCTATATACTGACATATACGGTAATCAGAATTTATCAAGTGCTTGTTTAGATCTTGATTGACTTCTATGTAATGTGAACTCACTTTTCTTTAATCAAGCTTTAGTGACTTGAAATTTTGTACTGAGACAGTAAAAATTGTTTACTTAAGACTGAGGAAATTTAAGGCATACTGTACTAATTTTTAAATTAAGTACAGTATATGCACAGTTATTTTTTAACCTACCTGGTGAGTCCAGTCCTCCTGTGTTGCTCCTTCCATCAACAGTAAAGAGCCTGGCTGCAGGGGAAATCTTAAATATCCACCACCATTCTTTCTTCGCATTTCAAAAACTCTAGTAGCACCTGTAAATTGAGATAAGGTCTCCTGAAGTTCCTAGGGAATGATGAATCTACTGTGCTAAAATTGTTACTCTACTTGTTTCCTGTTCCACTATTATATGTCAATGTAGAAAAGTAGAAAAGGGAAAGAAAATAATACATTTATTAAAATTAGAGACCACCTCATCAATCAAATATTACTTTACAGTCAGCCCTCCATATCTGCATATCTGCGGTGGTTAGATATCGGAGACAGGCACTAAGATTGAGAATCGGTGAATGCTTGCTGCCCTATAGTGGGTTGACTCAAACCCTACCAACTAACTGACCATTGCCTGCCTGTGGTTGACTAACACACTAGGTAACCTACTGTATTACATTACATTGATTGCATGTGGTTGCTATCAGGGTACTTTAGTTCATACTACTTTTCAGAGGTAACTGTACATCATTAACACAGATTCAGTACAAGGTAAGTAGACTCATAACATGTAAGTAACAACACACTTGTTTGTATCTGATTCTGTAAGAGTAAAATGTTAATGATGGTTGAAATGCAACCAAAATTGAAAACAAAAGTATAAAAATGCTTTAATGAACAATAATTATCAAGATTTTTTTTAGAATGCAATAATTTTGTGTGCTTAAGTGAGTTGGTCAGCATACGAAATTGAATGCCGTGTTTTAATCCTTAGCCTTTGGTTTCCATAGCTCCCATATTATCTAAAGTTTTTGAACATCTTAAATAGGTTTTGCTGAAGGTAATCGTCTGTTCCCTAGTTGGCAATTTGGCATTTGCAAAAGCCTTGGAGCATGTGATGCCTCTTACAATCTCCAATACTATACAGTACAGAAATCCTTTGATGGTGTTCAGGAAATTCGTATGATTGGACTTGGATTTTTGGGGTGCCTTTGACCATGTTAATCGTGAGGCCCTTGTTTTTCAACTCAAACAGTTGGGAGTGGGTGGATCTTAACATCATTATTGATTTTTTAAGTAATAAATTGAAGAGTTGTTGCTGATGGGTACCATAGTGAGTATAAGAATTTGATATCTGGTGTTCTTCTGGGTAGTGTTTTTGGCTATTACTTTTATATACATGACCTGTGGTTTTGCCGAGAAAACAAGCTTATTGCATATGAAGATGATGATACTCTCTTAGCATCAATTCCATATCCTGTATGCAGAACTGGGGTTGCTGAATTCCTTTAAAGATATCAAGCTCATTATGGGGCATGAAATTAAACCGTAACAAAACTTAAAGTATGATTGTAATAGGGATGAAGACATTGGGTCATCAACATCAGTATCTTACCATTGATAATTTTTTTTAACTGAATTACTTTTCCAACTTTAGGTGCGATTTTTGATAGAAAATACACTTTTCAGAAACACATTCGGTCTGTTTCTTCTTTAATTGCTAAAAAAAAATTGCCTTACGTCTTGAGATTTTTGGTGATCAATCTATTCTTAAGTGTTTTAATTCTTTCATTCTGCCTTGTTTCAAGTATTGTTCACCTGTCTGATCTTCAGCTGCTGAATCTCATCTTGATTTGTTCGTCAGGAACTTACGGTCTATTAACTTTCTTATTCCTGTTCTAGATATTAATCTCTGACACCGTCATTCAGTTCGTTAAGCAAGTTGCATAAGATGTTGCATAAGATTTTTCATAATTGTGACCATCCTTTGCATTCAGATCTTCCCGGACAGTACCATCCTTTTCTTAATACTAGGTATTCAGTTAACTATGAAAGTGTTGCCTACTCCATCATGAGGCCCAATACTATACATTATTCTAGAACTTTTCCTAATCAGGTAGTTGAATTGGTGGAACTTCAATAGTTCAAACTTGCAGTTAATGTTATGTTGAACAGGCTGACATATATAGTTTATATATGAAAGATCTATTTTAATGTTCTTCAAATATGTTATTTTAATTGCTCATTACTTCTCTTCTAGTTTATGTATTTCCTTTCCTCACTGGGCTAATTTCCCTCTTGGAGTACTTGAGCTCTGCTTTTCTAACTATGGTTGTAGCTTAGCTGCTAATAATAAGAGCAAAATACATCTCTCTCTCTCTCTCTCTCTCTCTCTCTCTCTCTCTCTCTCTCTCTCTCTCTCTCTCTCTCTCTCTCTCTCTCTCCTTTGTTTCATTACAAATATGAAGACAAAATCAACCATTTAAACTAAAAAGTATGAGAACAAAATTATTCAGCCTTGGATAGGATGCAACAGTACGCCTGTATTCGTTGCAGCGAAGACAAAAGTGAACAATCTTTGACAGGGGAATTGGTGTAGCTACTAAGCTGTTCTCACTACCTGTTGTTAACTACCATTTCAGCTCCACTAAAGACATTTCCTATTTCAAAGGATGAAAGGTTGTACACGTGTCAGAAAAAATCTAAATGACAGAAGATCATAATATCATGCTCTTCTCAAAGACAGCTTTCTGGCTGCCCTATGGAGAGTCAATTACAAGATGGGTAATACAGTACTTCCATATGGCATGTTTCCATGGACTTCGGTACAGGCACTAATTTACTGATGAATTTGAACCATTATGCTTACTGAAAGACCCATTTCTTTTGCAGTTATTTATTGACAGCTAGACTGCCTGCTGAAGTCAAGAAATTTGCCCACTGACAGATTAAACTACATTATATTCTGCAAGCTAAATA
Organism: Palaemon carinicauda; assembly: GCF_036898095.1. Lineage (NCBI taxonomy): Eukaryota > Metazoa > Arthropoda > Malacostraca > Decapoda > Palaemonidae > Palaemon > Palaemon carinicauda. The sequence continues at coordinate 953,004 of NC_090769.1, read as the reverse complement.
AATGCCCCTGTTGACATAGGGGAAGGTCTATTAATGCCTGGCTGAGAGGTAGGGTTGTCATCGAATCTATCAGTAACATAGTGGCTTATGAGATGAACAAATAGATTACTACACTTATGCAAATAACACTAGGCTAGAATCCTCTTTAATTACTAAAGTATAGAACAAAAAACATGCTATTTTTGTTTAGGCTATCACATTATTTAATGTCAAAATTTATACTCTAACAAAGTAAGTATTGTTAACATTTTAGAATGCTGTATATTAACAATCACCACCTACCTAAGGAGACCGAGGCAATTGATGGATTTTTTCGTAAAGCGATATGATCTTCTGATGTCCATGATGTGGTATCATACCCATTACGATATAGAGAGAGATAGCAACAATTATATTGATTGCCGGTATACCTTATCAACCTGAAAATACAGTCGGGAATAAATAACTTAAGAACTATATCTTAAGAGTTTCATTTCTTTTACCAATAAATTAAAAATGAAACATATAATTAGGTAGTAAATTTTCATCTAAATTAATATTAACCTCAATACATGGTATTCACAAGAAAACATGTTATTTTCATTAGTAAAATAAATTTTTGAATATACTTACCCGGTGATCATATAGCTGTCAGCTCTGCTGCCCGACAGAAAAACCTAAGGACGAAATACGCCAGCGATCGCTATACAGGTGGGGGTGTACATCAACAGCGCCATCTGTCGAGCAGGTACTCAAGTACTCCATGTCAACACAGAACCAATTTTCTCCTCGGCCCACTGGGTCTCTATTGGGGAGGAAGGGTGGGTCCTTTAATTTATGATCACCGGGTAAGTATATTCAAAAATTTATTTTACTAATGAAAATAACATTTTTCAATATTAAACTTACCCGGTGATCATATAGCTGATTCACACCCAGGGGGGTGGGTAGAGACCAGCATATATGTTAACATTAAGAGCTAAGTATTTTCGTATTTCATTTTAGCAGTTATTCAAAATAACAAAATAAAATTAATAAGTACCTGGTAAGGAAGTCGACTTGAACAATTACTCTGCCTTTTTTAAGTACGTCTTCCTTACTGAGCCTCGCGATCCTCATAGGATGCTGAGCGACTCCTAGGAGCTGAAGTATGAAGGGTTGCAACCCATACTAAAGGACCTCATCAAAACCTCTAATCTAGGCGCTTCTCAAGAAAGAATTTGACCACCCGCCAAATCAACCAGGATGCGAAAGGCTTCTTAGCCTTCCGGACAACCCAAAAAACAACAATAAAAAGCATTTCAAGAGAAAGATTAAAAAGGTTATGGGATTAGGGGAATGTAGTGGTTGAGCCCTCACCCACTACTGCACTCGCTGCTACGAATGGTCCCAGGGTGTAGCAGTTCTCGTAAAGAGACTGGACATCTTTAAGGTAAAATGATGCGAACACTGACTTGCTTCTCCAATAGGTTGCATCCATTACACTCTGCAGAGATCTGTTTTGTTTGAAGGCCACTGAAGTTGCGACAGCTCTAACTTCATGTGTCCTTACCTTCAGCAAAGCATGGTCCTCCTCATTCAGATGGGAATGAGCTTCTCGAATCAAAAGTCTGATATAATAAGAAACTGCATTCTTCGACATAGGTAAAGAAGGTTTCTTAATGGCGCACCATAAAGCTTCTGATTGTCCACGTAATGGCTTAGTACGTTTCAAATAGTACTTAAGAGCTCTTACCGGGCATAGTACTCTTTCTTGTTCATTTCCAACCAAATTAGCAAGGCTTGGAATATCGAACGATTTGGGCCAAGGAAGAGAAGGAAGTTCGTTTTTTGCTAAAAAACCAAGCTGTAAGGAACATGTAGCCGTTTCAGATGTAAATCCAATGTTCCTGCTGAAGGCGTGTATCTCACTGACTCTTTTAGCTGTTGCTAAGCAGACGAGGAAAAGAGTTTTCAAAGTGAGATCTTTAAAAGAGGCTGATTGAAGTGGTTCGAACCTTGCTGACATAAGGAATCTTAGTACCACGTCTAAGTTCCAACCTGGTGTGGCCAACCGACGCTCCTTCGAGGTCTCAAAAGACTTAAGGAGGTCCTGTAGATCTTTGTTGTTGGAAAGATCTAAGCCTCTGTGACGGAAGACTGCTGCCAACATGCTTCTGTAACCCTTGATCGTGGGAGCTGAAAGGGATCTTTCCTTCCTTAGGTATAAAAGGAAGTCAGCTATCTGAGTTACAGAGGTACTGGTTGAGGATACTGATTTCGACTTGCACCAGCTTCGGAAGACTTCCCACTTCGACTGGTAGACTTTGAGAGTGGATGTCCTCCTAGCTCTAGCAATCGCTCTGGCTGCCTCCTTCGAAAAGCCTCTAGCTCTCGAGAGTCTTTCGATAGTCTGAAGGCAGTCAGACGAAGAGCGTGGAGGCTTGGGTGTACCTTCTTTACATGCGGCTGACGCAGAAGGTCCACTCTTAGAGGAAGTGTTCTGGGAACGTCTACTAGCCATTGCAGTACCTCGGTGAACCATTCTCTCGCGGGCCAGAGGGGAGCAACCAACGTCAACCTTGTCCCTTCGTGAGAGGCGAACTTCTGCAGTACTCTGTTGACAATCTTGAACGGGGGGAACGCATAAAGGTCTAGATGGGACCAATCCAGAAGAAAGGCATCTATGTGAACTGCTGCTGGGTCCGGAATCGGTGAACAATAAATTGGGAGCCTCTTGGTCATCGAGGTTGCGAACAGATCTATGGTAGGCTGACCCCACAAGGCCCATAGTCTGTTGCATACATTCTTGTGAAGGGTCCACTCTGTTGGGATGATTTGACCCTTCCGGCTGAGGCGGTCTGCCATGACATTCATGTCGCCTTGAATGAACCTTGTTACTAGGGATATGTTTCGATCTCTTGACCAGGTGAGGAGGTCCCTTGCGATCTCGTACAACGTCATCGAATGAGTCCCTCCTTGCTTGGAGATGTACGCCAAGGCTGTGGTGTTGTCGGAGTTCACCTCCACCACCTTGCCTAGAAGGAGGGACTTGAAGCTTCTCAAGGCCAGATGAACTGCCAGTAGCTCCTTGCAGTTGATGTGCAACGTTCTTTGATCCGTATTCCACGTGCCCGAGCATTCCCGACCGTCCAATGTCGCACCCCAGCCCGTGTCCGATGCGTCCGAGAAGAGAAGGTGGTCGGGGGTCTGAACAGCCAGTGGCAGACTCTCCCTGAGGAGAATGTTGTTCTTCCACCAAGTCAGTGAAGACTTCATCTTCTCGGAAATAGGAACCGAGACCGCTTCTAGCGTCTTGTCCTTTCTCCAGTGAACAGCTAGGTGAAACTGAAGGGGTCGGTTGTGGAGTCTCCCTAACGCGATGAACTGGTCCAGTGATGAAAGCGTCCCTATCAGACTCATCCACTGTCTGACTGAACATCGGTCCTTCTTCAGCATGTTCTGGATGCATTCTTGGGCTTGACTGATTCTGGGGGCCGACGGAAAAGCCCGAAAAGCTTGACTCTGAATCTCCATTCCTAGGTATACTATAGTTTGGGATGGGACGAGTTGGGACTTTTCCATATTGACGAGGAGACCCAATTCCTCGGTCAGATCCAGGGTCCACTTGAGATTCTCCAGACAGCGACGACTTGACGCAGCTCTTAAAAGCCAGTCGTCCAAATAGAGGGAGGCTCTGATGTCTGCTAAATGTAGGAATTTGGCAATATTCCTCATCAGTTTGGTAAAAACTAGAGGTGCCGTGCTTAGGCCAAAGCACAGGGCTTGGAACTGGTATACAACCTTCCCGAAAACGAACCTTAGAAAAGGTTGGGAATCTGGGTGGATGGGGACGTGAAAGTAAGCGTCCTTTAGGTCTAACGAGACCATCCAGTCTTCCTTCCTGACCAATGCTAGAACCGACTTTGTCGTCTCCATGGTGAACGTCTGCTTTGTGACAAAGACATTCAGAGCACTGACGTCTAGCACCGGTCTCCACCCTCCTGTCTTCTTCGCCACTAAGAAGAGACGGTTGTAGAAGCCCGGGGATTGATGGTCCCGGACTATGACTACCGCTCCCTTTTGAAGTAAGAGAGACACCTCTTGCTGTAAAGCTAGCCTCTTGTCCTCCTCTCTGTACCTGGGAGAGAGGTCGATGGGAGTTGTTGCTAGAGGGGGCTTGCGCAAGAATGGAATCCTGTACCCCTCTCTGAGTAACTTCACAGACTGTGCGTCTGTGCCCCTGTTCTCCCAGGCCTGCCAGTAGTTCTTGAGCCTGGCTCCCACTGCTGCCTGAAGAAGGTGGCAGTCAGACTCTGCCTCTAGAGGACTTGGAACCCTTCTTCTTGCTCCCACGTTGTCTTTCGGCACGAGCACCTCCTCTGCTGGAGGCTCTGCCACGAAAGGGCGGAATGAACCTTGACGCTGGAGTGTCCATCCTGGGTCTAGGCACGGATGGCAAAGGGGTGGCTTTGCGTGCGGACGACGCCACCAGGTCATGAGTGTCTTTCTGGATCAAGGAGGCGGCAATCTCCTTGATCAACTCTTCAGGGAAGAGACACTTCGAGAGCGGAGCAAACATAAGTTCCGACTTTTGACATGGGGTGACTCCAGCAGATAAGAAGGAGCAAAGGTGATCCCGCTTCTTGAGGAACCCGGACACGAAAGAAGCCGCAAGCTCACTAGAACCATCCCGTATGGCTTTGTCCATGCAGGACATAATGAGCATGGAAGTTTCCTTATCAGAAGGTGAGGTCTTCCTGCTCAACGCTCCCAAACACCAGTCCAAGAAGTTAAAGACTTCGAATGCACGGAAAACTCCTTTCATAAGATGGTCCATATCCGACGGAGTCCAGCAAATCTTGGAGCGTCTCATAGCCAGCCTGCGGGGAGAGTCTACCAGACTTGAGAAGTCGCCCTGGGCAGAGGCAGGAACTCCCAAGCCGAGAACCTCTCCCGTGGCATACCAGACGCTAGATCTGGAAGCAAGCTTGGCCGGGGGAAACATGAAGGTTGTCTTCCCAAGTTGCTTTTTGGACTGCAACCACTCTCCCAGTACCCTGAAAGCTCTCTTGGACGAGCGGGCGAGTACGAGCTTCGTAAGGGCAGGTGCTGCTGACTGCATGCCTAAAGCGAACTCAGAGGGAGGCGAGCGTGGTGCTGCAGACACAAACTGATCCGGATATAAATCCTTGAACAGCGCAAGCACTTTCCGAAAGTCTAAGGAGGGAGGCGTGGACTTGGGTTCGTCGATGTCCGAGTGTTGGTCGTCAAGATGTGCAGCTTCGTCATCATCAGAGAGTCCATCGTCTGAATGTTGAGGAGGAAGCGGCAAAGGAGTAGGCAAAAGCTGGACGGCTGAGTCCGGCAGCACGGGTGCATGCGTGGCTGCACTGGACCCAACGTCATGGAACCGTTGGTCAGTCTGAGAACTGGCAACAACCATAGCTGAGTGGGGACGCAAAGCGTCTACTCCAGACTGTGGTCGGATAGCGGAGACCACCGTGGGTTGCGGAGGCTGACGCACCGCGTCAAAACACGGCAACTGAACTCCACCCTCCTGTTGTTGTGGAAGCACACGAACATCAACGGAGGGTTCCGTGCGTCTGTGAACGTCAACATGCGTCTGGCAGGGTCGACTGCGCATGGGTGGTGGAGCTCTCACAGCTGGAGTGTGGGAGCAGGCAGCCTCAGCATCTGCTGGGCGCACAACCGTGGTTGGTTGTAGGCTAACGGGTGCAGCGTCAACCTTCTCCGCACGATACTCCTGCATAAAGGAAGCTAACTGAGTCTGCATAGACTGCAGCAAAGACCACTTAGGGTCTACAGCAGCTGGTGCGGCAACAGACGGAGTTAATGCCTGTTGTGGTACCACTTTGCCTCTCTTAGGAGGCGTGCAGTCGTCGGAGGACTGCAGCGAGTCCGAACTGACCCAGTGGCTACACCTGGGCCGTTGGACTTGCTCGGAAGGGACCTTGCGTTTAAGAGGCCGTGAGACCTTGGTCCATCGTTTCTGGCGAGAAACCTCTTCCGCAGACGAGGAATGAACGGGCTCACTCGTCTTCTTGTGGGTGGGACGATCTAGGCAAGATACATCCGAAACCACGGAGGGAACGTCTGTCCGCTTATTAAAGCCTGTCGAACCCTTTGGTCGTACGACATTGCTTCTCCCCTGGGCTTGGGAGCTTGCAAGAGGTCCCGGACTGGGAGGACGACAGGCACGAACAGACGCACCCTCATGCGTAACACTGACACTTTTCACTGCACTAACACTCACTTCACTTCCCACTGCACTCTTACCTTTCAACTCCCTGACGTCAGCCATGAGTTGATTGCGGTCATTCGCCAATGACTCGACTCTCTCACCTAGAGCCTGGATGGCACGCATCATATCTGCCATCGAAGGTTGATGAGAGCTAGCAGGGGGGTCGGGTGCAACCACTACAGGGGAAGGAATAGGTTGTGGGGCATGGGGAGAGGAAAAATCTACTGAGCGAGACGAACTCCTCCTGATTCTATCCTTCTCTAGCCTACGTGCATATTTCAGGAATTCTTGAAAATCGAATTCCGAAAGCCCAACGCATTTCTCACATCGATCTTCCAATTGACAGGCTTTACCCCTACAATTGGAACAAACGGTGTGCGGATCGATAGAGGCCTTCGGAAGACGCCTTGAACAGTCCCTAGCGCTACACTTCCTGTACTTGGGGACTTGAGAAGGGTCAGACATCTTGAATTAGTCAAAGGGGGGAATTCAAAATCTATCCAAGTCGTCAACAAATAATCCAAAATTCATAAAAAGAATGCAAGGAAGTATTGAAGATAACTTCTGCACAGCGATAGCTAATAACCAGAAATGAATACTTCACCAAATAACGTGAAAATCAATCCAGAAAACAACAGCGTATTTAGTAGGTCTTGCCGGTGGCACGACAGAGAGAAAATTGGTTCTGTGTTGACATGGAGTACTTGAGTACCTGCTCGACAGATGGCGCTGTTGATGTACACCCCCACCTGTATAGCGATCGCTGGCGTATTTCGTCCTTAGGTTTTTCTGTCGGGCAGCAGAGCTGACAGCTATATGATCACCGGGTAAGTTTAATATTGAAAAATACAAAATATAAGCAGGCATAATTATATTAGTCATAGATTGTTCAAAACATAAAGGAAAAATTACTTAGTGTGAAGTTTTGCAATTTAATTTAAGCCAAACAATGTATATGTCTTGTTGCTTGTAATATCACAAATTTTTAAGTAATTTGTATTTTTCCTAACATACTTACCTAGAACTACCTTCTTAGGAGTTACTGGTAACTCTACCTAACCGACCAGCTTTTTGTATAGTTTACCCTCTTTCTGTTTTCTAAGGGGTTCAGCATTAAGCTGTTTCAACAACCTTATGTCTGTCTCAACATGGAATAGTTAGAATAAAAAGGTCCCAAATAAAAAAAAAAAAATATTTATGGAATTAGTGAATAAATTTAATATAAATAGTTGTAGTTATTTTGTTTATGGTTGTTAAAAGTATGATGTGTTTAATGCTTATCCTATGACTGTTAAGGAAAAATGAAAAGTTTATATATCTCTGAAGTGAAAATAAATATTAAAATACAATCATGCCTCTAGATACTAAATTAACTGGTTCCGGAGTTGGTTTCGTTTCGTGACTTTTTCATATGAGTCACATTTTACTTGTAAATCGCCTAATTCGTTTCAATCCCAATAAAAATACCACATTAAATTATATTATAAAGCTATAACACAAATGAAATACAGCCAAATGTATTTGAATCATTCAATATACCTAACCTAACTGTTAATACCTGTAAATGAAGTAGTTATTAGAGCACAATGCAATAATAAATGGGAAATAATACAATACATACAGTATAATACTGTACATATACAAAATATACAGTACCATATGTACTGTCCTATTATTAAAATTACCCTTACTATGGAGATATACGTTTTCTATCACGCATAAACCCGTTTTCTTCAACTCGCGCATATTTTTAATAGTAAATATTTTTATTGTTCAGTAATACAATTAATATTCACAAGTGGTACGTCAATAAATAACCTACATTTTTCTTTTTACACATGTATGTTCAAGATATTTTGTTGTAATACAAACAAGATTCATTGATGTTAACCCTTTTACCCCCAGGCTCTTTGGAAATTTCCAACCCTTAACCCCCAAGGGGTTATTTTTTCCCCAGCACATTTTGCAGTATATTTGTTTTAAATTGCTCTAACAGCCTTAATTTTTGTCATAGAGAGGTCAGGTTGGTCTCATTCTCTTGGAAAATGCCTGAATTTTCTCAAAAAATTATCAAAAATATGAAAAAAATATTTTTTTATAGCATTTTTTTTGCAAGAACGTACCGGTACGTCCATGGGGGTAAAGGGATGAGTTTTGTGAAACGTACCAGTACGTCCTTTGGGGGTAAAAGGGGTAATTTGTACGTGAACGTACTTTGTAGAATGAATAAAGTAGTTGTTCAGTAAATAGTTTCTTTTAACTGTTATTTACAAATAGTATAAGGAACTAAATGAAAGCCCGATAAACAAAGAGATCACGAGGAAGCGACACCAAATGGCCACGGCGACCCCCGAAAGGGAACAACAAGCGGCGATAACAAAAACCAAACACGGTTAAGAATAAATAAGTGTCGCTACCTAGAAATCCCAAACAGACAAATATAATACTCAATTTGGGAGCAGGGATCTCTAAAACGTCGGACATCTTCAAAAACACTAAACAACACAGAGCAAAATAAAACACGTCTGACCAACGCAGGTGCTGATAGAGGAATGTAGATAAGGGGTGGGGAGAAGGTAGGGGTGGAGGGGTATGTTGATGAAGGAGAGGTCTAATTGGTGAGGGATCTATGGTCGTGGTTCAATCACATCCCAGTTTTCTATACCGACACTCAAGAGTGAGCGAGCTAGGTTTATTCCTGGCATTCCATGCATCTCTTTTTTTTTCTCTGGTATATTCAGCAATATCTATGGCTTAGAAATGGTGCTAGAGGAGCATTTCACTGGACGACACAGGTTCCTCGCCCAGAAATAGATTTTTCCTTCGTCAAAATCCCTTTTATTTACCTAAATGAAAGAAAAATATATCGCTGTTTTCATGTGTGAAGAAGCATTGCGCGTTCGTACATACAATACAGTTTGTTCATTGTGTTTTCTTTTATTAAGAAATCTGCTTATTGATATAGAATTAATTGTGGTATTAAAAGGAAAAAATTTTACGATCAGTTATATAACGAAATTTAAGAAAAATATACGGGTAATGTGCTTGAAATGTATATTGCGCTATTATCATATTAAGTTGTATTTTATTTTACCTTAATAGAGTCAAATTAAAAATGGCTTCAACTTACCTATGTAACAAATCAACAATTTCAGGTAGCCAGTCTGTATTTTTCTCTAAAGTTACACCAGAATATGAGTAATCACAAGGACCAATCCATGACAGTAGATGAGGCAAATTGTGCCACTGTCCATCAACCATGGCACGCCGCTGATACCACTTTAATCGTTTGCGAAGGACTCTAAATAGTACCTGAAAGGTAATTTTTTTAGAATTAGATAAATCACCTTCACATCTAATACACATATGTTTGCCTCATTTTTATGGAATGCTTTACACTTAATGTCAAATGATTAGTAACTTTTAATCTATATCTCTATGGCACAAAATGAGATGTCCAAATTATTCAATGTGGTTTCCTAAAGCTTTGCAACCTTTTGTTAATTATTTTCTGTCACTATATTTCATCTATAAAAATGTAAATGACATTACAAGGGAAATTATTCAATTCTGTTTTTATTTGTGAATAAAATAAAATTGCTCTAAGTTGCACACTTCAGCCTAGTAATGGTATGCTTAATCAGAGAATACACTGTACATTTAAGATAATTTTTCAAAGATATTGCACATAGGCATATACACAACATTAATTGCTTTCAATGCCCTGCATGCAAGGTGACAGCAAGATATTAAACAAAATATGTTTTTAAATCAATGTTCTGTATGATTGCAAATTCTTCTTTGACCTTTGACGAAAAGAATGACCACCTATTCCTGTGTTCATTGTCTTCAATGAATTATGGATATCAATTCTCTAGGCATTATGGCATTCTAGAAACTTTTACCTCAGCAGAAAAATGATTGTCCTAAGAAAAAACATGCAGTCAATTACTAAAGGGGCCTAGAAAATAAATTGGGGGCATGAGATATCTGAGAATGAAGTGACTATTAGATAGGATAGGAAAAACAGCCTACAACTAAACAGTAACCTACTAAGGGATCTTCTATTTGAATTACAATTCAAGCATTGTAAATAAAGTCACTGGGTGAAAAAATCACAAATATTAAAAGTAATTTGTATTTTTCCTAACTAAAAACCTGAGTGCTTTAATAAAAGTATGGTTTCAGTGAAACTGGAACTCTGATGTTAAAATTCAAAATGAGGTGTTGATAGTTATTGGCAGGTGGTGTGGAAGCCCAACTCCTTGCCAGCACACTGAGTAATACTTTGACTTTCATCTAGTTTGTTGTATACGCAAAAAGTTTACCGAAACAAAATTAAGCAAAATTATACCAAATATATAGGCTATAGGCATACCATATACAGTAATATCTTAGTATACGAGCGTCCCAACATACAAGCAAATTGACATACAGTATAGTACATACTGTGGAGTTAGCCTACCAGTCTTGCAGAGGACAGGAGAAGCTGCAAGCAAGAAAATCGTCATTAGTGTCAGATCTTTCTGTCGCCTGCCTCAAAGGTTCCTATGAGGCCCACAATAGAGACCTAAAAACTACGGTGATGTTACACGAATGTGGTTTGAGTTCTCTTGGAGGGGGAGGATTCCACAACAAAGAAAGGTCCAAGCCCTTCAGTAAAAAGACCTGGCTCAATGATGAGTAATAACTTCTCACTGCTAAGACTGAGAGGAACTTCTCTTGGCAAAGATAGATGAGAAAGTCAACTAGTAAGTGGATAAAGGCTCCAGCCAGAGAAGTACCCCTTCTATGACATCAATTGCAGAAAATGGTCCACTTTATCTTTTAGACAGCTACAGAGGATCTACAAAGGTATGCAGTCATCTGTGCAGCTTCGCGAAAAGCTTTACGCTCAGAGATGATGGATAGTCTCCACCTGTGAAGTGACAGGGATGTAACGAAGTTGTGGTGCTTCTGCAGGTGGAGCCATTTGAGTAGTTCTCTTGGTACCTTGCCAAGGAGGATTATCATGTCTGGGTACCTCTCAATATGTGGCCACTTAGGAGCCACCAGGGTCCCTTTGAGGTTCAGGGTAGTCAGTGCGTGGTTGGCTACCCTCTGAATCAGGTAAAACAGAGAAAAAGTGTAAACGTCAAGGTTGTCCCATAATTGTTAAAATGTATCCTCTATTGCTACTGACGAGTCTTTGACCGGTGAGCAGAAGACTGGGAGTCTTTTATTGAGCTGTGTGGCAAACAAGTTTATCGATAGGGAACCGCACAAAAATGCTGTGAACCAGTACTTCCTTATTTGTTGATGTACATCTTTACTGTGTTCTCGTTCATCAATGCCACCGAGTGGATCAGACACTGATGGAATGCCTGTAGTGCCAGAATTGCTGCCTTCATCTCCTACAGGTTTATGTGCAGACTTTTCTCTTCTTTGGATTAGCACTCCGAGGCTAATTCCTCAGGTGTACGTCCCAACTGTCTTTCAATGCCTCTGTAAACGGCAGCATTTCTGGAGCAAGACACTCAAAGGGAATCCCCTTGATGAGACTCTTCTCTTAGCCATCAAGTAAGGCTGTCCTGAACTTCCTTGTCTATTGGAATAAGATGAAGGTGGATTGGTCACCAGTATCTTTACAGGCTTCACTGAAGGGATCGCTGATGAAGACACCCTTCCAGAAGGACCTTCTCCAAGAATGAGCGGCGTCCATTTAGCTGTTGGCACTTTTGAGGTAGTTGTTATTGGTCAAGGAAAGGTCACGTTACTTTCCAACTTGAAAAATAGTGAAAACATCATGGATAGCCACCAATAAAATAAGCCAATCATTCAACTTAGCCTATAACTTAAGCATTTTCTCAATACCTATCCTGCCTAAAAAGCTATTCAATTCAGATCTAAATTCCTTTTAAATCCTCTAAACATATTACTACATTCTGAATGTCCAAGCCACTAACCTGGCCAGCTGTACCAGATTGTAGAATGATTTTCCTAATCTGGTGGTGGAACTTTTAGAAGTTCAAACTTTTTGTAAATTCTTTTCCATTGAACAGGTTGATAAAAGTCTCATTTTTTGGTTTATATATGACTGGTCTATTTTAATATTATTATTGATTTTAAATTGTTTGATTTTTTTATTCATTACTTATATATACTTCATTTACTATTCCCTTATTTCCTTTCCTCACGGGGCTGCTTTCCTTGTTGGATTCCAGGATTGAAGCTTGACTAATAATAATAATAATAATAATAATAATAATAATAATAATAATAATAATAACAGGTATAACATGAAGAGGGAGGAGGACCAGCAAGGGAAGGCAAAACCAAGGAATCTAATCCCAAATTATCACATTAATTTTTCTGGTAAAACACTACACTCATTACATCGAAGGTGTTCATACTATATAAAACTTCAGTAAAATTAACACATATTATGATGATCCAACTTTGCCAATATTAGCCTATTCACTTTGCAACCTCACAAAATCTCTTTATGGAAGGCACTTTTTTATCCTCAGAATAAGAATGAATAGAAAAAAGACCTATCTTTGCGGCAAGCACTGTAAATAGACCCCTGCTAAATGTAATACCAACTAAGGCTTGACTGAAAAGAATGAGAAATTAAGATGATGGTGGCTGGAGGAAAGTACTGTTTACACACACACTAAACCCAATAGCATTTTTCCAGAGAGAACAAATTGGTTTGCATCTGTAATTTTTTTCAGCCAAGCTTTTTATTTGAAGAATGAATAGCACATGAATTACAGGAAGGTATTGAAATAATTATTTTAGTTTGAAAATTAAGTCAATGCCAGCTATTCCAGAACCACTAATTAATGCAGTAATTAATTTAAACTTTCAGGTTTATTCCTTGACAAAACTAGCAGTATGGGAGTTTTCCAAAGTTTATTCTTTGACAAAACTAGCAGTACAGGAGTTTTCCAAAGTTTATTCTTTGACAGAACTAGCAGTATAGGAGTTTTCCAAAGTTTATTCTTTGACAGAACTAGCAGTATAGGAGTTTTCCTAAGTTTATTCTTTGACAAAACTAGCAGTACAGGAGTTTTCCAAAGTTTATTCTTTGACAAAACTAGCAGTACAGGAGTTTTCCAAAGTTTATTCTTTGACAAAACTAGCAGTACAGGAGTTTTCCAAAGTTTATTCTTTGACAAAACTAGCAGTACAGGAGTTTTCCAAAGTTTATTCTTTGACAAAACTAGCAGTACAGGAGTTTTCCAAAGTTTATTCTTCGACAAAACTAGCAGTATGGGAGTTTTCCAAAGTTTATTCTTTGACAAAAGAATAAACTTTGGGGGAAATGCCTTGGTATATGTATGTATGTAAAACTAGCAGCATAGGAGTTTTCCAAAGTATAAAGTAATGTGTTTGTGTTGAAAAATGAACTGATTTGAATCTTGGTAAACTATTAATAGAAATAAGTCAAGGTAGAGAAACATAACAAAATCAAATCTTAGTAAACTATTGCGAGAAATAATTCACACTATAAAAAACACTACAAAAAAAGATGACATAAAAACACAAAGGTTTACCGAATGTCCCTGTGACGTCATGAAATTTGGCCAATAACGTATAACTGACACTCCATTGCTGGTGTCACTGAGACAGAGCTTTCCACCTTCATTTACAAGCCAGTCAGGAATATTTACGTTCAAATTTTCTTCATCCAAATGAGGTATCTGTAAATATAAAGTAATGTCAAAGAAAATTTTTAGGAACAGACAATTAGTATTGACATACAATAACATTAACAAATTACTGTGATCCTCAGAAATTCCTAGTGAAGAGCCAAATGGTATCTGGATAAAATACAATGGTATGTAATAAAATCTTAAAATCTTCTTAAAATATTAGCAATGAAAATCTAGACAAATTATGGGACATTTCCACAGCTTAAATATTAATGAAACCCAAACTGTTACAATGCCTGTCCAAGTAATAAAGATATGGCTAATCACAGCTATCCTTGTACCTTGGAAGGGGAGTTCAAGATGATGATGACAGGGTGAGAAGGAAGCCACTGCTCTAAAGTCTGATAGCTTCTTCCTTATTTACAAATGCAAAATAACTAAAAGGGAGGTGGCTGGCTTTAGATGGACACATGAAATTTTGACTTAGGCCTGAGAGGCCAATCAACACCGAGGTGCAACTGACATAAAACCCTAGTTAACATTAAAAGGACTTTGACAACAAAGTGGAGGAAAGGTAGCAGGAACATATGTAAAAATTAGCCAAGGGACACTACAAATGGTAATGGCCCTTTTGTGATCAAATTACAGTGTATTCTATCGTTCAAGTAAGAATTCTGCATTAACTGCGACAAGGTAGAAATAATGCTGTCTCCCCTCGTTATGACATTTTTAAAATTTACTGTTTAATTTTTGCTGCTTACTGTTGCAATTTCATAGACCTGCCAAGAGAAACAGATATCTGCCCCAGTAGTATAACATTGACAGAAATTAGCCTCCTGATATAATACTTTGATATTTCCAAATTCTCCGAGTAGAGTGAGTCTAATTTATTCTTTCATGATCCTTTCTTATTAAAAAGCTTCACAACTATAGGATAAACTTCAGGAAAATGGTTCGGATGCTCAACACCAGACTTGTTCAATTATGAGGTACACATTCCCATTCTTTACAGTTAAACTAACAAATTGAAAATATAGCTATTAGTAAATGAACAGGCTTCCTGATGATTTGAATGAGCAAAACTGTTACCTCTAATAATTGAGCTTCTATTTTAGTCTTTGGGTATGCTAAATCAAAGTTATACATGGTTTCAAGCCATTCTGAACTCCCACAATTTGGCATTATCCACTACAATATCAGAAATAATATTAAGGGTCATTCTACCTTCCTTTACTGTGTCACCACTTACATCAGCATTATTGTGCTTTACTAACCTAGTTACTCTTCCAAATCAGATACCATAATCTAGCAATGCCCTTGTTTCCTTGCTTTCCAGGAAGAATACGAGGTAATCATATAAGAAGCTATACTGATCTACAGTATACAGTATGTTATATATATTTATATATATACATGTACAATGAAAAATTTTGCCTTCCTTTTTTAACTCATTACAAGATGGCTCAGTGTCAGAACCTCATCTACTTCTGTATGACAGCCCTCATTGTTGCTTAAACCACGGAGGCAAGTGTTTTCTTCACATGGATCATTAGCAGGTAATATCCCAAAAGATTTTAGATCTCATGGCTGTCATTACAAGACTACCTGACTATATGTGACTGAGATCATATTGTAGGTGTAAGGAGAGAAAAGGAATCTGTTATCATTATGGAGTGTTTGGGAATTCAAAGCTTTGTCAGCAAGTTGGTTAATAAAATGACCTTTACAGCAATGGTTTGCATCTATGAAATAAATAGTTTCAAAGAATTCACATCTTAAATTTTTATTTTTTAACACCCGCTTAATAAAATTTATATTTACCTCTCTTGGTATTGAAGTATCAAAAGTTTCATCACGCAGGGAGTATCTTTTTGGTTCATTGAGTCTTGAGCTTTCGACGCAATATGTTGGACGTTCTTCTATGAAATGGTCATTTGGATGCTCAACATCTCTCCTTGGATGAGCATACGTATCATAGTCAGAATCATGGGATCCAAAGTTTGCTGTGTGATTAGGAAGGCCACCAGAGACAGGCGAAGATGTGTAATTATTATCGTACTCGGCACGATACTGCTGCAAATCGTCAAAGTTTTTGTTCTGCATTTTATAGGGACGTTCTCCATCAGATCTGTTGGAAAAGAAAAAATATTCAAAATGGTTTAAGGGAAATAATTTTTTTACGTTAGGAATAATTTCTCGAAGGGAGGATTATTATGTGTTTTAAGAGCTTGAAATCATTACGATGATATGAGTAATAATACTATTCACATTTATCGAAATTATTATCATCAAGTTCTTGTTATGCAATTGTTCAGTTGCATAAATGTCAGTAATGTAGATGAATTGTAAATTCCAATGAATCTAATGGGCGGCATGCAAAATATGATGCAGTGTTTTTATTGTAATGTCATAGAAATTTATGACAGAGGTATTGTACAAAAAATCATGCTTATGTGGAGATTGGAGTGGAAGTGATGCCATTTGAAATGAGTCTTACTTCCAAAATTATGTTTTACCTTAGTTAATAGGGATTTCTTTTAAAAACTGTTTTTATTAGGTGAATAGGAATAATTTTAGTTACCTTTAATAACATTACGAAGACGTAAAATTCTATTACAAAGATCCTTAGTGAGTAGCATTTTGGAGCCAGGTTTTGTGAAATGTCACGTGAAAGTTATACAACTCGAATTGAAGCGTGGGTGTAAATACGCTAGGATGGTGGGAAAGTATGCACATATGGGTAAACCTCCAAGGAAGACACATGGGTCAGTCTACTGAAGACACGTCTATGAAAGATAAGTTTCCTTCTGGTTCCTGAAAGTTAGATACCTCTATTCTCTTATATCTCTGATCCCAATAATTAAATAAAGTGATAACTATAGTCAATTCTTTTTAGTGAGGCAGATTTGCACCGACTCGCAGGGGTGCCCTTTTACCTTGGAAAATTTTCCTGATTGCTGATTGGTTGGACAAGATAATTCTAACCAATCAGATAGCAGGAAACTTTTCCGAGCTAAAAGGGCACCGCTGCCAGTCAGTGCAAATGCGTCTCATTGAAAAAAATTGAGTATAGTACCATTTATTGTAAGAATTAGTTTCAAAGTGTTATGTCTCTATAGTCAATGTTTTTTCACTTGATCTATTACTGTAAGTATTTTAGAACCACTTAGAGCTTTAATTACTAATGGTTATTAAAGTGATTTAATAGTTCCATTTATTATGAGAATTGTTCTTCAGTGTTAAGAAGTCTGTATAATCAATGATTTTATCACTCAGTCTAATAAACTTCAATGTAATCTGTTGTTAACGTCACTATGTGTGCACTAATCTGTAGATCAAAAAGCAGCCCTTAAATGTCTTTTGTATTGATTTAATAGAATACAATACTACGAATTTCTCCATATTTAGTACACTGTTTTTACCTCAGAAGAGCATTAATCTGTTGACCAAAATCGATTATGTAATATAGAACCAGTGCTCTTATCTGAAAGCAGCACCTAAGTGTCTTTTGTATTTCTTTAAATGAATACTGTAATTCTGACATTTTCCCGGATTTAATACAGGCAAGTGTAGATCGAGATTTAAAGGTTTAGATTACATAAAATATATAAAGTAAAACCTGCTTGACAGCACTTTATTCAACTCAAGGATATTTTCTAATAAAGTGTATATCAGGGATATTTTGTAATAAAGTGTATATTCTGTTTAGATATGTTGATAAAAATCTATTACACCTTGTGGAAGTTCAGGCAGAAAATGCATATGTCAAAACAAAGTGGAAAGAAATTATATCACATTTAATCCCATAAATAGAAAAGAAAAATCAATGATGGGGAACTTTTAGCAAAGAGGCCTCCTCCCCCAGACAGCATTCTGACCTTTCTCTCATGACTGTTATTTGATGCCCTAACAAGCAAAATTGTATCTTGAACTGTATCTAAACTGCATTCTAACAGTTTTTTTTTCTGGTTGTGACCTGATTGTGGAATGATCTTCCTAATAAAGTGGCTTAATCGGAGGATCTTCAGAGGTTTAAACTTGATGGAAATGTTTTTATATTGAGCAGGGTGACATGAGTAGTAATAATAATAATAATAATAATAATAATAATAATAATAATAATAATAATAAAAATATCTACAGTAAAATAAAAAAAAATACATTGGTGAAATGGTACTAAAAGTAACAAAACTAAAATCAACTGTTCAGAGAACGAGAATATGTAACCCTTCAATGTTTCATGCCTACTAAAAGACTAGAATGAGTGTGGGGAACAGAGAAGGGTGCTCACAGTTTAACAGGAATAGAATAAGTTGAACAGCTAGATAGGAAGAGACCCAAGATGACTGGCTGAAAAGCACAAGACAGAGACTAATGCGGCTGGTGTTCAAATGCATGCTGCAAAGAACCTATAGGACTAACTGCAGATCTATAAGACCCAGTGTAATAGTGAATTCACCATTCATGAGGACTACCATTTGACTAGAGCACCTACTAAATAACACTAAACAATTTACAAATCCTTACCTATAATCACTCGAATGCTGGCGTTTACCAAAATGCTGTGTTTCATCAAAGAACGGTCGATGATGTTCCTCTCCAGGCAAATGGGAATCTTGGAAGCTGCCTGGAGGACCAAACCCTGGTGGTGGATGCAGGCCAGGAGGTCCTATTCCTAGCAAAGGCGGGGGAGGTCTGAAAATACATTGCTAAACATTAATAATAATATTTGAAATATATAATCACTAACACAAAGTGAAAAAAATTGGTAGCAACATAAAAACAAACACCCATTTCCTCGCTTTGACAATTTCTGAAAGAATATACTGTACCGTACATTTCTATGTATAAGACATGACACTTCGATCCTAAAATACAATAAAATTAATCTTTCATATACAACTATAAAGAGAGGCTTAGGTCAGCCTGTTCATGTTCAACTTCAAAACATTCACTGCAAGTCTTATATAACTGATATGGAAATCAAATCTTGAAATTTAAGTGATGTTTATTGGTAGACTAGCCTAGGGCTTGGTACAGTAATAGATAATAAAGGCAACCATATTTACCTTACATATTATTGACATAAGTTCATGATAAATAGCTTATTACAAGAAATGTTCCTTATAAAAAATTACATTGACTTTTATCTATGATAGTCCAGCTGACAAAATGTAAACATTGAGTAATAGTTGCATTCCCCGCCATCTTTATCTTTTCCTTTCTCTAACCTTTCGGCAATTTTAATGGAAAAGTTAATTATGGTGGTAATAAAATCTAGATTAGCATCATATTAATTTTTCATTAAAAATCCATCATGATCCAGATTATCCTCAATCCTCCAATATTACATCTGCTCTATAACATCGCATGTTCTAGCAGTAGCATAATTGTTTGATTCCTTGGCTGTTTGTATAATTTCAATTTAAAACTAGCCTCATACTTTCTTCTTTTTGCTGGTGGTTCCATAATTGATGTGGGTACAAGTTGTTATGAAATTAAACTGACTTGAGAGCTGAAGTTACAAAACATATTTTGTAAATGCAATGTACAATCATTGTTTGTAACAGGTTAGAACAATCATAAGCCCGTAAAATTATCATATTGTCATTTGCGGTAGTTTTATTGTTGACTAAACACAGACAAAATGGTTTTCCTGCTATGCGACATGTGTAAGAATTGCTAGGGATACAGTAAATATTTGTAATAACATCATCATTACAAAAAGCTCTTAATATCATGTTATCACTTGGATGTATAAATGCGTTCGTTTGTTTGTTATGATTGGCGATAAAACGTAAACAAAACAATGGTTTCTGTATAAGGTGTCTTTAAGAAAAACTTGTAAAATTACACATTTAATTTATTTTCAATTTATAAGGACACAGTAAAGTAAAATATGTTATTTTTATTAGTAAAATAAATTTTTGAATATACTTACCCGATAATCATGTAGCTGTCAACTCCGTTGCCCGACAGAATTCTATGGAGGGATACGCCAGCTATCACAATACTAGAAGGGGGTGTATTTACCAGCGCCACCTGTGGCCAGGTACTCAAGTACTTCTTGTTGACACCTCCTCAATTATTCCTCGGTCCACTGGTTCTCTATGGGGAGGAAGGGAGGGTCGATTAAATCATGATTATCGGGTAAGTATATTCAAAAATTTATTTTACTAATAAAAATAACATTTTTCAATATTAAACTTACCCGATAATCATGTAGCTGATTCACACCCAGGGGGGTGGGTGAAAAACCAGTGTACAAGACTAAAGGATAGCTAAGTATCCCGTATTTCATATAATCAGTTATCCACAATAACAATGAAATAATAAGTACCTGGTAAGGAAGTCGACTTGAACCGTTACTCTGCCTTTAATAAGATCGTCTTCCTTACTGAGCGCAGCGTTCCTCTTGGGAGGCTGAATCAACTCAAAGGTGCTAAAGTATACAGGGCTGCAACCCATACTAAAGGACCTCATCACAACCTTTAACCTCGGCGCTTCTCAAGAAAGAATTGACCACCCGCCAAATCAACAAGGATGTGGAAGGCTTCTTAGCCGACCGTACAACCCATAAAAAGTATTCAAGAGAAAGGTTAAAAGGTTATGGGATTATGGGAATGTAGTGGCTGAGCCCTCGCCTACTACTGCATTCGTTGCTACGAATGGTCCCAGGGTGTAGCAGTACTCGTAAAGAGACTGGACATCTTTGAGATAGAATGATGCGAACACTGACTTGCTTCTCCAATAGGTTGCATCCATAACACTCTGCAGAGAATGGTTCTGTTTGAAGGTCACTGAAGTAGCCACAGCTCCCACTTCAAGTGTCCTTACCTTCAGCAAAGCAAGGTCTTCTTCCTTCAGATGAGAATGTGTTTCTCTAATCAGAAGCCTGAATAGTAAGAAACTGAGTTCTTAGAACTTGGAAAAGAAGGTTTCTTGATAGCACACTATAAGGCTTCTGATTGTCCTTGTAAAGGTTAAGACCTTTTTAGATAGTACCTAAGAGCTCTAACTGGGCAAAGTACTCTCTTCAGATCATTCCCCACCAAGTTGGACAGGCTTGGGATCTCGAACGACTTAGGCCAAGGACGTGAAGGAAGTTCGTTTAGCAAAAACCGAGCTGCAAGGAACATGTAGCCGTTTCAGATGTGAAAACAATGATCCTGCTGAAGGCGTGGATCTCACTTACTCTTTTAGCTGTTGTCAAGTACACGAGGAAAAGAGTTTTTAATGTGAGGTCCTAAAAAGAGGCTGATTAGAGAGGTTCAAATCTTGATGACATAAGGAACCTTAGGACCACGTCTAGATTCCAGCCTGGAGTGGACAACCGACGTTCCTTTGAGGTCTCAAAAGACCTAGGGAGGTCCTGTAGATCTTTGTTGGTGGAAAGATCCAAGCCTCTGTGGCGGAAAACCGCTGCCAACATACTTCTGTAACCCTTGATCGTAGGAGCTGAAAGGGATCTTACTTTCCTTAGATATAACAGGAAGTCAGCAATCTGGGTTACAGTGGTACTGGTTGAGGAAACTACATTGGTCTTGTACCAGCTACGGAAGACTTCCCCTTGAGACTGATAGATTCTGAGAGTGGATGTTCTCCTTGCTTTGGCAATCGCTCTGGCTGCCTCCTTCGAAAAGCCCCTAGCTCTTGAGAGTCTTTCGAAAGTCTGAAGGCAGTCAGACGAAGAGCGTGGAGGATTGGGTGTACCTTCTTTACGTGAGGTAGACTTAGAAGGTTCACTCCTAGAGGAAGAGTCCTGGGAATGTCGACCAGCCATTGCAGTACCTCTAAGAATCATTCTCTCGCGGACCAGAGCGGAGCCAACCAACGTCAGCCGTGTCCCTTTGTGAGAGGAGAACTTCTGAAGTACCCTGTTGACAATCTTGAACGGCGGGAATGCATACAGGTCGAGATGGAACCAATCCAGCAGAAAAGCATCCACGTGAACTGCTGCTGGGTCTGGAATCGGAGAACAATACAACAGGAGTCTCTAGGTTATCGAGGTAGTGAACAGATCTATGGTTGGCTGACCCCACAGGGCCCAAAGTCTGTTGCAAACATTCTTGAGAAGGGTCCACTCTGTGGGGATGACCTGACCCTTCCGTCTGAGGTGATCTGCCATGACATTCATACCGCCTTGAATGAACCTCGTTACCAGTTAGCTTTCGATCTTAAGACCAGATGAGTAGGTCCCTTGCGATCTAGAACAACTTCCACGAAAGAGTCCCTCCCTGCTTGAAGATGTAAGCCAGGGCTGTGGTGTTGTCAGAGTCCACCTCCACCACTTTGTTAAGCTGGAGGGACTTGAAGTTTATCAAGGCCAGAATAACCGCCAACAACTTCTTGCAAATGATGTGAAGTGTCCTTTGCTCCTGATTCCATGTTCCCGAGCATTCTTGTCCGTCCAAAGTCGCACCCCAGCCCGTGTCTGATGCGTCCGAGAGGAGACGGCGGTCGTGTTTCTGAACAGCCAAAGGTAGACTTCCTTGAGAAGAAAGCTGTTCTTACACCACGCGAGAGAAGACCTCCTCTCTTCGGAAACAGGAACTGAGACCGTCTCTAGCGTCATGTCCTTTATCCAGTGAGCAGCTAGATGATACTGAAGGGGGGGGAGGTGGAGTCTCCCTAACACGATGAACAGGGCCAGCGATGAAAGTGTCCCTGTTAGACTCATCCACTACCTGACTGAGCATCGGTTCCTTCTCAGCATGCTCTGGATGCATTCTAGGGCTTGGAAGATCCTTGGGGCCGACGGAAAAGTCCGAAAAGCTCGACTCTGAAGATCCATACCCAAGGAGACAATGGTCTGGGATGGAACGAGCTGAGACTCCTCAAAATTGACCAGGAGGCCCAGTTCCTTGGTCAGATCCATAGTCCATTTGAAAATCTCCAGACAGCGACGACTTGTGGGAGCTCTTAAAAGCCAGTCGTCTGACGGAGCCGGACACAAGATCATGATACTGCTGCACAGTCTGTGAACTGTCAATCATGGGCAAGCGAGGAAGTACAGTGACAACCCGAATCTGTCTAGACTGTCTGGGTCGTACAGACAACTCCTTATCGGGTTGCTGAGGTTGCCGCACTGCGTCACAACAAGTCACTTCTGTTGGTTGTTGAACGTCTTCCCCGTGACACATTGACTCCGTAAAAAAAAATCCTCTAACAAGGACTAAGCTTGGACTGCATGTCATGCAACACAGCTCAAGGTCTATGGGAGCAGGTGTGGTAACAGACGGGATTAGCGACTGAAGTGGAACCATTACCTTCCCTGGAAGCATGTTATGCTTAAATAAAAGTCCATAAGAGGTTATGCAGCTAAAGGCTCCCTCCAAATGACAGAGTCCTCAAGGGAATATCAGAAGGAGGGAGAAAAGAACTTTCTCATCTACAGGGACCATATCCTAGAAAAGCAAAGTTCTCTCAGTGAGGGTTCACTGGTGCAAAAGCAGCAGACTAGAAGGCAACGTTATGAAACTGCTTGACAGTCTAGTGAGTTGGCAACAACCAAAGATGTGTGACTGAGAAGCATGCGGTAAGGTATGCAGAGCATGTTGTATGCAGAGCATGTTGTATGCAGAGTATGCTGTATGCAGAGCATGCTGTATGAAGAGCATGTTGTATGCAGAGCATGCTGAATGCAGAGCATGCTGAATGCAGAGCATGTTGTATGCAGAGCATGCTGAATGCAGAGCATGCTGTATGCAGAGCATGTTGTATGCAGAGCATGCTGTATGCAGAGCATGTAGTAAGCAGAGCCTGCTGTAAGCAGAGCCTGCTGTAAGGAAAGCAGAGCGTGTGCATGGCGTTTAACATTTCTCAGAAATTCCATGACCAGTGCTAGAGTGCTTTATGCATGCTTGCATGGGGTTTTAATATCAACATAATATTTACCTTACATTCATAACTCATGATTCAGATTTTTGCCATATTTTGCGATCTTGTTAAAAATATATTGCAAGGAATACAAATATATTTTTATAAGTAATACAAATAACCTCCATTATCATATGGTTTGAAAATGGAGGTAAGGTATGCTGAACAGCAGAGTCAGAACGAGCTGGAACAACAATAGTTGTGGTTTCCTCTTCAAGACTCTGTTGAGGGAACACCTGAGGCTCAGTCTGCAAAGGCTGAATAAAAGACAAGCAGAAGGAAGGCGCATGGGTGGAGGAGGCTGACTCCTAGCATGAGTGGTTGAACCCAAGGGTTGCGCTTGCTGAGCGGTTGGCGGAAGCGGAGTAGCAAGTTCCAGTTCCTGTGGTGTGAGCGGAGCGCGATGAGGAAGAGGCTGCGCAGAACAAGGTAAATGTCTCGCAAGCTGAGGCTCCTGAGGCGCAAGGCTAAGGTGTTGTGGAGCTTGCCTTGTGGAGGGTTGAGCTCGCTGCAGCGAGAGCTGAGGAGACTGACTCATGGACGGGAGAGGTTGTTGTACCTCAACCGATTGTTGCATCACTGGTGGAGCAGCAAGTGGAGGCGGAGGAAGAGAGGTATAATCCTCCTGATCCCATTGTAAAGGTTGCCTTAAGGAAGGCGGAGGCTGAACACCACTGGGAACAGCAAACTCAGCACGTGGCTCAACATCGTACGCCTGGCAGGTGGTACTGCGATCAGGCGGAGCGAGCATAGGCGGAGGGAGTGTAGGCGGAGGCGGAGGCGCAACACTCTCAGCCCGACACTCACGCAACAAGTCCGAAAGCTGTGCTTGCATGGACTGTAGTAGAGTCCACAACATCGTACGCCTGGCAGGTGGTACTGCGATCAGGCGGAGCGAGCGTAGGCGGAGGGAGTGTAGGCGGAGGCGCAACACTCTCAGCCCGACACTCACGCATCAAGTCCGAAAGCTGTGCTTGCATGGACTGTAGTAGAGTCCACTTGGGGTCGGCAGAAACTACAGTAGGCTGAGGTAAAGCCTTAACAGTCGAGCTCTGTTGTGGCAGAACCTTACTCCTCTTAGGCGGAGTGCATAACAACTAATGACTGAGGAGAGTCAGAGCTAACCCAAGGACTGCATCCGGGTTGTTGAACTCTAACTTCGTACGTCTGGCATAGGTCTGGACTTAACGTTTAAGAGGTCTTGAGACCTGAGACCAGCGTTTTCTCCCCTAAATTTCTTCTGCAGACGAGCAAAATAAGGGCTCAATCGTCTGCGGGTGGGAGTGACGGTCTCGGTAAGACACGCCCACAACCACCGAGGATACTTCTGTGCGTCGATCAAGGCCTGCTGAACCCTTCTGCCCTTCGACATTGCTTCTCCCCTGGGCTTGGGAGCTTGCAAGAGGTCCCGGACTGGGAGGACGACTGGCGCGCACAGAAGTACCCTCACGCACAACACTGAACTTTGCGCTAATCACTTATCACTTTGATTTTCTGTTTGCACTTATTTCACTGAACTCGAAACTTTAAGTGGTTTGTACCTGAAACACGCAATTCTATCCTTTCTCAAAAGTTAGTAATTGCGAAAACAGAATTACAATGTAACAGAAAAATCTAATGAAAGATAAATAATTCAGTGGCTGGAAAGAGACTAAACACTAGATCACTCTAGAAACGTTTACCTTCTTCCCCTAAAGAGACTAGGGAGAAGAGCAAAAACGATAAACACGTTACTCGTACGCCTGGCAGGCTTGAATGAAACGTTTATCCTCTTTCTCCCTCCGTCTCTATCTCTCTCTCTCTCTCTCTCTCTCTCTCTCTTGACTTAGAACCTGAGAGAAGAGCCCAATCATATATATCGTAAAAACATATTATTGTTAAAGGAAAAAACTGAAATATTTCCCAAAATGAAAAGTTCCTTTATTAGGATCAAAACCATTAAGTTAAGAAAGAATGAACAAAACGCTAGACACGGTTACTCTTACTGCAACGTGAAACCGTGAACATTCTATCTCTATCGTAACGATAGAGCGCAAGTTGAACGTTCTGAACGTCAACAACTGCAGAGACAAAACAAAACGTTAGTTCAACTTTGAAAACAGTACGAGACTATCAAAGAAATTCTTTCAAACTCTGTGGCGGAAATAGCATAATATGTTAACAGGTAAAACCGAAATGACGGGCTCAATGTTAATTAACTTCGGTACCAAGAAAAGACCGCCTACTATTAGGAAGGTCGAATATAAACAAATAAAAATTAATTTTAATAAGTTTATAATAAAAGGAAGTTAATCGAAGAGGCCTAAAAGAGGCGGAGAGATATAAAATAAATCTATAACTTTTGTTAAGCAAAATTAAGAAAGAGAGTCTATACTCTCTTAGACACCAACACTTCCGTCTAAGGGAAGGGTCGGCCATTGAAAGGTGAACGAGAGTTCATACTCTCTTCGTCACCATAATTAATCAAATTAATTCCAAAAGCTAACTAAGCTAATATAGAAGTTTCCAGTAAAGCGACAGCCGAAATCAAAGAGAAATACTTCACCAAAGTCGTGAAAATACTCCAAGAACATAAGCGTATCCCAGAACGTCTTGCCGGAAGCACGACAGAGGAATAATTGAGGAGGTGTCAACAAGAAGTACTTGAGTACCTGGCCACAGGTGGCGCTGGTAAATACACCCCCTTCTAGTATTGTGATAGCTGGCGTATCCCTCCATAGAATTCTGTCGGGCAACGGAGTTGACAGCTACATGATTATCGGGTAAGTTTAATATTGAAAAATGATATTTTAATTATAAAATAAATTTTTGAATATACTTACCCGGTGAATATATAATAGCTGACGTCTCCGGCGGCTCGACAGAAAAACACAAAAACTCGCGAGCGATCGCTATGAAGGTTGCGGGTGTGCCCACCAGCGCCAACTATCGGCCAGATACCGCATATACATGTAAACAGCTCCAATTCTTCTCATCCCGCTGGGTCTCTATCGGGGAGGAAGGGGGGGCCTTTAATTTATATATTCACCGGGTAAGTATACTCAAAAATTTATTTTATAATTAAAATATCATTTTTGAATATTTAACTTAGCCGGTGAATATATAATAGCTGATTCACACCCATGGTGGTGGGTAGAGACCAGAATTAATAAAGTTTACAGCGCACATGCTTAGAGTTTTTGACAGTTATATCATAACAAAACCCAAATATATATAGGTACCTGGTAAGGAAGTTGACTTAGACGATTACTCTGCCTTGTTAGTCTGTCTTCCTCACGAAGCCCAGCGATCCTCTTAGGATGCTGAAAGACTCCCAGGAGCTGAAGTATCAAGGGCTGCAACCCATACAACAGGACCTCATCAAACCCCTAATCTGGGCGCTCTCAAGAAACGACATTTGACCACCCGCCAAATCAACCAGGATGCGAAAGGCTTCTTAGCCTTCCGTACAACCCAAAAACAAGATTAAAAACATTTCAAGAGACAGATTAAAAGGATATTGGAATAAAGGGAATGTAGTGGTAGAACCCTTACCCACTACTGCACTCGCTGTAACGAATGGACCCAGTGTGTAGCAGTCCTCATAAAGAGTCTGGACATCTTTTAAGTAAAATGACGCGAATACCGACTTGCTTCTCCAAACGGTCGCGTCCATAATACTTCGCAGAGATCTGTTTTGCTTAAAGGCCACAGAAGTTGCTATAGCTCTTACTTCGTGCGTCTTAACCTTAAGCAAGCAACGCTCTTTTTCACTCAAGTGAGAATGAGCCTCTCGGATTAAAAATCTAATAAAATATGACAAAGCATTCTTTGACATAGGCAATGAAGGCTTCTTAACTGAGCACCACAAAGCCTTAGATCCACCTCGTAAGGATTTAGTCCGAGCTAAACAAAACTTCAGAGCTCTAACTGGACACAGCACTCTTTCAAGCTCGTTGCCTACGATCTCTGACAGGCAAGGTATATCAAATGACTTAGGCCAAGGATGAGAAGGCAGTTCATTTTTGGCCAAGAAAACCAAGCTGAAGTGAACATGTGGCTTTATCTGTAGAAAAGCCGATGTTCCTACTGAAGGCATGGATCTCACTGACCCTTTTAGCCGAAGCCAAGCACACTAAGAAAAGCGTCTTGAGGGTGAGATCCTTCAGGGAGGCTGAATGTAATGGCTCAAACCTGTCGGACATTAGGAACCTTAGGACCACGTCTAAGTTCCATCCAGGAGTTGCCATACGACGCTCCTTAGAGGTCTCGAAGGACTTAAGGAGATCTTGGAGATCTTGATTATTGGACAGATCTAAGCCTCTATGTCTGAACACAGACGCCAACATGCTCCTGTAGCCCTTAATAGTGGGCGCTGAGAGGGAGCGAACATTTCTCAGATGAAGGAGAAAGTCTGCAATTTGGGCTACAGAGGTACTGGAAGAGGAAATGGATGATGACTTGCACCAGTCTCTAAAGACTTCCCACTTCGACTGATAGACCTTGATGGTAGATGCTCTCCTAGCTCTCGCAATCGTTCTGGCTGCCTCCTTCGAAAATCCTCTAGCTCTTGAGAGTCTTTCGATAGTCTGAAGGCAGTCAGACGAAGCGCGGGGAGGCTTTGCTGAAGACTCCTTACGTGGCTGCCGTAAGAGATCCATCCTTAAAGGTAGACTCCTTGGAACGTCTACCAGCCATTGAAGTACCTCTGTTACTCACTCTCTCGCGGGCCAGAGTGGAGCAACCAATGTCAACCTGGTCCCTTCGTAAGAGGTGAACTTCTGCAGCACCTTGTCTAGGACCTTGAAAGGTGGAAAGGCATAAACGTCCAGGTGAGACCAGTCCAGCAGGAAAGCGTCTATGTGAGCTGCCTCTGGATCTGGAACTGGAAAGCAGTAAGTCGAGAGCCTCTTTGTCAGAGAGAGTAGCAAAAAGATCTATGGTGGGTAGACCCCATGTCATCCATAGCTTCTCGCACACAGTCTTATGCAACGTCCACTCCATGGAGAAGACTTGTCCACTTCTGCTGAGGCCGTCCGCCAAGACATTCATTTCTGCACAAATCTCGCCAAAGGAGAGATGTTACTGCCTTAAAAGGAGTTCCTTTTGATCCGTGGATCAAAGAACCGAGCCTTCCAGACTGTCCAGAGGAGCTCCCTAACCCAAATCCGCTGCATCTGAAAACAACACATGGTTTGGGTTCTTGATCGCAAGAGAAAGAACTTCTCGAAGTCTGATGTTGCTGTCCCACCAAGTCAGACATGTCTAGACTGAGTTGGAGATTGGGAAAGAGATACTCACTAAGCCCTTCTCCTTGTTCCAATGTTTAGGTGAAATAGGAAAGGGCATAGGTTGAGTCTCCCCAGAGAGTGAACTACTCCAGCGATGAAAGAGTTCCCACGAGGCTAGTTCAAACTCTTAAAGAGCAACTGTTTTTCTCTTGCAAGTGAAGGACTTTTAACAGAGCTTGTTCCATTCTTGCGGGAGACGAAAAGGGTCGAAAAATCATACACAGTATCTCCATTCCCAAAAAAAGAATAGTCTGGGATGGGATACTGTAAGTTACGACTTCTCTACGTTCACTACGAGACCTAGCTCCTTGGTTAGGTCTAATGTCCATTAGAGGCTCTCCAGACAGCGATATAATGACGAACGCCCTGATTAGCCAGTCGTCAAAATAAAGGGAGGCTCTGAATCCTCAAAAAATGTAGAAAGCTTGCTACATTTTGCAAGGGCCTTGTAAAAACAAGAGGAGCAGGAATGAGGTCGGAGTACAGTGCTCGACAGTGGTACATTACTTTTCCGTCCACAAACCTCAGATGTAGTTGAAAGTTTGGATGAATCGGGATGTGGAAGTATGCATCCTGAAGGTCGAGAGAGACCATCCAGTCGCCTTCCATTAATGCTGTCAAGACAGCTTGGTAGACTTCATCGTGAAGTTTGTCTTGACAATGAACACATTGAGCGCACTTGCCTCTTACGTACTCCTGCAGTGAACGTGGCTGCCAGATCATTGGAGCCATCCCTGATAGTCTTGTTCCTGCAGAGAACGTGGCTGTCAGATTATTGGAGCCATCCCTGATAGCCTTGTTTATGCATGACATAATTGTACAGCAAAACTTCAAACGCTCGAAAAAAACTCCTAACAGGAGATGGTCTAGCTCTGAAGCCGACCATAAAATCTTGGAGCGTCTCATGGCCAGGCGCCAGGGAGAGTCTATGAGGTTTGAGAAGTCTATCTGGGCAGAGGCAGGAACTCCCAAGCCGAGAACTTCTCCCGTGTCATACCAGACGCTCGCTCTATAAGCCAGTTTAAAAGGAGGGAAAGCAAAGGCTGTCTCACCCAAACTCCTCCTGGTGATCAACCAGTCGCCTAGCAAACGTAAAGCTCTCTTAGAAGAGCGAGAGAGCACTAGCTTAGAAAACAACGGCTTCGAAGTAGCTAGGCCTAGTGTAAACTCTGACGTTTAGGCGAACGAGGAGCAGCAGTTACAAAATGATCCGGACAAAGATCCTTAAAAATCAGCATGATTTATTTAAAGTCCATAGAGGGCTGAGTAGCTTTAGGCTCCTCTCCGTCTGACAGAGTCCACAAGGGAATATCAGTAGGAGGGGGATCAGCAACTTCCTCATCTGAAGGAACCTCGTCCGACAATTGCCGAGTCTCAAGCAAGGGAGAGACCTGCTGTGGTGGCAATGCTTGACAAGCAGAGTCCACACGCAAAGGAGCATCAGTAGCAGTCAAGGACGATACGTCATGTAACTGCTTAAAGGACTGACCAGCAACAACAACAGGTGCGGGAGGACGCTCGACGTCAACTCGAGACTGCCTTGACTGCCTAGACTGAGCAGTCAAAACAACTCTTGACTGCGGTGCTTGACGCTCAACGTCAAAACAAGTCAACTTCGCTGGTTGGCGAACGTCCTGAACGTCAACAAGAGCAAGCGGCAGCAGCTGAACGTCCACAAGCGGCTGAAAGTCAACACGGGACTGCATCGAGTGAGGCTCTACAAAACGTGATTGACGTGACTTTGTAACGTCAACGTCAACAGGACGAGCAAAGGCTCGTTTGGGCGGCTGACGGCCAGGATCTCGATCAGCTAAGCGGCGAGGATCATCATGAACCTGCTCAGCAGAATAGTCCTCCATAAGAGAGGCAAGCTTATTCTGCATGTCTTGCAGTACAACCCATTTAGGATCAACGGGAATGGGTGCGGTAAGAGACGAGGGTAACGTCTGCGACTGCAAAACCTTGCCTACACTAAGACACTCGGAGCCTGTGTTACGCTTCTGTTTAGGCGTTGAGCAGTCTTCCGATGACTGCACAGGGTCAGAGCTGTCCCAATGGCTACAACCAGGACGCTGGACCTGTCCTGAAGGGACTGACTTTCGCTTTAAGGGTCTCGAAACCTTGCTCCACGGTTTCTTACGCGATAAGCCTTCGGATGACGAGGAGAAAACCGTCTCGCTCGTCTTATGGTAGGGGCGGTCTTGACGAGACACGCCTGAAACCATAGAGGGAACGTCTGTTCGTTGGTTAAAGCCTCTCGAACCCATAAGTCCTACGACATTACTTCTCCCTGGGGCATGGGAGCTTGCAAGAGGTCTCGGACTAGGCGAACGACAGGCACGAACAGACGAACCCTCTGTCGCAACACTGATAACACTTTGCGCAATTATCACTTTATCACTACAATTTTCTGTTTTTGCACTTACTTCACTGAAATCGAATTTTTCAATAATTTCACATTAGGCATGAATAAAAACTGATTTCTACCTGAAGCACGCAATTCTCCCCTACATCAAAAGGTTATAATTGCGAAATAAGTTGTATAATGTAAGCACATTAATACAAGCAAAAAAAAACAGTAAACATATACAGTAGGGTCCCGAATTAAGCGTGTTCGAATTACACGATTCCCCTTTTCCGCGATCGCTATTTTTCAAAAATAAATTTTCTCTATCTGCGAGGCTGTTCAAAGTTCGCGAGTCAAGCACTACAAAATGTATCAAATCTATTGTCTTTTTAAGTATATTGGTAGCCCTAAATACGGTGATTTATAATAAATGTTACAAAACAATATTAACATTACATTTCATTAACATAATTTCATAATGAATAGCCTATTTAAGGGTAAAATTCCACATCAACAATGAAATCAACTGTTAACTGTGCGAGTCCAGCTGACAAAATGTAAACAAAAATGTGGTTATGTTCTCGGCAATCTTTATCTTTCTCCAACCTTACGATAATTGTAATGGTAGTGTTAATGATGGTATATTAAAGCACTATTTTTGTTTAGTACAGTATATTTAAAAGCCTTATTTTTCCCTCTGGGCGTTCAAGGTTTTCACGAGTAGACTGGGTTCGTTTATCGGCAGTGAATAGCCTAAACTTCGGTAACGAGTCGTCAATATTTTTTGTTTATCGGCAGTGAATAGCCTAAACTTCGGTAACGAGTCGTCAATATTTTGTCATATTTTAAACAGTATACATTTGATTTGCAAACATTGGTTTTGTAGAGTAGACGGTAAAATAAAATCTAGAGAGAGAGAGAGAGAGAGAGAGAGAGAGAGAGAGAGAGAGAGATTTGATGGCAGAAATCTCTCTCTCTCTCTCTCTCTCTCTCTCTCTCTCTCTCTCTCTCTCTCTCCGTAAGAAATAAAACCATAGTTCACATATGGCAACTTGAGTTTAAGAATGAAATTAACATGAATATTGTTAGTTGTGGCGATCAATTCCTCGCTTCAGGGGGTACGTACACGAAACAAAAACACGACATTCAATTACAACAGCTGATCTCTCTCTCTCTCTCTCTCTCTCTCTCTCTCTCTCTCTCTCTCTCTCTCTCTCTCTCTCTCTCTCTCTTTATACAATACTTACAAATAGATGAAGAAACCAAAATCGGTTTTCTTGAAGTGTCAATTAAATACAAAACGAAAAAATTATACCGTGTATACATCCATTTCAATCATAGCTTAAAATACGGTAACCGATTTCGTCCGCAAACCACTATTTTTTAGGAAACACCATTCTATTCCAGAAAATTTTTACTCTTTAAATGTCAATTGCGCTATAATAAAACATGTACTTATGTTGTTAAATTTCGGGTGTGTTTTAAAAATCGAGTATTGCTAACTTATTTTTGTTTTACTTTTGGCTGTGATCACATCAGCGGATGTCTAGCTTCCGCGCGAATACAATAACAAAGAATTGTTTACACCATTTCTTAACCCTTTTACCCCCGGGGTATTTGGAAATTTCTAACCCTTAACCCCCAGGGGGTTATTTTTTTCCCAGCACATTTTGCAGTATATTTTTTTTAAATTGCTCTAACAGCCTTAATTTTTGTCATAGAGAGGTGAGGTTGGTGTCATTCTCTTGGAAAATGCCTGAATTTTCTCAAAAAATTATCAAAAAATATAAAAAACTAATTTTTATAGCATTTTTTTGCAAGGACGTACCGGTACGTCCATGGGGGTAAAGGGATGGCTTTTGTGAAACGTACCACTACGTCCTTTGGGGGTAAAAGGGTTAACTTATTCAAACCATCTATACAGTTAATATTACATAAACACCAATGTGTTATAACCTATCATATTTATTGTTTAGTACTTTAAAACCATCCCTCTCTCTCTCTCTCTCTCTCTCTCTCTCTCTCTCTCTCTCTCTCTCTCTCTCTCTCTCTCTCTCTCACACATCGAACATTATAGCGGTAACCTAAGTGTTCGGTGACTTTAAAAATAGGCCTAGTACTTTCTTCTTTTACCTTTTTTGCATATGGATCCATAATTGAGGTGGGTACAAGTTGACTTATAACTGAAGTTAGGAAAAGTATTTTGGATATGGAAAGGACAATTATCTTTCGTAACAGTTTAGAATTATCGTAAGTTATCACTCTGTCATTAGCGGCAGTTTGCTATTGTGGATTAAACGCATAAGGAAAAAAAAATTTCCAGCTTTGCTACGAATTTAGGAATTTATATGGATACGGTAAGTAAAATATTTGTAATAACAATGTTTACTAAATGTTTGTAATATCATTAGTTATGACTTAGATCATGTGTGTTTAATGCATTCGTTTGTTTATTATGATCGAAGATGGAGCGTAAACAAATGGAAGGTTTCCGTTTCAGGCGGCATCATAGAGAAAAACATTTCATAAATGGCATTCATTTCATTTATTTGAAAGTTCTAATAAAAAATAATTAGAACATTGGTAATAACAAATTCAACATATAATCTATACTTGGTAAAATTGCTGTCAATTCAAAAACACAGATGTATAAATGCGTCTGTTTCTTCGTTGTGATTAGAGATAAACGTAAACAAAACATTGGTTGTCGTTTTCTATTGTGCTTTTTAGCGATTTTATATCATGCGTTTCGCATGATATAAAATCGCCTTTATTTTGATAATTCTGGATTTTCAATCATACAACAAGCTAGTCTATAGAGTGATGGTTTTGCTATTCACCAGTTGTATTATACAATAGATATGACAAACATTAAAATTTGTCTGTATTTTGGGTTGTGTTATAACGGGAAATATATGGTGTTTACACCTATCCTGGTTGTAATTTTAACCATTTTTCAAGTTATTAGAACTTTAAAGTATATTAAATGTTTTATTTATTTACAAGAACAATTTGATATTATAAAGAAATACAGTATAGTACAAAGAAAGTATTGGAAATGGGTAGTAAACACATTTGAATAGGCAAATTGCTGGTTTCCATGGCCGCAATGGAATTATTTCTGTTAGTTGTGTGTTTCGAAATTCGCGATTTTCCATTTACACGAGGTCATTAATCGACCAAATTCTCGCATAATTCGGGACCCTACTGTATATCGAATAAAACGGAAATATATAAAGTTAAAAGGATCATTGACTGGGGAGGAGACTAAACACTAGTTCATTAAAAACTACGTTTTCAATCTCTCACCGTACAGTGCCTTGGGACGAGAATAAAAACTAAAAACGTTTTATCCTTTCTCCCCGTACAGAGACTTGGGACGAGAGTAAAAAACTGACTCGAGAACAACGTTACTCGCTTGGGACGAGAATAAAGATCGGAACGTTCTCTCTTCCTCTCTCCCTCTCCGTCTCTCTCTCTCTCTCTCTCTCGATTTCACACAGAAGAGAAAAGCCCACTTACCCTTCGTCAATAAACAGGTTATTTGACCAAAGGAAAAAAAAACTGAAAGGACTAAGAAATTGAAAATTAACAAGTTCCTTTAAATTAGTATTTAAAACATTTCAGTTTGAAAGAAGAATGAACAAAACGTCAGAATCGATTTACTCTTTCTGCAAAGTGAAACCGTGATTCTCTCTTTCTCTATCGTAACGATAGAGCGCAAACTGCGTAGCATAAATAAACCAAACGTTAGTTCATCTTTGAAACAGCACGAAGACTATTCAAAGAAAATCTTTCATAAAATATCTACTAAAAAATATTCATTTAATAAGTTTAAATCATTTGCTCTGTAAGAGTTATTAACGAAAATAAAAGTTGAAAGGGCTCAACGTTGTTTAACTTCGGTTTCCAAGTTAGGACCGCCTACTCTCGGATTAGGGGAGGAATAGGTAAGGTCGCATATAAACAAATCATTAAAATTTATCTTGATGTTTATTATAAATGGAAAGCTAATCGAAGAGGCCTAATAAAGGCGGGTGAGATATAAAATATATAGAGGAAAATCTATAATTAACAACAACAATTTATAACGTGATAAGATAATTGCTAAAAGCCTAAAACACACTTCCGTACACTAAGGGAAGGGTCAGCCATTTTGAAAAGTCAAAGAAAGTCCAAAAAACAATCCAAAGTCATCAACAATTAAATCTATCCAAAAAAGAGTTCAAGAGTTTAAGTTGAAGATAAAACACCTGCACTGCGAAAGCTCAAACCAAAAGGAAGTACTTCACCAAGACTGTTGAAAAACTCCAGGTTAACAGCGAGTAATGGTACGTCTTGTCGATCAGACCGACAGAGAAGAATTGGAGCTGTTTACATGTATATGCGGTATCTGGCCGATAGTTGGCGCTGGTGGGCACACCCGCAACCTTCATAGCGATCGCTCGCGAGTTTTTGTGTTTTTCTGTCGAGCCGCCGGAGACGTCAGCTATTATATATTCACCGGCTAAGTTAAATATTTAAAAAACATTAGTAATACCACCATCATTACATATGCAATGCTTACTAAGAAATCTGTTGCTGCAAAAGCTAACCTATACACAGATGTGTAAATGTGTTCGTTTGTTCAATATGATCGGCAATGAAACGTTACCAAAACAATGGTTTTCTTTTTAGGCAGCGTCTTTAGTAAAAGCATGATATAATACCGCCTTTACTTGATTTATTTTGGATTTCTAAGGACACAACAAAAGCTAGCTTATACATTGATGGTCTTGTAATTCGCCAGCCCCCTTATACAACAGATATGATCTAAATCCATTAAAATTTGCCCTAATTTTCAACATCGTCTTATCAGAAGGTTGTCTTATACATGGAAATATATGGTACTGGTTGTAGAATTACTCTATTAAAAAATCACCATATCACCAAGTAAAAAGATAATAAACTAATAAATATAAACCCATATGTTTAGTCCCGCAAGCGCACTATGGTGTGTACTTAAAAAGGTCTTTGCAGTGTCGTTTCAGCCTTAGCTACACTCACTTTTTAACTTTCTACTAAACCTCCATTCTACATTAATTTCTTCCTTCTTCCCATCCAACCTTTTTACTTCGAACTTTGTAATTTTTCCCCTCGAACACAAGTGCTGAATGGTTTCCCATGCAC
Organism: Palaemon carinicauda; assembly: GCF_036898095.1. Classification (NCBI taxonomy): domain Eukaryota; kingdom Metazoa; phylum Arthropoda; class Malacostraca; order Decapoda; family Palaemonidae; genus Palaemon; species Palaemon carinicauda. The sequence continues at coordinate 916,476 of NC_090769.1, read as the reverse complement.
CAGTGCCAGACTTCAAAGTCAAAATTCATTAATGAGTCATAAAAGCAAAAACTTTTCAATAATATCTTTGATATTGACTAGTACATGACTCTTATTTAAATATGTAACTGAAACTGAAAGGTCAGATACATATACAGTAGAACGAGGAACACTTAGAACCTTGTACAATACTCTACAAGATAGAAGAATACGAAAACCTAATACAAAGACGGTAAGTCTTGCACCTATAGACTTTTCCTTGGAGGAAATTTCCTAGGTCTAAAAATGTCTTTAATCTTACTTTCAGTGATTCAATATGTCAATTTTTGCATTGCATTCTTTATCACGCTTACAAACTTGAAAAAAATATATTCCAAATTTACATTTTTGTAACTACTAAAAGCTTTTCTTCTGCTCCCACTACACAATTATTTAATCTGTTAGGGGGGTTAAAGGTACAGTGGCCTACCTGAGCATTACAGTCTTCCCTATTTCAAACATGGTATCTTACATTTTTCCTCTACATCATATCTTACATTTTCCTCTAGATTGTATCTTACAACATTAACTAATTACAATGAATCTTACAACATTATTCCTCTTCATTTTTATCTTACAACATTACAGTATTCCTCTTTTTGGGGGGATCAGGTCCTGTCTAAGTAAATAATTTGGTTTCATGGGTCCTAATTTCCTCTTTTGTCTTTTAGCTGATCACATTATAAATTCAATTACTTACAGCAAGACACATTTGAAAATCATAAAAAATAATGGGTCACAATTGTATAAAGGGGGGGTCAGCCTGTTGTTCTATTGAATGAAAATCTAGTCAACATAATTGATAGGCATATTCCTTCGCGTGGTAAAATACCGAATCAAGGACAAACCCTGGTTCAATGATGATTTTTGTAGACATGGTTATTTGCAGAAGCAAGAGGCTTATCACCTTTGAGAAAGTAATAGATCAGATTTGACTCAGAAAAACTATACTCAGTTAAGAACGGTTGTACAAGGTTTATGCTTTGACTGAAAAGGAATAAAATTTGACTATAAAAGAAACCATATCTGTATGGTCCCACTGTGCCCCATGCTGCAGCACCTCCAAGAGCCAATAATTAGAGTGGGATCTGAAAACCCTAAGGAAGGCTAGAGCTGACGCAAGCGTTAAAAGAGAGAGACACTCTTGCACTTGTAGGCGCCACCACTTCACTAGGGGAAGTGACTGGGCCCTGTGAAACAGTTATGCAGGAATCAATCGCTCATCACTATGACTGGAAAACGCTAGGGAAGAGAGTGTATCATACTAATAGGGAGATCTCAGATTATTTATTTAATGAGAGGGGTTGAATCTGTCCCTTCCAGAGGAGGATCAACAATGAACTTCAGGAAGATTCCTTGAAATAATACAATATTATTCAATACAGTTTATTGATAAAATAAGCTGTACTAACCTTGTAAAATTTGGTGGGAGTCCTGGAGGAGTAGGTAGCAGGACTTTGTTTGTAGCTTGCCCTCCAGGAGGAGTTGGCAGCAATGGCCTGTTAACCGACTGATTACCATGTGGAGTTGGAAGCAAAACTCTGCTATTTGCTGAATTGTCAGGAATTACTGCTGATCCAGCAAGACCTGGTGGTGGCTGGCTTAGGTCGGGTAAAATTGGCTGCCCTTGAGAATCTGACTTATATCTCAAATGGTCAATCTTTAACGGCATGGGAAGGGGGACTTCTTCAATCTGTAAAATAGATTAATATTATGTAAGACTACCTCTTCTATATGTAACTTTAGATCAGAAACCTAAGCTTTGAAAATGAAAAATTGAAAATAATTTTCAAGTCCTTATGTACCAAATAAATGTCTCTTTCGCCACTTTCCTATAGGAAGTACCACCACTGCCTTATGATATAAAATTGCTTATTGTTTTGAAATTAAATACCTAATACAAATACTGTTAAATAACCATTTAAGTGAAGCAATATTAAAAGAAATACATACATATACCAAAGGCACTTCCCCCAATTTTGGGGGGTAGCCGACATCAACAAGAAACAAAAACAAAAAAGGGGACCTCTACTCTCTACGTTCCTCCAGCCTAACCAGGGACTCAGCCGAGTTCAGCTGGTACTGCTAGGGTGCCACAGCCCAACCTCCCACATTTCCACCACAGATGAAGCTTCATACTGCTGAGTCCCCTACTGCTGCTACCTCCGCGGTCATCTAAGGCACCGGAGGAAGCAGCAGGGCCTACCGGAACTGCGTCACAATCGCTCGCCATTCATTCCTATTTCTAGCACGCTCTCTTGCCTCTCTCACATCTATCCTCCTATCACCCAGAGCTTTCTTCACACCATCCATCCACCCAAACCTTGGCCTTCCTCTTGTACTTCTCCCATCAACTCTTGCATTCATCACCTTCTTTAGCAGACAGCCATTTTCCATTCTCTCAACATGGCCAAACCACCTCAACACATTCGTATCCACTCTAGCCGCTAACTCATTTCTTACACCCGTTCTCTCCCTCACCACTTCGTTCCTAACCCTATCAACTCGAGATACACCAGCCATACTCCTTAGACACTTCATCTCAAACACATTCAATTTCTGTCTCTCCATCACTTTCATTCCCCACAACTCCGATCCATACATCACAGTTGGTACAATCACTTTCTCATATAGAACTCTCTTTACATTCATGCCCAACCCTCTATTTTTTACTACTCCCTTAACTGCCCCCAACACTTTGCAACCTTCATTGACTCTCTGACGTACATCTGCTTCCACTCCACCATTTGCTGCAACAACAGACCCCAAGTACTTAAACTGATCCACCTCCTCAAGTAACTCTCCATTCAACATGACATTCAACCTTGCACCACCTTCACTTCTCGTACATCTCATAACCTTACTCTTACCCACATTAACTCTCAACTTCCTTCTCTCACACACCCTTCCAAATTCTGTCACTAGTCGGTCAAGCTTCTCTTCTGTGTCTGCTACCAGTACCGTATCATCCGCAAACAACAACTGATTTACCTCCCATTCATGATCATTCTCGCCTACCAGTTTTAATCCTCGTCCAAGCACTCGAGCATTCACCTCTCTCACCACTCCATCAACATACAAGTTAAACAACCACGGCGACATCACACATCCCTGTCTCAGCCCCACTCTCACTGGAAACCAATCGCTCACTTCATTTCCTATTCTAACACATGCTTTACTACCTTTGTAGAAACTTTTCACTGCTTGCAACAACCTTCCACCAACTCCATATAACCTCATCACATTCCACATTGCTTCCCTATCAACTCTATCATATGCTTTCTCCAGATCCATAAACGCAACATACACCTCCTTACCTTTTGCTAAATATTTCTCGCATATCTGCCTAACTGTAAAAATCTGATTCATACAACCCCTACCTCTTCTAAAACCACCCTGTACTTCCAAGATTGCATTTTCTGTTTTATCCTTAATCCTATTAATCAGTACTCTACCATACACTTTTCCAACTACACTCAACAAACTAATACCTCTTGAATTACAACACTCATGCACATCTCCCTTACCCTTATATAGTGGTACAATACATGCACAGACCCAATCTACTGGTACCATTGACAACACAAAACACACATTAAACAATCTCACCAACCATTCAAGTACAGTCACACCCCCTTCCTTCAACATCTCAGCTTTCACACCATCCATACCAGATGCTTTTCCTACTCTCGTTTCATCTAGTGCTCTCCTCACTTCCTCTATTGTAATCTCTCTCTCATTCTCATCTCCCATCACTGGCACCTCAACACCTGGAACAGCAATTATATCTGCCTCCCTATCATCCTCAACATTCAGCAAACTTTCAAAATATTCCGCCCACCTTTTCCTTGCCTCCTCTCCTTTTAACAACCTTCCATTTCCATCTTTCACTGTCTCTTCAATTCTTGCGCCGGCCTTCCTTACTCTCTTCACTTCTTTCCAAAACTTCTTCTTATTCTCTTCATATGACTGACCCAGTCCCTGACCCCACCTCAGGTCAGCTGCCCTCTTTGCCTCACGTACCTTGCGCTTTACTTCCACCTTTTTCTCTCTATATTTTACATACTTCTCTATACTATTACTCTGCAGCCATTCTTCAAAAGCCCTCTTTTTCTCTTCCACTTTTACCTTCACTCCTTCATTCCACCATTCACTGCCCTTCCTCACGCTGCCTCCTACGACCTTCCTGCCACATACATCACTTGCAATCCCAACAAAATTTTCTTTTGCTAACTTCCACTCCTCCTCTAAATTACCAGTTTCTCTTACTCTCACCTCGTCATATGCCATTTTCAACCTTTCCTGATATTCACTTTTTACCCCCGGTTTTATTAGCTCTTCAACCCTCACTAGCTCCCTTTTACATCCACCTACTCTATTCCCCCACTCTTTTGCTACAACTAATTTTCCTTCCACCAAAAAATGATCAGACATACCGTTAGCCATACCCCTAAACACGTGCACGTCTTTCAATCTTCCAAACATCCTTTTCGTTATCAACACATAATCCATTAATGCCCTTTCTACTACTCTTCCATTTGCCACTCTTACCCATGTATACTTATTCTTATCTTTCTTTTTAAAAAAGCTAGCACTTATTACCATCTCTTGTTCAACACACATATTAAAAGAAATACTATACTTAATTTATGAATATTTTGTTTATTGACCAAGTCCGGGAACAGCTAGGTACTGGAATTAGAACACAATAAAAAAATTGAAAAAAAGATATGCCCATAACTTCCCTCATTCATTAGTGGCTGACAAGTTCATGAAGTAGTTAACAAGCAAAATAATACTAATACTGTACATCAAACCTCCCAGAGATGGGACATTCATTGATGCATTTTCAACTGTAATTGAGACTTGACCTAAACACATAAGCTTACTTTGGATTTTTCAGTGTAAGAAAAAACAAATGAGAATAATACCCACTTTACTATCTTTCAAGTGATCAGGATATCCTCTGGTAACTAAACTGTCATATTCATGATCACTTGATCGCTGTTGCCACTGCTGCTCTTGTGAGTTGCCATACCTGGAAAGAAATCATTAGATAATAGTGATATAGTGTTGCATGGTGTCTTGTCCACCTATCTTACAATTCCTGATGTTTCTAATACTAAAATCTAGGTTCTAAGAAATGCCTTCTATTTAATTACTATTCATGTTTATCCATGACTAGTGTAAAAAAGGAATAAAATTCCATTGTTCAAGATTCAAAGATATTTTTGAAATAAAATCATGACTTACCCATATGACCCAATTTGTATATTGAGTTCCCATGACGGTGGAACGCTATGGTATTCTTTTCCACTTGCTTCACCACTTGATGATGGAACCCCTAGGACCACTTCTTGTGCAGTAGGAAGATTCTGGTTGGGATCTGCGTGTCCATAACCATATCCTTCCATTGGACTGTATGTAATAGCACCTAAAAGCAAAGATAATGAAGAATACAGGCCCTTCACAAACACACAAGTCTTATTCTACTATACATCCCTCTGAAAACATCTCCATCAAACTTTAATTACATTTCCAAACTGACAATACAGTATAGTAATACCTTGATTTAAGAGTTAATTTGTTCTGCGAGTGTGCTAGCAATCAAAAACATTCATATTCTGAAACAATTTTTCCTCTAAGAAATAAAGGAAATTCACGTGAATTCCAAAAGTCCATAAATACATATACAGTATACACTCAATTCTAAATGTTTTATCATGCTAATCATTGAACAATCTATAACCTAAACATTAAAATATAGTAAAAATTAATAATTCAAAATTAAAAGTAAAAATAATTAACAAATTCACCCACACTTTATCTTTGAGGATAGGCGTGACTGGCATGAGAGAGACGAGAGAGGTAAAGGAGGAGGGGAATGAGTGGGTTACTGCTGGGAAGGAGAATCTCCCTCCATGAGAACTTCCGGTAAAATATCTGGAGTTCTTTCTCTTTAATTACGTCTACTATTACAAACAGAATCACTTAATTTATGCTTTACGGGCATTGTTCCGTTTTATTTTGACAAAGAATCACTTGATTTATGCTTTATGGGCATTCTTCCATTTTATTTTGACAAAGAACCTCTCTAAAGACAAATATTTTGCATTGTCTTTAAATTGGCATGAAAATGGGGTAAAATTTATGTGAACACTATGTGGGTGGCATAAGGGCAGCATGTGGCTGATTATGTGTTAGTCTCATCAGTAAGCACACTCACACTCGCTCTGAGGGGAGAGCAAGCTGGTGGAGCACTCTCATGAGCACTATTCCAGAGATCCTTGGACGTAAGAGGTTCTGCTGCTGTCAAGGGGCATTGGCCCATCTCCCTTTAATTCAGAGCGAGTCTCCATCCTTAAACTGAGCTGATAAGGGAAGGCAACAAAGTTGGTGTCTCCAGGTCAACCGACTAAGGCTGACATGCCAAAGGCTAAGAGGGCACCCAAGTGACCGTTCTGAGAGTGTGCCTAAGAATAACTACTACATCAGCACCCTGCCTATAGAGCCCTTGGGAGGTAAAAGCATTCCTTATAATTACACAGTACAAATTGAGCATCTGCTCAGGTTTGTATTGTATAGGAATTCAATTTAACTCACTAACTCGATCTTACTTCAGGCTGTATTTGATGGAAGCAAAAGGAGATTAGAAGTATTACTCCCTGGGCAAACAAGGGTAAATGATCGATCAAGAGTAGTTAAAAGGCATGTGACGAATCGTGAACAGGAAGATCTGACACAGACAACCACTTGAGCGAAGAGCTGCATTTTGCTAATGTTTATGTTATGTTGTTCTTTTAAGAACATGTGAACGTCTACTATGTCATGCCGTTCTGTTAAGAGCGTACGAACATCATGTTATGCTGTTCTCTTAAGAGCTTGCGCACATCTGCTGTACTATGTTATATCGTTTTCTTAAGAACGTGTGAACCTCTAGTAGTCCATCTAGTCTAGCTGTCTGGGAAAGCAAACTAGGGAACAGGAGCTACTGTCAGTGAGATATCGCTAAATAAATTAATGATGAGCATAAGATGAAATGTTCCAAAAATTTTTCAACGTCAAGTTGCTTGGAAACATTCCAAAGCTGCTCGCATCGGGGTGTTATTCCAACGTTTGCACCTCAAGAGTAAGTGTGGAACCCATCAATTGCAGTAAAGGATTGTTGACGGATAAATCACAACAGCGCTCGACTATTGTAGCTTTCTTTATCATCAAGAGTGTTGGCTAGTCCTATTTCCTCCAATGGAAGACAAAAATGTAGAAGTATCGACTGAAACTCCAAAGGAATGGTCTTAAAGATTACATGCTTCCAAAAAAGAAAAGTCCTGTTTTCTTTCGTTCGATTGTCACCACCCGACTACTACCTTCATGCGACAGAAAATATTAATGCATGCAAACAAGCTTGTACAAAGCCTCTATGCATAAAGCTTTCCAAGAAACTGAATGCTAGTGAAAAAAAAAACAGTATTCTGATCCTGGATCAGTCTGCTGCCATGCGTGATGCTAGGCGACAGCTTTACCATTGTAGTAGAACGTTCTAATGTTTTTATTTACTTCGGAAGACTAGTGTTTCACACAAGCACCTATGAATTCTTGTTGCTTTCTCTAAGATAGAGGCAAATGTACGATCGTAATTGTGCATTCACAGATAAGTTGAGTTGAATATAGGATTTAGGCATTAAGCCAAGCACTGGGGGCATTCACAGATAAGAAAAATGTTACAAATCTAAACCAATTTGTATTTTCTCAACAACTGAATTCTGAAGCTCCAAGTCAAGCCATCCAAAACATTTCGGAACCTTTACAGGCTAACCTGGGATTTTTATTGCAATCTTATGAGAAAGAAATTATGCGGAAAATGTCAAATCCTCCAAAAACTTTATCACTTGCCTTGTGACAGACTCGGGCTCTCACAGGAATTTACAATGATCCATGTTGGAGGCTTGGGAGGTCTCACTTCTGGAAGTCTATGTTCTATCACTTTTTCTATCCATTCTTCAGGTTTGTATGCATCCAGGTTTCTTGGTGCTTTATCACATAGAGCCTCAGAAACCATAAAATGATCCATTTTCATGCTATAAATTTTTTGTTTCCTTCTAAAGCACACTCTAAACTTGAAAATAATACTCAAGCTCCATGAAAATTTCTTTGATCATCCCAAATCTATAAAAGACTTCATGAATTCTATCATAATTACAACCTATTGGAATGTTTTCTAAATGGAGAATTTTCAAATTTTTAGTTGGATCTGGTAATGCGCCAGAACCAGAGAGTATAGTATTATTGTCATCCTTATTACAAGAGAAATTTTCTGCCAGTGCTGATGAATTGTCTGTAATAACACTGGGCAAAAGAGTATTGTTGGAAGAATTCTTTTTATTGCCGAGGTCATCAACAGAATTTTTCTCATTTAAACAAGCAGAGGTCACCAACAGTGTCTAGGGTTCGTCATCTAATCCAGGGGTACAGGAAACATTAATTTTACTCATTAATTTTTATGAAGGGGACGGAAGAGGTAATAATAATAAAAAAAAAAAAATGGAAAAAAATAAGTTTAAGGGAAAGGAAATATAAAAACTGAAATCCCAAAGACCCAGTTAACCTTTCTTAGAATTAATTTCTCCACCAATGACAACCGCAAGAGCTGCTTTCCATGTCCACTCCCTATCTTACCACAAAGGGAAGGTACCCCTACAACAAAAGTAGCTCAAGTGTATGCCAAATCCGCTTGATGGGACTAAGAGCATTTCAAGAATATAATCATCCACACTTTAATCATAGTGGCAGGCAAACCGGACAGAATACCAAGAGTCCTATCTCTATGAAACCGGCCAACCCCTGGAATCCGAAGGTCAAGTTTTTGTTCGAGAATAGTTCTGCGGGCCAGTATGGGAATATTGACACTCCTAGGTGACCAAACATTATCGGGTAGTTAGCAAGACAATCACAGCTCCCACAATTGATTTTGAAAAAATTACAGTCCCAGACACGATGTCCCTTAAAAAAATATGGACAGTGAAATGGGTAAGAGAGTTTTGACAGCAAGGTTAGAGACAGTTGATAAATATGAAGGAGAATGAAGTAATTATAAGTAATAGAAATTTACAGTCAAACTTAGGAACAAATTCACCAGTTCAAGAGCCCTCTTGCCATCACACGACTTCAGCATGTGACTGACAAGACGTGTTGAAGACCAATGACATCATCAAGGCCTTCTCTCATTAAGAGGGCAAGAGTGTTAAGGAGTCACAATATAATCAAGACTCCAATTCCAGGACAATATTCTAGAGACGCTAATGCGTCAACCGGGAATAAGACAAGAATAAGTTTCCTGCCACAGCCAGAGAAGAATGTGGAGAGACTGTTGTCTTCAACCACGGCCGAGATCAAAATGAGAAAGGTACAAGTGAGCGGGGGGGGGGGGGGGGGGGGGGGAGGGGTTGTTGTTGCTTCTAGCCACAACCACTGGTTAACAGCCAGGCGTTTATTTACACCTCGTTAAAATTTTTATCGCCATATATCAGTTTGCACCAATTTCTTTTCCTATTGTAAAAACCTAGCATTTATATAGTGTAGGAATACACAGCTTTACTTTTTGGCCGCTGTAAATGGGCATATAATTGCTCAACAGAGTTGCCTGGCTGAGTAGTACATATGTTAATGAGTGTTCAATTTTTTTTTTTTTCATCAAGTATGCATAAAAATGTGCTTACAGTCAAAGTAGGCTTGGGCTCAAAAGTGTTTTAAGAGTGTATAACAGGTTTATACTCCCTAGCAGTGTTTATAAAAGCTTAAATTTATTAAGAACATATAAAACTAGGAAAAATTTAAAAGATAATAGAAAAACAAATAAAACAATTTCTCTACCTACTTTGTGGTTTTTCAACTATCGTGGGGGTGCCTGAAATGGAACCCCATGAAAGCCAAGGGATTACTATACAGTATCCCTAACTGCTCGTATTTAGTTACCCGTAATGTAAGATACTACTGCAGTGTACAGTATTTGAAAAGTGATGACATATCACACCAACAGAGTGCAAATTTTCAGTTAATGCATACTGTACTTTAAATATTAAAATAAAAAAATTAGGTCCCCTAGTAAAATTATTCTTAAATAAATTTGTTATATACAATATTGGAAAAACTAGATCATCATTGAGTCAGGGGTTTTCAACTTTTAAAGGTAAACAAAAAGGTTACAGATGGATCCGTCAACGAAAACTACCGTAGACAATTGCAACTGACCTAATATTTGAAAATTAGAAGAAAAAAATTTGTCTCAGACACTTACTACCTATCCTTTTCAGTGATCTAAGGATGAGACTAGACTAATTATATATTTTCTCTTTAAATTTAAGTCACATATATGGTAGCCGTTGCTACTGTAACCAAAAAGATAATCCTTTAATGAGTAACCTTCTTTGTAATAATAGATATTACATTTCTAGCCAGATGGTTTACCCAACATATGAACACCTGCAGTATTAAATTCTTCCATTTTCTTTAATTGAAACAGGAGTTTGCCAAAACTTCAAAAATTTATTGATTAACCTCTATCGGTCTTTATCATTCATATTTCTTATGTGACGGTTCTTTATAATCAATACTGATGATAACAACCTAATTAGTTTTCTTTAAAAGGCTGATATGTCCAAAACAGAAATGAAGATTTTATGAACAGTTATCCATCAATATTGAAATAATTTAATTTCTATAGAAAAGCAGTTCTATAATTGTGGATATCATTAATAAGAGAATCAAAAATACCAAGTAATAAGAGTGGACCATCCTCCTTCCCACCTTAGAAAATATCTATTTTCTTCCAATAAATCTTAACCTTTTTGGTTTCAACATGACCCTTTCCAATCCTCCTTTGTGTGATGGGGAAAAATGTAGAAAGAATAAGTATTTCATAACACTCAAACAGAATAATAAGCGTATCAAAGATCAAGACTAATTAAGATAATGCAAATACGAATGCTGAAAGGAAATTAAAAATTGAAAAGTTATTTCATTATAATGACAATAATAGAAAAGTAAATGGAGCAATAATATTCCTGACTTGGAAAAAAGGAGTTTTATACTTGCTTCTTGTCATATAAAAATGACATTGTAAGTCACTCATACTTGGGGTTTTTATTAGTAATTTTTTTTTCCAGTTTGAAAAATAGCAAATATTTCCCCCCAAAAAATGATAAAATGCACACTAAATGGTATATTTCTCAAGGTTGGCTGGTTGTACTCCGGTTCTACTCATTTACCTCCAAAGAGTAGACTTAACCTTGAGGTCTGACAACTTTTGTCAGCTCCTGAATGTTATTTTACTATTTTTTTCCACAAAGTTGAATGGCTAGTGATAAAAATGATATTTTAATTATAAAATAAATTTTTGAATATACTTACCCGGTGAATATATAATAGCTGCAACTCTGTTGCTCGACAGACACATACAATAAAAACTCGCCAGCGATCGCTATACAGGTTGCGGGTGTGCCCACCAGCGCCAACTGTCGGCCAGATACCACTCTCGATGTAAACAAAGACTCAATTTCTTCTCATCCCACTGCGTCTCTATTGGGGAGGAAGGGAGGGTCGTTTAATTTATATATTCACCGGGTAAGTATATTCAAAAATTTATTTTATAATTAAAATATCATTTTTAAATATTTAACTTAGCCGGTGAATATATAATAGCTGATTCACACCCAAGGAGGTGGGTAGAGACCAGAGTTAAATATGTTTACATCGTATAAGCTAAGAGTTTTTTATTTCATTTTGGCAGTTATCAATATAACAAAACCAAAATAAATAGGTACCTGGTAAGGAAGTCGACTTAGACGATTACTCTGCCTTGTAAGTACGTCTTCCTTACGGAGCCCAGCGATCCTCTTAGGATGCTGACAGACCCCCAGGAGCTGAAGTATCAAGGGCTGCAACCCATACAACAGGACCTCATCAAACCCCTAATCTGGGCGCTCTCAAGAAATAACTTTGACCACCCGCCAAATCAACCAGGATGCGAAAGGCTTCTTAGCCTTCCGGACAACCCATAAAAACAACATTAAAACATTTCAAGAGACAGATTAAAAGGGTATGGAATTAGGGAATTGTAGTGGTTGAGCCCTCACCCACTACTGCACTCGCTGCTACGAATGGTCCCAGTGTGTAGCAGTTCTCGTAAAGAGACTGGACATCTTTCAAGTAAAATGACGCGAACACTGACTTGCTTCTCCAATAGGTTGCGTCCATGATACTTTGCAGAGATCTATTTTGCTTAAAGGCCACGGAAGTTGCTACAGCTCTAACCTCGTGCGTCTTAACCTTAAGCAAAGATCGGTCTTCCTCACTCAAGTGTGAATGAGCTTCTCGTATTAACAATCTGATAAAATATGACAAAGCATTCTTTGACATAGGCAGGGATGGTTTCTTAACCGAACACCATAACGTTTCAGATTGGCCTCGTAAAGGTTTAGTACGAGCTAAGTAGAACTTAAGAGCTCTAACAGGGCATAAGACTCTTTCTAGTTCATTGCCTACGATCTCCGATAAGCTAGGAATATCGAAAGATTTAGGCCAAGGACGAGAAGGTAGCTCATTTTTGGCTAGGAAACCAAGTTGCAGAGAACAAGTAGCTTTTTTTGACGAAAACCCGATGTTCTTGCTGAAGGCATGAAGCTCACTGACTCTTTTAGCCGAGGCTAAGCATACCAGGAAAAGAGTCTTAAGAGTTAAATCTTTCAGGGAGGCTGACTGTAAAGGCTCAAACCTGTCTGACATGAGGAATCTTAGGACCACGTCTAAATTCCACCCAGGAGTAGCCAAACGACGCTCCTTAGAGGTCTCGAAAGACTTAAGGAGGTCTTGCAGATCTTTATTGTTGGAAAGATCTAAGCCTCTATGCCGGAAGACCGAGGCCAACATGCTTCTGTAGCCCTTGATAGTAGGAGCTGAAAGAGATCGTACTTTTCTCAGGTATAAGAGAAAATCAGCTATTTGGGCTACAGAGGTACTGGTCGAGGATACGGAAACTGACTTGCACCAGTCTCGGAAGACTTCCCACTTCGATTGGTAGACTCTAATGGTAGACGCTCTCCTTGCTCTAGCAATCGCACTGGCTGCCTCCTTCGAAAAGCCTCTAGCTCTCGAGAGTCTTTCGATAGTCTGAAGGCAGTCAGACGAAGAGCGTGGAGGCTTTGGTGTACCTTCCTTACGTGTGGTTGACGTAGAAGGTCTACTCTTAGAGGAAGACTTCTGGGAACGTCTACTAGCCATCGAAGTACCTCGGTGAACCATTCTCTCGCGGGCCAGAGGGGAGCAACTAACGTCAACCTTGTCCCTTCGTGAGAGGCGAATTTCTGCAGTACCTTGTTGACAATCTTGAATGGTGGGAATGCGTAAAGATCTAGATGTGACCAATCTAGGAGGAAGGCATCTATATGTATTGCTGCTGGGTCCGGGACTGGAGAGCAATAGATTGGAAGCCTCTTGGTCAGCGAGGTTGCAAAGAGATCTATGGTGGGTTGACCCCAAGTCGTCCAAAGTCTCTTGCACACATCCTTGTGGAGGGTCCATTCGGTTGGAATTACTTGACCTTTCCGACTGAGACAATCTGCTAGGACGTTCAAGTCGCCCTGGATGAACCTCGTTACTAGGGAGATGCCTCGATCTTTTGACCAGATGAGCAGGTCCCTTGCGATCTCGTACAAAGTCAGTGAGTGGGTACCTCCCTGTTAGGAAATGTACGCCAAGGCCGTGGTGTTGTCCGAGTTTACCTCCACCACCTTGCCTCGAAGGAGATTCTCGAAGCTTATCAAGGCCAGATGAACCGCCAAAAGCTCCTTGCTGTTGATATGCATGCTCCTCTGACTCGAGTTCCACAGACCTGAGCATTCCCGACCGTCCAGCCCCAGCCCAAGTCCGATGCATCCGAGAAGAGAACGTGGTTGGGTATCTGAACTGCCAGGGGAAGACCCTCTCGTAGGCTGATATTGTCCTTCCACCAAGTCAGACAAGACTTTATCTTTTCGGAAATCGGGATCGAGACCGCCTCTAGCGTCTTGTCCTTTTTCCAGTGAAAAGCCAGATGGAATTGAAGAGGACGGAGGTGTAGCCTTCCTAGCGAGACAAATTGCTCCAGGGATGACAGCGTCCCTACAAGACTCATCCACAGCCTGACTGAGCAGCGTTCTTTCTTCAGCATCTTCTGGATGGAGAGCAGGGCTTGATCTATTCTGGGGGCCGACGGAAAAGCCCGAAAAACTTGACTGTGAATCTCCATCCCTAAATACAGAATAGTTTGGGATGGGACCAGCTGTGACTTTTCCAAATTGACTAGGATTCCCAATTCCTTGGTCAGATCTAGAGTCCAATTGAGATCCTTCAGACAGCGATGACTGGAAGAGGCTCTGAGAAGCCAGTCGTCCAAGTACAGGGAGGCTCTGATCTCCGATAGCTCGAAACTGGTACCCCACATTCCTGTAAACAAACCTCAGAAACGGTTGGGAATCCGGGTGTATAGGAATGTGGAAGTATGCCTCCTGAAGGTCGAGAGAGACCATCCAGTCGCCTTCCATAAATGCTGTCAAGACAGCCTGGTAGATTTCATCGTGAAGTTTGTCTTGACAATGAATACATTGAGCGCACTTGCCTCTTACGTACTCCTGCAGTGAACATGGCTGCCAAATCATGGAGCCATCCCTGAGGGACTTGTCCCTGCAGAGAACGTGGCTGTCAGATCATTGGAGCCATCCCTGAAAGCCTTGTTTATGCATGACATAATTGTACAGCAAAACTTCAAAGGCTCGAAAACAGCTGTGAAGTTGACCTGTAAAATCTTGGAGCGTCTCCTGGCCAGGCGCCAGGGAGAGTCTACGAGATTTGAGAAGTCTATCTGGGCAGAGGCAGGAACTCCCAAGCCGAGAACTTCTCTCGTGTCATATCAGACTCTCGCTCTATAAGCCAGTTTAAAAGAAGGGAAAGCAAAGGCTGTATCCCCCAAACTCCTCCTGGTGATAAACCAGTCGCCTAGCAAATGTAAAGCTCTCTAGGAGAGCGAGAGAGCACTAGCTTATAAAACAACGGCTTCGAAGTAGCTAGGCCTAGTGTAAGCTCTGACGTTTAGGCGAACAAGGAGCAGCAGTTACAAAAAGATCCGGACAAAGATCCTTAAAAATCAGCATGATTTATTTAAAGTCCATAGAGGGCTAAGCAGCTTTAGGCTCCTCTCCGTCTGACAGAGTCCTCAAGGGAATATCAGTAGGAGGGGGAACAGCAACTTCCTCATCTAAAGGAACCTTGTCCGATAATAGCTGAGTCTCAGGCAAGGGAGAGACCTACCGTGGTGGCAATGCTTTACAAGCAGAGTCCACACGCACTGGTGCATTAGTAGCGGACCAGGACGCAACGTCATGTAACTGCTTGACAGTCTGTGAACTGTCAACAACAACAGGTGCGAGAGACCAGGACGCAACGTCATGTAACTGCTTGACAGTCTGTGAACTGTCAACAACAACAGGTGCGTGAGGACGCACAGCGTCCACTCGAGACTGCTTTGACCGCCTAGACTGAGCAGTCAAAACAACTCTAGAATGCGGAGGTTGACGCACAGCGTCAAAACAAGTCAACTCCGATTGTTAGCGAACGTCCTGAACGTCAACAGGAGCATCAGCAAGTGGCCTAACGTCCAAATGTGGCTGAAAATCCACACGAGACCGCATCGAGTGTGGTTCTAAACAACCTGACTGACGTGACTTAGCTACGCCAACGTCAACAGGACGCACAAAGGAACGTTAGGTTGGCTGAAAGCCAGGATCTCGATGAGATAAACGGCTAGGCTCAACGGACTAATCGGCAGAATAAACTTCCATAAGGGAGGCAAGCTTATTCTGCATGTCTTGCCGTACAACCCATTTAGGATCAACGGAAAAGGTTGCGGTAAGAGACGAGGGTAACGTCTGTGACCGCAAAACCTTGCCAACAAAAAGACTCTCGGAGTCTGTGTTACGCTTTTGTTAGGCGGCGAGCAGTCTTCCGATGACTGCATAGGGTCAGAGCTGTCCTAATGGCTACAACCAGGACGCTGGACCTGTCCTGAAAGGACTGACTTTCGCTTAAGGGCCTCGAAACCTTGTTTCAGGTTTCTTATGCGAAAAGCCTTCGGATGACGAGGAGAAAAACGTCTCTCTCGCCTTATGGTAGGGGTGATCTTGTTAAGATACACCCGATACCATAGAGGGAACATCTGTTCGCTGATCAAGGCCTCTCGAACCCATAAGTCGTACGACATTACCTCTCCCCTGGGCTTGGGAGCTTGCAAGAGGTCCCGGACTAGGAGAACGACAGGCACGAACAGACGAACCCTCGGTCGCAACACTGATAACACTGCGCAATATCACTTTATCACTACGATTTTCTGTTTAGCACTTATTTCACTGAAATCGAAACTTTTACTGATTTCTACCTGAAGCACGCAATTCTAACCTCATCAAAAGGTAGTAATAGCGAAATCAGTCGTATAATGCAAGCACATTAATACCAGCAAAAAACAGTAAACATATTTTAAGATAAAAAATTCAGTGGCTGGAGAAGAGACTAAACACTAGTTCATTCAAAACTACGTTTTCAATCTCTCACCGTACATTGCCTGGGGACGAGAATAAAAAACTAAAAAAGTTTTATCCTTTCTCCCCGTACAGAGACTAGGGACGAGAGTAACTCGAGAACAACGTTACCCGCTTGAACGGAACGTTTTCTCCCCTCTCTCTCCCTCCGTCTATATCTCTCTCTCTCTCTCTCTTGATTACGCACCTAAGAGAAGAGCCCACTTACGTTTCGTCAAAAAAATATGTTATTTGACCAAAGGAAAAAAAAACTGAAAGGTTTTTCAATTAAAAAGTTCCTTTAAAATATAATTTAAAACATTTAAGCTTTGAAAGAAGAATGAACAAAACGTCAGAATCGATTTACTGTACTCTATCTGCAAAGTGAAACCGTGATACTCTCTCTCTCTCTATCGTAACGATAGAGCGCAAACTGCGTAGCATAAATAAACTAAACGTTAGTTCATCTTTGAAACAGTACGAAAACTATTCAAAGAAAATCTTTCATAAAATATCTATTAAAAAAAAATATTAATTTAAAAAGTTTTAAATCATTAGCTCTTTAAAAGCTATTTACGATTGAAAGGGCTCAACGTTGTTTAACTTCAGTTTCCAAGTTAGGACCGCCTACTCTCAGGAAGGTCGCATATAAACAAATCATTAAAATTTATTTTTATGTTTATTATAAATGGAAAGTTAATCGAAGAGGCCTAATAAAGGCGGTGAGATATAAAATATATAGAGGAAAATCTATAATTAATTTATAACGTGATAAGATAATTGCTAAAAGCCTAAACACACTTCCGTCTAAGGGAAGGGTCGGCCATTTAAAAGTCAAAGAAAGTCCATACTCTCTTTGTCATCAAAAAATTAAATCTATCCAAAAACGAGTTCAAGATTTAAGATGAAGATAAAACACCTGCACTGCGAAAGCTCAAACCAAATTAAAGTACTTCACCAAATATGATGGGAAAAACTCCAGGTTCTACAGCGAGTAAAAGTACGTCTTGTCGACACGTCGACAGAGAAGAAATTGAGTCTTTGTTTACATCGAGAGTGGTATCTGGCCGACAGTTGGCGCTGGTGGGCACACCCGCAACCTGTATAGCGATCGCTGGCGAGTTTTTATTGTGTGTGTCTGTCGAGCAACAGAGTTGCAGCTATTATATATTCACCGGCTAAGTTAAATATTTAAAATTGTAAAACTGTCAAAATAATATAAACAAAATCATCATACATATATACATACATACATATATATATATATATATATATCACCATCAAAATAATAAACATACCATCAGCTGAAAAGTAAGGTACTGGGAATAGCTGATTTGGTGGAGGCACTGAATTAGGCACTGTGAATGTATCCGGAGGTGTTGCTGTAACTTCCGTAGTAGCTGAAGATTCTGCTGCCGTACTTTCTATCTTGACTTTTTCGTCTTTATGAAAATGAAAATATATGAAATTAATTTGAAATATTTGTAGAAAATTCAATGAAACTCAAGTTAAAAATAAACAGCCACATTCTGAAATATAAAGGCTTGAGAAAATAGCAGTTAATTATATTTTTCTACGGTGTTACTAGAAAGAAGGTAAGTCATGAACAACGTTGTGGCCCCAAAGGAAAGTCAAATATACATCATAATGTTTTTCTCTTACAAGGTACATGCAGAGATTAGTCCCTCAGTTACCAAAACAAGTCTCTGAACAAATGCATATCTACATCTTATTTCTGAAATATATCAAAATAAATTCCTCAAGGTAACATTTGTTGAGTGTTATTCTAAGTTGTCAGGAATGACTGTTTCCAAAACGGCTCATACATCTCAAATTTCATTATTCGATTTGGGTAAGATCTATAAATTGTTATCCCAAATAAAAAGAAAGGCTGATAATTTAAGTTCTCCATTAGTGCTAAACACTTTCACCCTGCAAGACGGATCTATTGCCCTATCTAGTTCTGAATTATAATCTGATCTCTGCCCTTGAGCCCATCAGCAAGCAATATACAATTATATACAAAAAAATTGCTATATGAATTTAAGATATTTCGACATATGTAGTAGGAAAATTATACATACATGATTAGGTTGAAGGATTCAACTTGAAATGACAAATTTGGAAGCAATTTGTATTTTTCCCATGTACAAACCTGGAGCTATTTTTAGGAATATTACTTTCGGTAAAACTGAAAGACGAGCCATAAGACTTTTAACGAGGGATAATCACCAAACCCGCTAGTTAGCAGGAGGGGAGGAGAGTAGCCGGTTACCTCGCTCACTCACACACCTGGGCTGAGCATCTATTTTGCTTGCAGGCAGGTCTTCTTGGGGGACAGATGCAGGTAGGTCAATCCGTACAAATAGCTTCAGGTTTGTACAGGTAGGAAAAATACAAATTACTTCCAAATTTTTTATTTAATCCGTTACTCTACTGTATACTGTACAAACCTTTGCTATTCATAGGGATGACTTAACCCCGTGGTTTCCTCCGTACAATCTTGAGAGTAACTGGTAAGGACTCTTACATCTTCCTAAAATTTCGTGCTCTGCACGACTAGCGGCCTCTGGACGCTGTGTGCTTGTGATAATGGTAATGTGACTGGCTTAGGAAAGAGTTCTCCAAGTTATAGGAACATTTGAATGTACCATAGACTTAACCTAATCCTTCCTAGCAAGAGGTATTAGGGACACAACAAGTAATATTTCTATAATAAGTTATACAAGGGAAATGGTTTTACCTGCAGAGAGGTAAGGCCAGCTTTGCTGAGGACCCTGGTGCCGACTCCCCAAGAGAGAGGAAGGTGAAGGACAGAAAGGAGCCAGTCATACTTACTCATTTACCCTAGACTAATCCTGGGTAACCTTAGCTCTCAACCCTCTGCAACTTGTTCATCAAGGAGCCTGTGGTATTTAAACCACTTGTTGTGCAGTCACAACAGGACAAATGGAAAACGTTTCCATGCTTCTGTGGGTCATGTCTTGCAGGTAGTGGGCGGTGAAGGTAGTTTGATGCTTCAACACGCCTGCTTGCAGTACCTGTGTCACAGAGTAGTTCTTTTTTAATGCCAGGGACATTGCAATGCCCCTGATGTCATGATCTCTTGGTTTTTGTTTTGGCTGTGAGTATGCTTTATAGTGTTGTTGAATTTTTATATTGAATGAGGTGGTTTTTTAACTTATTTTTAAGGAATATGGTTTGTTTAAAAGTCCCTTCTTTCCAAGTCGGGTTTGTGATTACATAACAGAAAAATTTTGTTTTGCACGGACATTCATCAGTAGTAGCGATTCAAGGGTATGGGGTTTGTTTTGATACATCCTGCCACAGACTTGGTTACAATTTCCTTGTTCACATCCCCGTATCAGAAATGGTTGTAAGTATTTCATCTGGGAATAATGGTCCTTATTAATAAGAGACAATCAGTATATTTTGAACAAACTACGAACACAGCAAGTAGTGCCCCTAATTAACTAGGTGAGATTAGAATGTTAATTCACCTTTCCAAAAGGTGCTGTATTTTCTTGTTGAAAGTTTTGTTCTCAGGAACTCAGCAATTTTGGATCCAAATTTTGTAGATTAAGGCCCTAAATATTACGAGTAAGCCTACTGTACATCTCTTAAATTTTGCAGAAAAGTTTCTTGGGTAAGAATATTAAGAACAGTTCAATAATGTATCTGTTTGATGTTGGATGGACATTATCTTGAGAAATTCTGACTATCTTATCAAGACTACTGGCCTCTACAGCCTATAGTGACTGATGCTGTGGCTGTGGCCTTCTAAATTGTTTTAACGAAGTTGTGTTACAGTTGAGAGTTAATGTGGGTAAGAGTAAGGTTATGAGATGTACGAGAAGGGAAGGTGGTGCAAGGTTGAATGTCATGTTGAATGGAGAGTTACTTGAGGAGGTGGATCAGTTTAAGTACTTGGGGTCTGTTGTTGCAGCAAATGGTGGAGTGGAAGCAGATGTACGTCAGAGAGTGAATGAAGGATGCAAAGTGTTGGGGACAGTAAAGGGAGTAGTAAAAAATAGAGGGTTGGGCATGAATGTAAAGAGAGTTCTATATGAGAAAGTGATTGTACCAACTGTGATGTATGGATCGGAGTTGTGGGGAATGAAAGTGATGGAGAGACAGAAATTGAATGTGTTTGAGATGAAGTGTCTAAGGAGTATGGCTGGTGTATCTCGAGTAGATAGGGTTAGGAACGAAGTGGTGAGGGTGAGAACGGGTGTAAGAAATGAGTTAGCGGCTAGAGTGGATATGAATGTGTTGAGGTGGTTTGGCCATGTTGAGAGAATGGAAAATGGCTGTCTGCTAAAGGTGATGAATGCAAGAGTTGATGGGAGAAGTACAAGAGGAAGGCCAAGGTTTGGGTGGATGGATGGTGTGAAGAAAGCTCTGGGTGATAGGGGGATAGATGTGAGAGAGGCAAGAGAGCGTGCTAGAAATAAGAATGAATGGCGAGCGATTGTGACGCAGTTCCGGTAGGCCCTGCTGCTTCCTCCGGTGCCTTAGATGACCGCGGAGGTAGCAGCAGTAGGGGATTCAGCATTATGAAGCTTCATCTGTGGTGGAATTGTGGGAGGTTGGGCTGTGGCACCCTAGCAGTACCAGCTGAACTCGGCTGAGTCCCTGGTTAGGCTGGAGGAACATAGAGAGTAGTCCCCTTTTTGTTTTGTTTCTTTGTTGATGTCGGCTACCCCCCAAAATTGGGGGAAGTGCCTTGGTATATGGATGGGTGTTACAGTATTCCTTTTTCATTATTCCAAATATCATTAGGAAGCATTTGGAGAACTATTAGGAAATGATTTCTGAGATATCCCCATTAAATTGTAGACCTATTGATTTTGAATTCTGTGTTATACATTTCTCATTTCTATCAACCTAAACTTTATATTACAAAATTAACATCGTGTTGGTTTGTCCCAGAGTCATATAGCACTAAACACTGTTTTCAGTGTTTAGGGACACTATACATTCACAGATATTTATTGTTATCAATTATTCTTTTAGCTTATAGGCTTACTTAGATCTTCATTTTGATTTGACCAAATTAATAATACTGTATATCAATAATTGTCTGTTTTCCACAAAAGAATCTCTTGGGCAAACAATATTCCTAGATACTGATAATGAAGTCTTGATGCAATTTGCAAAAAATATAACTGGTTTTGTGACAAAGTGATGTATAACCTAGATAATACAGAATTTCTGTTGATAATGATTTTAAGAGAGTGCTCAAAAAGTAAGAACTTTCATTGTGAAATCCTCAACAAAACCAGAAGAGATTTCTTCTGAAATCCTCAATACAGCAGGGAAATTATGTTCTGAAATCTTTAATACAGCAGGGATATTTTATCCAAAAAAAACCTTAACAGACTTTTTGTGATAAACATTATACGTAAATAATATAGCCTTAGTCTTCATTACAGGGGAGACTCCTGTTGATAAAAATGATAAAAAGTACAGACAGACCATAAGAAATACACTGGCAAAAACAGACTTTACCATAATCAATGTAGTTATACCTGATTCCCCCTAGGAGTTGACAGATGAAACAAATTTCACATGTGGCAGGTACAGTATTTATCTATGACCTTTCTCCAGTATGGTTTGGGGTTTCAGGTTGCCCATAGTCCTACTGCTTTTTTTCTTTTACAAGTTCTACTCACTTACCCCCATAGTTGAATATCTCAATACTGCCTCTTAAATGTTTTAAATCCTGTTTGTCAAGAGGATTGACAACTTTTACAGAAATATAGCATCAAGATACATACTAATAAAATAATAAAAATTGTATTTTACCTAAAGAGCAAAATAATATAAAGTATACTCCCATGAAGCATGCAATACATACCACTTTTTTCTTCGTTATCTGGTTTCTTTTCTTCTTCTTTCTTGTCTCCCTTAGATTTTTTCGTACATGTTTTAGTATCCTTAACAATATTCAACCCTGCTTGTTCTCTAAGATCCTCTTGTTCTTTTATAGCAGCCTTCAACCTATGCACATCATGGAACAAAAGACAGCATATTACATATAATTGTTATGTATCTGCGTTCCGGAGTACGAATGTAAACCATTATCTAAGAAAGGAATTTCAATTAAAATTGCATCAGAACATTTGATTCTAAATATGTAGATAATGAATTAAATGGTATCTTAAAGTTTAAATAGTACGGATTTATTCAAATTAAATGGTATCTTAAAGTTTAAATAGTACGGATTTATTCAAACAAAAGACCAAAACATGCTAAAGTAACTTACGTAAGAATGTCACCATGTTCTCTTAAAAATTGTACTCTTTTATAGGCAAACCAGTATTTGTCCTCTACTGGAAGTTCCTTTGATGTTAAGGCCAACAGAACTGATGCCAATACTCCCCGACAATCAAGAGGTTGCCTCTGGTAGCATATATCAAAGACATGGTGGTATAAATGTACATATCCTCGGTCTTTCTTTAAAGCCTTGCGTAGGATTGCTAAAGCTCTATCAGCTTCCATCATCACCTGTAGGAATTTTTAATAAGTTATACACACTTCATAGGCTAGTAAAATAAGTTTAATTATAAAACCGAAATATTAAAAATGGAATTGTTTTTTCTTGGTTCAAAACCATCACACTACAATACAGTAGTCTAAATATGCTGTGTGTAAGCTCCATTCTCAGATACACTCTAGAAGAATAAAAACCCTCTTAACCAGGACTTTAGAGCCTTTTTGTCAGCAAAATAAAGTGTCTATTAGTCCAGAAGTTCTCTAAAGTTGGAACATTAAAAAAAAATGGTACTGAAATTTCTATAAGGTTTCAGGTTATACCAAGTATAAATATTGTTAACTATGAAGCTTATATATCATCACAATTACTTAAGCAACATAGAAACAAATACCCAGTAGACTAAATTATGTGATGATGATCAAGATTGAGATGATTAAAAAGAGGAGGAAGATTAAGTCAGATGTAATCTCTTCTTTTTGGGAGGTTAAAATGATTTGGTCTACTTACAATAAAGGATCAACAGAAAACATATAAAATAATTTGTGTTATATTCCCAAAGTTAAAACATACTCCATAAAAGTACTTGGTGACCTCGACAAAACACACTGATAAGAAATTATCTTTTGTTTTACTTTTAAAAGACAGGAAGATGATTAAGTTTAATTTTGTGAACTCTGACCTCTACCTTATATGACTGTTTCAGAAATATTTCCATAAAATCAATTGTCTAAAGCCAAAAGGATATAAAGGATAAGGGGACTTTAGACATCTTAGATTTGAATGTGACATATGTGACATAAGTCAACATTCCCACAAATCCTTGAATGAAAGATGACTAACTTGAAAAGATGAAAGCAAATACCACTAAGAATACAGGGTTAAGAATGTGGTTCTTTAGAGTTTTTTTTTCTAATTATTTATATAATGAACTGGACACAAATCCCAGAGGTGATCTAGGGGTCCTAGAAATAGCTTCTCTCAAAACTATGGCATTAAAACAGTTTGATAAAAAGCCTAGGATTAATACCATACTTGAACATATACAAGAAGCCAAACTACTAGCCATTTATCAAGGCAAATTCCTCAAGTAACGTTTGCTACATGGAATAAAGGTAGGAAATGGATCAAGACTTTTCTTATTCCATCCGATACTGGAGAGACTCCACTTTAACCCAGTCTTATAGTAGCTTGCTTTCCTGGATTGGAAAAATTAATTGGCAGCTTTCATTCAATACAATTCAGTGAATAACATTGGACAAGAATACACTATTAAATAACAAATGAAGAAAATAATCTAATTACCATAAACAAAACTCAAATCAACAATGACCAAATGACAAAATATTGAAAGTATCTAAATTCTAAGATTGATGAGAATAGCCAAATACAAGAGTAAGGCATGAAAAAATGGGGGAACCAGATTAACCCAGCAACTGCAGTGTCCATTACAGTATTTGCAAATTTCTCCGTTTTATCCCTTCCTAATAATAAAGCCAAAACAACAATAAAAACAATTAATCAAAATGGAGAATGAATATTGATAAGCAGTGAAATAACTACAGTCTACAGTAATACTCCACTCTACGCTATCAATTCGTTCCAAGAGTCCCGTCATAAGTTGATTTTTAACTACTGCAATGTAATTTTTCAATGGCTTCTTTCCTCTGTCTCTACGTCACTTTCATTCCCCACAACTCCGATCCATACATCACAGTAAGTACAATCACTTTCTGCCCAACCCTCTATTCTTTACCACTCCCTTCACTGCCCCCAACACTTTGCATCCTTCATTCAAGGTCGGAATCCTGACGTAAAGGCTCGTATGGTGCTCCTTTCAGGGAACACAGAACTTTTACAAAGTTCCAAGGAGGAGGTCTCACTTCCAACTGAGGACATGCTTGTTCAAAACTATGTATGAGCAAAGTCAACTCCAACAATGAGAAAATCCCTAACCCTTTCAGCCTAAGAACCTGGCTCATGGCTGAGTGGCAGCCTTTCACAGCTGAGACAGAGCAGAGTTTTTCCTCCCAAAGGTATAATAAAAACTCAGCGACTACGGGTAGAGTGGTACCTACCACAGAAAAGTGCCCACTTAGCCTGGCAGACTGAGGTTGAGGACTTCCGGAGGTATCCAGAGGTGTTGGAAAGCATCCAGGTATAAAGATGTAGCAATTGTGGAGCCTGATGGTAAATCTGGGTGTGTGGTAAATCTAGGAGGTCGGGTAGAAAGGGAAGATCCCTCGGTACTTCTGTCAGAAGTAGGAGAAGATCCGGAAACCATTCTGTATGGTGCAACATTGGTGCTATCAACGTATTTGACAGGTTGGTCGACAATTTTACCCTGTTAAGGAGTCTCCTCAGCAGGCAAAACACAAACGTTCAAGTGATCTCAGATGTTGAAAGGCGTCTTGGAAGACTGCCTGTGGATACGGTACTGGAGAGCAGTACACTGAAAGCTTCCGATTCAGGGACGTTGCAAATAGGTCTGTCTGCTCACTTTGACTGCCACGTTCTTTTTGTCAAGGATGAACTTGGCTGACAAGGATATCGAGTTGTCCACTGTCCATCGCAGTATAGTACAGTATTTCGATGGATAGCTGGCAAAGTTGCCATAAAATAGTACCTCCCTGTTTTTTTAGATTTGCCACTAAGGCTGTGTTGTCGTTTATCAACACAACAGAGTGGCCTGAAAGGAGCCGTTGAAAATGTTGGAGAGCCAGGAAGGTTGCCCTCAACTCCAGGTTTATGTGGCATTGGTGGTGTAACTTAGACCATAACCCAGAGGCTACTTGATGCAACAGTTGAGGCCTCACCTATGCATCCGTGAAGAGCATCAATTCAGGAGTCTTCAAGTCTAAGACCCACCAAGTCAGATCTTCCTTTTACTATGATCCCACCAGAATGCAAGTGCCAAGAGGATCCCTGTTTTGAGACCAAAAGGTCTTCGGTTGCCACTATGTGACTATACAAAGATATCTGTTGAGGACCAGGCATTATAATGAAGCCAGGTGTCTCAGCAGTAGTTGCCACAGGTGAGCTTGTGTTAACGGATAAGCCAAAACCTTGGACGTTACTTCGCAGAGTCTTTTGACTCTCCCAGGATGGAAAGACTTTCCCTATTTCTGTGTTTATTCTCATACCCAGGTATACCAGGTTCTGCGTGGGCTCTAGGGAGGACTTCTTTAAATTTACCACAATCCCAAGATTACTGCAAAGATCAAAAACTATGGCTTGGTAGCAGGGAAGAATCTCCACCTAATCCACCATGACCACCCAAGACTGATGCCGCTCGGATGAGCCCAAGCCGGGACCAGAGTGAACACCTTGGTGAACACCTGAGGAGCTGAGGACAGTCCGAAACACAGCAATCAGAACTGTTACACCTTTCCGTGAGATACGAATCTATGGTACTTCCTCGAGGAAAGAGGAATTGGGACCTGCAAGTCTGCAACCACCAGATCCAATGTGATCATGAAGTCCCCCCCTTCTGACTGCCTGCCTAGCCATGGCTGCAGTCTCTAGCTTGAAAGGAGTTTGGAGAACAATCTAGTTCAAGGCTGAGAGGTCTAAGACTGTTTTCCAGCCTCCAAACAAGGATTAGAGGTTAAATGAGCTATATTATTAGCTCACCATTAATTTTGCTTTACCAGTCACAAAATATGCGTTAAGCTTTTACTGTTAGCAACCATTCACAAAATAGTTGTTTGACTTTACAAATTAATGAAGCCAGCAGTACTGTACTTTGGATGAAGTAAAGTTACACAATAGAAACTACTGTATAATGTATGCCTTTGAGAAGAATAGACATAAAGTTGCTAGACATAGCCCATGTTTTTTTCCTATATGCAGGGTAATTAAATCATAACATTTGTTTATTCATCATGTACTACTAATATTCTTATAGTGAATGCAGATACATTCACTATGAAAACATTAGTATTTATGAGGTATAAACAGAAAATTTAATAATCATCCAGTTCACATGAAAGAAAATATATACAACTGTATTTAATTCATAAAAAAATATAAGAATCTTTTTGCTATTTTTCACCGTAATTTTTCAACGTTAAGACCAATTCAAGGTTTATCAAACTGATATAAAGAGGAGTATTACTGTATATACCAAAACACACAAATGGGCCAAAAAGAAAAAGATATTTCAAAGCTTACACAAAGTGAGAAAATTAGTTTATTTATTATATCTAAGGATCCAAAGGGAACATAAACAGGAAGTCGTCATATGTCTGGTAAACTATTGAACTTAAGGATGCACAGGACTATAAGGCACATATATGATTAAAGGGGTTGTGATGGAACATATAAAGGCCTAGATAGACCAACAATATTGTATTGAGAGTAACTATTGCAAAACAAATTAAAAAAAGCCTAGTAATTTATCAAAAGGATATCTATTTATAAAGTTATTTTATGTAATGAGGGAATTGATGTTCAGCTACTTATCTGATTCTTACCTTGAAAAGAAAGCGTGCATACTTAATAGCCAGCCAAGATCGCTGTCGTGGCAAAGTGAGTGCACGTGAGGCGTCTCCATAAAGTTCTTCAACACGTTCATAGCATCCTGCGCGACGTTCCAATTCAATAAGTTGCATTCTGTAATATGAACAAAGTAATGTGATGATTACCGGTAACTGTACCAAATAAATATAGCATAAAAAAATTGACTACGGAAAATCTTAAAACTTACTTTTGAAAATCTAAAAACATTAAATTTTTCCGATATGAACATATTCATGCACACATCAATCATACCGAGCCAAAATCACAGTTATGATTAATTCTAGAAACGTCAATTCACAATCTCAAACAGAAATAGAAAAACTGTGAATAAATGCATGCTTGTTAGAAACTATATCACAAATCTTAAAAAATAATGTGTTTTTCTTAACTAAACAAATCTAAGCTCTTCAAAAGGAGTATGATTTCATCAAAGCTGGAAACTCGGCTATTAAAACTTATACTGTATCGAGATGTCGGTAGTTCCCGGCAAGTTGTAGGAAAGCCCCGAACCCCTGCTGACTCGGTGAGTAGCCACTTTGACCTTCGCCTAGGAATTGTGGGGTGGATGAGGTAGGAATTTAAGTTAAAGGACTCAGCTTGTATGGTTAGGAAAAATACAAATTATTTTTTAAATTTGTGATTCGTTCTTCCACAAATAAAAACATTTATCCTTTAATAGGAGACTTATCCTTCGGTGAAAGGAAGTTCCTATGACCAAACTGGCTGTCGATAAATCCCAGAGGTGCAATCCTGCTAACTCCTATCTATATCTATTGACCTAAGAGTGTTTAGGAGATAGGTAAGTTTTCTGCCATTAGGCAGAACATCAATATAGAGGAACCTATATCCTTACTAGGATATACCTTCAGAATGTAAAGCTAAAATAGTGATGGGTTTACTTTCATATCAATCCTCCTCCACATTGTCAGGAGGAAGGGGGAACAACTTCTACCTTGAATTAAATAGAAAAGCACTCAGTATACCAGCATACAAACAGCTTCCTGGAACCTATTAGGTTTGTAAGTTGAGGAACTTCTGTGTAGACATTCTCCTAACCAAAAAATGCAGTAAAATGAATTTACAAAATTCTAAGTCAGAGGTCGTCAATCACGCTCCATAAGCGTTATATAACCCGTAAGTCAGGCCCTTTGCACTCCTCACAATGGTTATTCAAAATACAATACTGTTTCTGACACAAGACACAAAGAGAATACTGTACAATCATGATTGGCCAGAAACAGTTCCCCTCAAAATATCTACATAGTAGTTGTCAAAAACTCCAGAATACATCTTAAAAACCAATAAAAACTAACAATCTGGAGGACAGGGTGTGTCACACCGATGCGACAGACTGTAAAGGGAAAGATTTCCCGACACTTCCTAGATTTGCTTCTCACTATTAAATGCAAGTCTCTCCTTATTTTGCTAGAGGCATGAGCCTATTGAAAGGAAAGAAAATGGAACTCTTTTCCATTTTGGGGTGTGTGTCCATAAAACCGAGCTTCTAGAAAAGAAGCATTTTGTACATCAGGGGAAATTCATAGAAATAAATTCCCCCCACTCTTTAACCAAATGTAAACAATAAGACATGATCATATGCCTGAACATGTTCGGAAGTTTCCAACAATCTTACATGTGACTGTGATAGCAATTGAATGAAATTTCACCAAACATCACAAACAAGCACTACTGATAATGAAATATTTTGTACCATATTTTGATATGCCAAAAAATAATTGTCAGTTCGTACTTTGGTATTTAATTTATAACACAGACAACAAAGCCAAAGTCAAAACACCAGATTTGGCATGCAAACTGTACAACAAAAACTTAAACACTGAGCTTTGTGGACTGCATAAAGAGCTTTCTGCTTCAAATAATACTGCTTCTCAACGAAAAGCAATTCAGACTGCAAATCATACAACAAAAGCTTAAACAACGAGCTTTGTCGAATGGATAAAGAGAATTTTGCTTCAAATGATACTTCTAAACAAAAACCTTTTTATTTTAATTTACAAACCTTACAACTATCAGTAGAAGAGCATTCATATTGTTTATATAAAAATACTGTAAATAAAAAACAGAACATACCAAGTAACTCCTGTAGGCAGTGTAAATACAACCCAACAAACCAGTACTGCACAGCAGTTTGTGTGGTGCAATCAGCTGTTACATATCTTGAAATGTACCAGTATATTTGGCATATTTATAATAAACACCAGTGATGATGTGATCAAAAGAAATGTGCACTTTTCAAAGAATATTTCTTGTTAATGCTGGAAGAGAACGTTGTGATGCTTACAGAATAAGTTGATATACTTTTAGAAAACCTACCTATGTTACTCTTCAGTAGGGAAAGGCACTTCTATACACAAGTTAACCCTTTTACCCACAAAGGACGTACTGGTACGTTTCACAAAACCCATCCCTTTACCCCCATGGACGTACCGGTACGTCCTTGCAAAAAAAAATGCTATAAAAATTTTTTTTTTCATATTTTTTATAATTTTTTGAAAAAATTCAGGCATTTTCCAAGAGAATGAGACCAACCTGACCTCTCTATGACAAAAATAATGGCCGTTAGAGCAATTTAAAAAAAATATACTGCAAAATGTGCTGGGAAAAAAATAACCCCCTGGGGGTTAAGGGTTGGAAATTTCCCAAGAGCCCGGGGGTAAAAGGGTTAAGACTGATTGGCTTCCAATCAGATAATCTTCAGACATATATAGAGTAAAAAATAAAAGAAGGTCGCAAAGTTCAATGAGAATTAATGTATGATAAGTTAAAAATTGTGCTCAACAACTCACCGGGCTTTTAATAAAGTAGGATACTTTGCAATGGCTGTATTAAGGAGCTCCCTTGCTGTGTCCAGATTTCCTGAAAATTATAAAAATTTTCACAGTATATTACAGTACTATCAAAACAATGACTACTAAATAAAAATTGTTTGTGGACCAGCTTTGTATCTTTCCATCTGGAAATGACACAATGCTGTTGATATTGTACCTCTACTAGGTCTTTAACAAATGGAAATAAACATTCAACAACAAAAAAAACAAGAGAGCAATAAAGATGTTTTGTTAACAGGTATAATCTTAATCATGTGACACAATATTCTCGAGAAATTAAAATATGTTTATATTTTATACAGCTTTGCATAGTTTAACAAAGAACTTCATTAAGTTTGCATTTAATGTTGAATTCACTAAGTTAACTAAACTGTATGCAATAAAATTACTGCATATGTAATAACAATGTAAATAACCAAAGAAATTGATATTCATTATGTTTCATAGATACAAACCTTTACCTTATAAAAGTCTTACTTAGCTGGTTAAGGAGGAGCACACAAATTACTGAATCCTAAACTGATAATTAGCAATAATCCCCTGAGAAGCTAGATTAGATTTATAGAATTTGGTCAAGTTAACTGGGATCTGGGATGGGGAGATTATTCTATGCTGAGGGGCAACTGGGTGGAAAACATTATGACTGCACGTTGCAAAAGTGTAAAAGAGGTTGGAAAGGAAGGGGTAAAGAAGATAGCAAAAAAGTGGAAGTGGAAACAGCAGTAAACAAGGTAGCTGAAAAGAGGATACAACTGTAAAGACCTGTTTTAAATAACTAATTTTTGGTGTGACTGCATTGATGGTACTACTCCACTACAGGGAGTAAAATACAACCCTACAGTGAAGCATTGTTTCTCATTATGTCTACCTCCACAGTCTATATTTGCAGAAAGGTAGAACTGCAACTGATTAGGTAGGGAGGATAAGACGGAACCATGGAGTTTGTGCTATAAAACCAAGCACTGTGGAAGCTATTCAGCATCAGTTGACTGCCTTTAAAGATGACATGAAAGAATCAATAACATCCTATTCCGCCACAATATTAGACTAACATTTACCATCGAGACATTTCTGCTACTGACTAAATCATTAAAGGTAACGCAACAAAATGCGCTCCGATGTGAGCAACGCAGTATACACATAAAGGTCTTATTTACCAAATACCCAAAGGTCAGACAGAGACCCATTTGAATGTAGTTTTTTCAAATACATGTTCTTTTTGGAAAAAATTTAAGTTGGTTTAATACGTTTTAATTTCTGATTGTTATGTTTATTATTCCATAATGACTGTCACATACTATAGTGGATTAGTTTTAGACAGAGCAATTATTCACTGGTATGAGAAAAATACTCATAGAAGTACTTTGGACAAAATTTAGCTATAAAATCTTATATTAATTTCAGTTAAAAGATAAAAACCCAACTTCATCGTAAACTTAAAAAGGAAAATCAGTCACATGATAGCAAAATTCAAGGAAAAATAGTTTACCTAACAATAATATACAGTAGCTAAGTGATAAGAGATACGACCCAATATAGAGAGTAGTTCACCAACCAACCAAACTGGCTCATACTAACAAATCATTTAGGATTCAGGACTCTACTGCTCCAACTTGACTACAAAAGAAGGCTTTATAAAGTAATGCTTTGTTACTAAATACTGTATTGTCTGTTACATGCAAGCTAAACATTTAAATAAAATAATGAAAATAAATGGTCTTACTGAGTAAGATGTGCATAGAAAATTGATGTTTGCCAACAGAATAAACTGCCTGGCGACAAAAAATTACTTTGAGTATGAATAATCAGCGCAACCTCTTAATTTCAGTTATTTCTTTTAACAACTGCAGTAAAAAAATTTACTTCTTCCTGCAATGAATTCTTGGTAAGTACTAATTGCAATGTATTAAGTCCGGTTATACACGGATTTTGCTATTAAATTTCAACTTATAGTTATTGGCAATTCACAAAGGTTTCATAAACAAAGATCCTCCCTGAACAAAAGACACTCAAACCTACAACACATTAGAAAGTTTAAAGTGCTCTTTCTATCTTATTCATATTAATTTTGAAATTTCTGAATTGGTTAAGTACTTCTTAATATGCAAATACATTTCTTATAAACTTTTTAAGTAATGTATTTTACTTAAAAGAGAAAATGTATGAAAACTTTACAGAATGGCAGTTTTCTTCATCTTGGTGCTTTCTATCAAGATGAATAATTAACCAAAAGCTTTCAGTTATAAAATAACTTTACCCTTACCAAACCATCAGCCCCACTTTTTAAACTATCCAACTCTATAAACTAATTTAGACCTGCCTTATTCTTATTAGTTTACAATGTAATATTGCCTATTGCAATTTAACTACAGGTATTTATTTATAATAGTATTGTGGTGGATAACGGGGAGGGTGGGCTGTGGCACCCTAGCAGTACCAGCTGAACTCGGTTGAGTCCCTTGTCAGGCTGGGAGGAACGTAGAGAGTAGAGGTCCCCTTTTTTGTTTTTGTTTCATTTGTTGATGTCGGCTACCCCCCAAAATTGGGGGAAGTGCCTTGGTATATGTATGTATGTAGTATTGGACAGGAATTTAAGTAATGCTTGGAAACTAGTGAGATATTGTAGAAACTACAGAATCAGTCATGATTATATTTTCCTGCTTCTATCAATCTTTAGTAGCCAAAATATTCAACTAAATTATGAATATTCAATAAAACATTTCAGTATTTAAAGTATGCAAAGACTGTTTCACTAAATTATATGTGATAACTGTTCAATGTCAAAATTACTCATCTTGGCTACCTTCCTAAAGAATAGGGGCCACAATGTACTATTCCTTGTAAAAACCATTGCTTTTACCATTTATGCGGAAACATGGCTAGGCTACTCAAGCAATTATTAGTATGATCCATTCATTCTGTTTGGTGATTATATAAATGAGTAAAGGTATTGTAATGACACCTAAATGAAATTCAAAAGGGTTAGCTAAAAGGGAAACAAATTGCACAAAGAGATAACAAATACAGTGGTACCATGGTTTACGAGCAACTTTGAAAACTATCAAATCGAGATATGAGCAACTCAAGCTATGAGGATACAAATGAAATTGGATTACGAGCAATGCATCAGTCTGCAAGCAAATATTTTGGTCTGTATGCATATCTTTTGTGGAGAC
Source organism: Palaemon carinicauda (assembly GCF_036898095.1). Classification (NCBI taxonomy): domain Eukaryota; kingdom Metazoa; phylum Arthropoda; class Malacostraca; order Decapoda; family Palaemonidae; genus Palaemon; species Palaemon carinicauda. The sequence continues at coordinate 882,815 of NC_090769.1, read as the reverse complement.
AATTACTAATAAGACTAGCACGCAATGCGCAGAAAGCAGTCGGGAGGTACCCATACATCATCCACATTGTGTTCACATGATTTTTACGCTATTCTGTTTTGCTTAGACCTCAATTTTTTTCATATTCCGAGCAGCATCATGCAGTATTGTGCCACCAGCTTCGGAACTGTTTTTGACAGAGTTATGACTGTTCTTTGTCGAATTGCGATCACTATTGTTCATCGTAAAGTTAACCATATAGATTTTCAACAATGGCCCTCAAGATGATTATGAAAAATGGTATCGAGATGATTATTGTTGGGGTAAAAAAAAACACATCATCAAGAAGCTTGAACATAGTATGTGTGGCAGAACAGGCAAAAATTTACGATTATACAACATCCCCAATTTGTACAATTCTTAAGAAAAAGAAGAAATCAAAGTAACTGATGTTGCAAAAGGGGTGCTGACATTGACGAAACAACGGCCACATGTTCTTGATAACCTTAAAAATTTGCTGCTTATTTGGGTTAATGAAAAGCAGTTAGCAGGAGGTACGACTGTTGAAAACATTATGAAAAAGCAAAAGAACTGTATGCTGACCTTGGGAAAAAGGAGTCAGTACATCAGCAGACAAAGAAAAAGAAACATTCAAGACAATGCAGGGTTGGTTTGAGAATCTTAAGAAAGACCTGGCACCCATAGTGCTGTGTGACATGATGAGCCTGCGAGCTCCGATTCCAAGACTTACATACTTTAATATTTCAGAAATTTGTTTATTCTTTCATTCATGATAGAAAATTGACTATCTATTTTAACCACATCAAATATTGAAGCATTTTTCATAAGAGCATTAAAAGTGTAAAAATTATCAATATGAACTAATTTAAGAGGTTTATCAATGAAGACCAATTTCTTTCTGTCATAAATGTGGCTCCATCTCATTCAAGTAAACATTAAAATGAACACCACATCATTTCTAAAATTCAATTCTCTAGTCTTCCAAAGAGTCATGTCTTGAATAGAATAACATGTCTTTTTAAGACAGTTTGACATATGTTAGTTCCAACTTTATGTTGCTTATCCTTAGGTATCAAATAAGAAATTAAATACCCGATATGCCGTTTTACTCAACCTTACGTCAGTCTCTATGTCATACAATAACGATGAAGTGCTGTACAATACAGGACTGTACTTCATATGGAACTTATTAATGTAGGCATCTGGTTTTTATAAAGTGATAGCAGCTTGTAAGTACTTTTCCATGTTCAGTATGTGTACAGGAAACGTACAGGTCCCTTTATATGGAGAAAATCAACTGACGTAAGGCTTATTCGAACCAATTACTGATGTACGGCGGGATGTTACTATACTGTATAAAGATGTCATTTCATACAAGAATCTTGATGATAGAAATATACACTTAATATTTTATCTAACTGAGAATAAAATGGGCCTATACATAACTTTCAATATAGTATTACTATTCTAGGCATTTATTAGTAAAACTCTGCGAAGAAAACTGTTTTGCAAGTAACATACAGCATGCATTCTGAGAATTTTATCTTGTGGTTTCAATAAATTGTAAATGTAATCACTTGCATAACTTAACCCATTTTCTATATTTATTATATTAGAATAACTATATATGGCCACATAAAAATAATATTGGTATGTCTTTGTATTTTCTTGTGCATACTGTATTCATATAAAGATATCAGGAGAAATGTTGCAAGGTCTATGTGGATACTTGTAAATCCTAACAATACTAATTATAATCATATCTATCAAGTTCCTACAAAATATTTCTAATAAATAAAGTATTTTACTGAAAGAGCTACCCTGTGGGAACGAAAGAATTCTGTTCATATACAAAACTTGATAACTACAATAGACCTGAAACAGACATTAGATTACATGACTGTTGTCTCTGCTTTACCACACTTCAAAAGCACTTTAATCACTGTACTGTGCTTAACAAAATATTTACTTTAAATCAGTTTAATTCATACACAACCATTTACTTTTACTAAGGACTCAACATCCAATTGAAAAGGTAGAATAAATACTTAATTACAGTCTAAATGGTAGTTGCAAGAGTAGGTAAAAGCCCCTAAATGGGGAAGCTCCCTGTCTCTTGCTAAAATTTAAAATTTCTCATTCCTTAATTGCATCAGGATCACATATAGATATCGATTAGCAGTAATATGAATGCATCTGGTAAGGCATTTAATCCTATTCACAAAATGAGTGGAAAAAGTTCAAAGTTCTCCAGCTATCATAATCATGTACAAGATCACTAAAACTTAGGTATATGGTCCCTTAATATTTTATTTGGATACATTACATAATTTGTATCTAAATTAGTAATCTAATCCTCAGAGCATTAAAAATATAAGGCTTTAGCTGAAATATTTAACTGTCAACTCACAGACCAAGTATACTTATTAGTGTATTAGTGTGGTGCACATGATAACAGGGTTGGAAGAACATTGCCAGACTTAGTGGCAACCTCTATAATTAATAAAATAAAAGATAGTAATAATGGGAAGTAATGAAAGTGTAAGCAACGTTTCAAAATAATGGAAAGCTAAATAAAATAAAACTTGATGGATGTTTACAGGAACCTCAAAAGTTGTTGAACCGTCATCAATTTAACAAGATGCCAAAATGTCTACAAGTAAGAAATTGAGTCGGGCAAGTCATACAATGAAAAGTCATGTAAGTCTCCTCTGTTTAGAAAAAAAAAAAATATTCCCTTTAGAAAATTAATTTACTCCTTGAATTTTTTCCAAAGATCAGATTTCACTCAACCATGCCATGCACTTGAAAGTTGACATTCTATCAAGTTTCAATTTTTGCCCATACCAACAGAACAAGGATCATGACGATCAGGGGAAAAATCCATTACTTCTTCCATGACCTCTTGCTTACAAACTTTAAAAAGATTTGTCAAACTAAGGGAAAACCTAGATATATACAAATTCTTTAATAAATTTGTATTTTCCCTAACCATACAAACCTGATATCTTTAATAGGAGTGACTTCAGAAAAGCTGGAACAACAATTAAGCTTTTAGTGAGGTGAACACAGGTGGCTGTCGGGTGGCGGGTAAGTCCCACCGGCCCGACTGATAACGCTACCTTCAATTGACCTTTGACCTAGGCCTTGAGGGGTGGTTAAGGCAGGCAGTTTTACTTAATAATACACATTATGAAAAACCAATCCCCTATGGATTCAGTCAGTCAATGGAAAGAGAAGATGATATAATACAAACCTTCAACCTTTAATATGAGACTTATCCTTAGTTGGGAAAACATCCCTAGTACCTAACTGGCTGGTTCAATGACCCAAGAATTATCAATGTAATTTAGTTATGTAAAAGGAGTGAAAGACATGACTTCTATAAACCACTTAACTACCTGAGGATAGAGATGTCACAGGTGTTAGGCCTCCAAAAGGGACTAGTGGAAAGCATAGGAGGAATCATTATCCTTTCATATTTAAGTGTTCTAAGGAATAGGCATTACATGAGAAACAGGTGTGCGTACATGCTATCCATCCTTCCCCTCGTATAGATGGATGGAGGAGATACTCTAATAGAAAATAATGAAATGTAAAGAAAAATTACTGCATCAATCATGCAGTCCAGCTCCATAATGACTAGACTGCCAACTTTTTGCAATGTGTCGCTGGCATGTTGCCTAATGGTTTAACAGGCATCCTTCCCCTTCCTAACAGGCATCCTTCCTCTTCCAACACCCACGACAGCTGGAGGAGGGTTCACCAATCTCAGAGGCTCCTGCCTCCTCTCCTTCCTGGCAAGACTGGGTTAGAGAGTCCTGGAGCCACAGACCGTGATCGGGGCTTCACCATCGGTTTCTCGGTGTTGGTTTACCGGATTGAGAGGAAGAACCTCGGGTAGTGGTTGATCTGGAAGGGGGCAGCCCTTGAAGGTCACTGATCTGTGGATGAGGGAGTCGTGTCTCTCCTTTCTCTGCTTGTCAACGATGTTCTCGATCTCATCTAGCGGGAAGTGTCGAGATATCCAGGAGAGAGCGGCTTCTTGTCCCACCTGATTGGTAAAGCATGCTGCCACTGTATCTCTCCTCTTTAACACCCAGTTGGTCGACTGGTTGTCTGATTGATGTGCCTGACAGGTGACTGTATTTGCTCCAGACAGAATGAGGTCAGTGTACATACTTCTTCTTCCCCTCAAGATCAGACAGGTCCCAAGATGAAGCGAAGTACGCTACCGCTCCAGACCAGTAACTTGCAGGATGGCCATAGCCACAGATTTCATGGTTGTGGGCTCAGCAGATGAAAATAAAGTTCACTCATACTTTAGTCTACCCATCATGATGGCTTTCATCAAGAGCCATCATTGCTGGATCACTCAGAAGAGGTAAAACTACCACTGTTGAGAAAGAGCTGGAGGGAGGAGTGCAGTGGAACAACTCTACTAAAGTGAACTTTTGGCTTCGATGACCTGCGAATTCTCTGATAAGTGCGTCCCTCGCAAGTGCCAACCACAGAACCTCAAGGGTAGGTCTGGAACCTTTATAGGTTCTGTGAAGGCCTCTCCAAGGTTTTTTCAAATACCTGATGAAGGATAAGACCTTAAGGAAGGTTCATTCCAACTCTGGGTTCTCTGTCTTTGCAGTAAGGGGACCCACGTCGAGAAATAGAACTTTCCCTTTCCTATGAATTCTCTCCACTCCCAAAAGGGAGGGCTCGACAGAAACAAAATTATTGATTATTCTTTCCCTTTGGAGTCTCCTCTCTCGGGACCAAGGATGGCATCTTGTCTATATTCCATTGAGGAAGAAGGGATTGGAAATCACAGTTTGGGTTCTGTAGCCTTAGTGCCCTTTGCTTTCTTACCCTTTGAGATCAAGGAGACACTAGGTCTGATCTTATTGTTCAGAATGTCTCTTTGGAGGAAGGGCTATGACATGAACTCCCTCTGTTAAGAGAAATATTCTCTCCATATCTGAGTGTGTCAAGAGTTGGTCCTGGGTGTCATCTGTTTTTTATCTTTCTCAAGCCAATGTGAAAGAGAGTCAAGCCTAGAATAGTTGTCTCTGCGCCTAGAGTAGTAGATAGACCCAGGCATATCTAGTCCCATAGACATATACAGTATTGCGACTAAGACCGGTCTCAAACCACTGGACGACTTTCACGGGTCAGGCATAGGATGTAACTTTCGGTGGTTGGAGGAAACAGATGACGTAGCTACGGATAAATCCCGATCCCTAGTAGATGAAGTCAGAAATCCTCTAACTCTACTTGGTCTTATAGTCAGGCTTGTCTTTGGGAGACATAATGTGATGGGCCTGATTTGCATTGCTTCCACCTATCCTGTGGGGAGTGAAAACATGACAGAATGCGATGAGCCTTCACTTTCGTAGATTGTGATTTTGAAGATTTGCTGCTCCTTAGTTCACGAGTTGCAGATCATGAATGATTGGCCAATTTAGTTGCTTTCTCCTTAATAGAGAAATGCGTACAAGCCATAGCTTGTGCGCATGCAGGAGAATGTGAATCGAGATGACAATCATGTTTGTGCCAGTTATCTAACCCATACCAGTGATTGTGTGCATGCTGACATCTTCAAGCCTTGACAAGTGACAGCGTAGCGATGATTGTTTTGAGGTAGAAAGTCTGAGCTTTACAAGAGATGTCTTTAGGTCTTTACCATGTAGGCAATGGTGCCTTAGGAGGTGATCATGCAAGCAATGGTGTTCATGAAGACGCTCGTGGGCATCGGGAGTCATGATGGGATCTTGTCTGGGTCGACAATCGTCAACTATGAGAAGAATTCTGACGCTTCAGTGATCTGATTTGTTGGTTGTAGACATGTGATTTCCTCTTACGAGCTTTCTCAGCATTTGCAGGGATATGAACTTCACGTGTCGTTGGCAAATACATAGAGCAGATTTCTTCATGGGTGCCCGTGGAAAAGGGATTCATTGTTTGTTTGAGACAGGAACAAGATCATAAGCATCAGAAGAGGTCTTTGGAAAGTTCTAGGAGTTCATGTTCATCTAGGAGTTTGTGCGCAACCTAAAGGAGTCAATGAAGCATCCGAGAGATGTCCCTGGCCCGTAGAAGGACTAGAGTTCAGCTCGTTGTCCTGACAAGTAGTAATCATGCCAATTCTCGGATGAGCTTTGACACTTGAGGCAAGGGCAAGAGCCTCAAATTGCAACTCCTCTCCAAGGGGAGGGTTTTGAAACAGCACTACTCCTCCCACAAAACTATGTAGAGGAGACTCAAGAGACTCCTCCAGGTCACTTGACCTGACCCTCAGAGAACTCCTATTCCACTTCCCACCAGCAGGCAGCTCCTCAGCAAGAGAAAAGAAAGCACAAGAATAGAGGAAGCAGAAGGGGAGACCTCGCTTCTTCATCACAGGCGAGTATTTTTTGGCTGCCTATGGTCTCTCAAACCCCCAATAGAAGCTTATTTGCGGCAGCAGGCAAGGTTATGTCTGGGGCATCACAAAAAAACTCTCCTTTAAAAATGAGGAAGATGTGGCAATAGGGAAAGAAAATTTCTAGGTTCTTGTGGCTGCTAGCACCTCTACGAGTTTCTCTGCCGATATGGTACAATCAATTCTAAAGGCAGGGCATAGCAAGCCAAGGTCCCAGTCCTTGCAAGACATCAACAATTACAGCAGTAAGAGGGCTTTGGACAAGAGGCTGGGCAGTGTCTCCTTAATTCTTCTTTCTTCCTCCAAAGGAATCAGTCTCGGAGGTAGAAGAAGAATGTGAAGCAGAGTCGGAACCTGAAGAGGCTCGAGAGTTTCTTAGGTATCAGCTTGGTCATTGCCAAGATTGCCCCCAAACACTCTCTTGGACTTCTTCTTTCTCTGCTTTGCAAACTCAATTCACTGTCTGTACACTGCACAGAAATCCAGTCCCTACACTCAGAATGGGGGGGGGGAGAAATCTTACAAACAGTCATGGCCCCTGCAGAAACTACAAAAATGATGATGTTTGACCTCTGGTTTACTCATGTACCAACCATGTCCTAAACCAAGTATACCAGGACATAACATGTCTGCCCCTCAAGCTGACATCATCATCAGCAAGTGACAGCAAGAACACAACAATTTATCTTAAAAATAAAACTGTAAATAAAGCCAAAATAGGACGGCAAGAAGTATATCTGTACAGAACGGAAGCCAAAGTCAAAGTGGAGGCAGCGCTAGCAGTCGAGTGGGCAGGGTTTACCAGCCACCAGACAGCCAGCTGCGTTTGCCACTTTAAAAGCTTAAAGGGCATTCCAGGTCTTCTGAAGTCATACTCCTATTATAGGTCGAATGTTTGTATTATGTGTAAGAACAAATTACTTTTGTAAAGGTGAAAACATGCACACAGTATTACTTGACATACTTTTCCAGAATTATTCCTGTAAGATATAAAAAACAGGCACTCCAAAATACAGCCTATACTCCCATTACTTTATCATGTACTGTAAAAGATGTTTGTTAAAGTAAACAGGAATAAGCAGAGTAAAATGTAAAAAAGAAACCTGATAAATTTCTGTCTATGCGGAAATATCCAAATTCACAGCCACACAATTTTTCATAACTATAACAGCAGAACAATTATCTATAAAAACTGAAACAAAAACAAACACTAAATTTGTACCACATTATGACAAAAAAGTGAAGTAGAAAGACAATACAACTATACAAGAACAAAGACATAAGCACCCAATGCTCATATCACCAGAAAAAATCTTGAAGCGAGACATTTTGAGTTCCCGAAACAGGGAGCCACTTAACCTATACTTCATTATCTACCACTTCCTGACTAGAGTACTTGCTTCATCCACCCCTTCTACTATTTGGTTTGTTTGCCTCATCAGATGTTGAGACTTTTATAAAAGTAAGAGGTTGTATTTTGTAAGAAAACTGCATATTTCCTTATATATCTTCCTTTTTCATAATCCCATGCAAAGCAATGAAACTAGTTGAAGTCTGAATTAAAGCAGTGGCAACTGAGGAATAACACTAGCATGTTTAATTCCAAAGGAAGGCTCTTATTCCCTTTCTCTGAAATAACTTTGACTAATAGTCCTATGGGAAATTCAAGGACTCACAAGTAGATTTGTGAGCTGAAAGCAATATACCTAATTAGGTGTCAGTATAGAGTATCCCGTTTTCATCTAATCCGTGCAATTTTCCTCAGAGCAAAATAAAGTTTTGTGCCACAGAAACCCTGTTAGGGGGTTATGATATACCGTGCACTTTATGCAACACACTGTAAGTATTTCTAAATGTTCTTTGTAGTCCCTTCACCAGCCCCTGCTGTACACTAATTACATCTTTTAATCCTTTCATAATACAGTGATGATTATCACAAATTAATAATAATAATGATGATGATTAAATAAATCAAAACTGGATCCAAGTTGCCAAAAATTTCCCTTGCAAAAGGCTGCCTGATTTCCCTTTTATTGTTAGTACCATAGTTTTCCAAAACATTACTTTTTACTCTGCGTTACTTCTTACACTTTCTTTAAAATTAACGGAGGCTTTACATATAGTGTAGTAATGTTATTTGAATTCTTAAAGGCAGCACTGGTTTCCCTAATTAATACTAAAAAATGTCTACTTTACATAAATTCAACAACTACTAAAAGGGTGTTCTGAATGTTTTATAATGTACTCACAATTTTGGCCAAAATATAATGTACTCAGTCTTGGATAATATGCAGTCGAAGTAATTACCTGTTTATTTTCAGGCCCTTATTAAAAAAAAATACTTAAAATTTAGTGCTTTGGATAAACTGAAATCTAGAATTTGATATATTTTATGCTAAAAGATCTGTTTTTTTTTGTGTTTTGGTACAAAATGACCTGCATTAAATATGAAAAAAAAATATTCTATAGCATGTTTTTTAATCTAAGCTCATTCGTTATATCTGGCCTACTTCATTTCCATGCAATGACCTGCCAGCCCTCCAATCAGTTCTGATCAAGACTGAAATGGCCTTGTGTGTATACCTGATTCTCATGTGGTGTTATGCATCATTCCTAATTCTACTGTACTACAACACCAAAAAAAATGGTGAATAGGAATAACTCAACCAATAGCACTATGATCAATGAAATTGAATGGAAAAAAATGTTTTATGTTGAAAAAAATGGTTTATTACAACTTCATTAATCATACGTTTGTTAAAAAGCAATTAGAAAGTCAGAATCACCCAATTAAGAAGCCCAGAACAATAGAAAGAGCGGGAGAAAAAATAATTTTGTTCATTGTCTTTTAATAGGAGTATGCTTTCAGCAAGGCTGAATACAGCTGTTAAAGCTTTTAACAAGGTAACAGTAATTAGCTAGAGGGTGTTGTGTAAGCCTCTCCCATGCAACAGGCCACTGAGCTCCCATTTTAGCCTTAAATGTAAGACTTGCATGGTGGTTGAAGTGGTGGAGTGTAACTCAAAAGACTTACGTTTGTCTTGCTAGTAAAAAAAAATACAATTAACTTGAAAAATTTGTAATTGGTTACTACAAAAATACAGTGAAAAGCTTTGTCCTTTCATATAAGACATATCTTTGGGAGAGAGGAAATCACTATAACCAAACTGGCAGATTTACTTTCCCAGAAAAAGTCAAAACACAAAATACTTTGGTCCTGTATAAGAGCAAAAGGGATGACTCCCGTCAACCTCCTAACGAGCTGGCCATGTAGATGAGGCAGGTGATGGGCTAGGTCACTACCAGGGACTGGTAGGCAGTCAAGGAAAAATCTATATTGACGTGGAGGATGTGTCTGAATGTATGGTCATTTATGAGAAATGGGTTTGCATACACTTGTCAATCCTACCCCTCATCTGGGAAGATGGAAGAGATATTGCTAAACAAAACTTATTTGTTAAGAAAAGTTGATAGATCATGTGGCATCTAGAAGCCGGTCTGGAAAATAAAAGAGTGACTGCTGCACCTCGAGGAGGGGAAGAAAGAAGAGGTAAAAAGGGTCATAGGTAAGACATCATGGAGCTTGGTAGTTGCTTCTTATATGGAAGAGATGAAAGACTTGAAGTTGAGGTGAAGCACGACCTACTTGAGACCTGCAAGCTCACAAAACATACCATGTAGCTCGAGTTCCCTACGAGGTCAAGACTGTCCACCGCTTCTACTTTTGTTGATTCTTGCAAAGAGTTCAGACCTAAGTCCTACTTGAAAACTTAGAAAGAGGACTGAGTGGTATCCTTCACCACAAAGATTGAGGCAATTCCCTGATGAAAGGAGATAGAATGCGGTGATTCCCTGATGAAAGAAGATAGAAAACAGATGATCCATATACCACTCAAAGTGTGACCGCTTGGGAGCAATCAAGGTTATGTTAAACCTCAATGTCTTCAACAAACTCTTTAGTAATCGGCAAAATGGGAAAATGGGTGGAAATGAGTTATCGTCTAGAATTTCCAGGGATGTTGGAAGGTGTCCTTGAATGCTAACGACAGACTGGTACTAGGGAGCTAAACAACCTGGTCAAACGATGGTGAAAACCAAATGAGTAAGGAGCTTTCCTGCCATACAATAATGTAGGGATCACAATCGATTCCTACACCAAGTCCCTGTTGCCTGAGTGTGCCTACCTGAACTGCTCTACCATATTTTCTACTTTCCAAGAATGCACTTATTTGTTAAGAGTATGAAACAAGCCACTAGCCACTTTGTTACTGTGTTGTCATCTCTGGAACTCTCTGAAGAAGGAAGGGCATGAGAGCAAGCTTGTTTTCATAGGAGCCTGAGTAGTGGTAGCAGGCGTGTAAACACCTGTACTGAGTACCGATACGCATTCTCGGGAAAGGAAATGTTCCTGACATGTCAAAGAATTAACGTCATCAAAGCGTATCAGGGCAGGAGAGGGAAGACGGCAGCTGCCAATGTCCTAACCAGCAGTGCTTGTGCATGGTCTTGCATGACTCCTAGCACTGGTAGCAGAAGTGTGAACTCCTCTACCTAATACCAAAATATTCTCCTGAGGAGGGTTAGGTTGTTCCAATGCTGCTCCTACCACAAAACCATGCACTGTGCTTCAGTGACTAATTATTCCTTCTCTTAAGGGGGTTAGGCATCACATACAAAGGCTCAGCAACAAGCACACAAGATGACACAGTTACAGGGGTAGGAACAAATAACTTTCGCTGATGAACTGTAATCCGAAGATCATGAAAAAAGGAAGGAAGTCTGACTTGTTGCTGAAGCAATTTACCTGAAGGAGGATAGAATGGAGTAATTGTCAGATCCTCCAATAGACAAAAGCTGTTCAAGAGTGCTCATGATGAGACTACTTGGAACATTTGAGTGAACATTTGCGGAGCGGTTGCCAATACAAAGCACAGGGTTTTTAATTGGTACACTAATTCTGAAGACATCAGTTTCCAGTTCCTTGTCGACTTCTCCATTCAGAAGTCGACTGCAGTAGTCCGGAGAACCCTCTTAGACACCTTCGAGCGTTTTCTCGTTGCCTCCTTTTCTGCCGCTAGGGGACAACTTCTAAAAGATGGAGGCTTTGGTACCCATTATCTTCTGGTTAGCCGAGTAGTGCGCCAAAAAGGTCCTGGTCTTGCTGCCTGACACGATCCATTCTGTGTACTATTTCATCTCAAGGGCTCCGAAAAGCCAATCAATGGATGTCATTCTTCCTCTGATGAGAGCTATAGTTACCCCCCAAGGTCATTGAGAAAGTGAAAGTGAGAGAAATTTGGTAATTTAGAGGAGTGGAAGATAGTAAAAGAAATTTTGGCGGGGATTGAAAGTGATGTGGGGACAAGAGGATTGTTGGAGGCAGCATGAGGAAGGCTAGTGAATGGTGGAATGAAGGAGTGAAGATAAAAGTGGAAGAGAAAAAGAGGGCATTTGAAGAATGCCTGCAGAGTAATAGTGTAGAGAAGTATGAAAGATATTGAGTGAAAAATGTGGAAGTAATATGTAAGGTAGCTGAGGCAAAGAGGGCGGCTAACTGGAGGTGGAGTCAGGAATTGGGTTGTGCATATGATGAGAATAAGTTTTGGAAAGAAGTGAAAAGTAAGGAAGGGTGGTTCAAGAATTGAAGAGAAAGTGAAAGATGGAAATGGAAGTTTGTTGAAAGGCGAGGAGGCAAAGAATATTTTGAAAGTTTATTGAATATACCACCTGGTGGCAGAAATCAAAGTGGCTACTCAGTGGGCTGGCAAGGGGAGGGGTTTTACCGTCACCCGCCAGAAACTACCAACATCTCGTTATATAAATCTTAACAGCCGAGTTCCAGCTTCACTGAAATAATACTCCTATTAAAGGAAGAGAGTTTGTATTTGTATAAGAACAAATAAAATGAAAAAATGCATACGGTAGACTTATGAGTCACGTAAAGTAGCAGCTAAAGATTAAAGTCACACAATGGAAAGAGAAGTGGCTAAAGTCCTCTAAAGGTCTAGGCATTCACAGTAATGGCCTTTTCAGTCTTAATTGGAATGAGCTAGTGCCAATAGGATTTCCCTGCATAGAAATAAGATAGGCTTTATATGATTAATGGAGTTGCTGCGATCAAATATGTAAGGTACTTAAAATTGAAATAGACTCATCACCATTCTTCCTTGAAATTTCCTTGGCAAGCATCTACTAACAACCATTGAGTAAAGCCATAAAAAGAGATAATGAATATGCAAAGCCCCCTTCATCTCTGCATTAGAAATCCCTGCATAAAATTTGTTCATTAAATGGATAACTAGGGTACTACAATTCTCCCGAATTAAAAATAAAACTTAAGAAACCTGAGATAATATGTTATACCCATTTACAGCCTGGTTCTCGAATACTGCATATGACAAGGATCACACTCTTTACCTTGTATTTCCTCGAACTCTGCCCATTGCATGAGAAGGCTGGGTTTATTGGGACAATGAATCCAAGCACCACGGCGATAAATCTGTCTCACATCCTCCCAGCTCACCCCGGTCATAATCCAATCTGGGGTGAGCAGGGCACATTTTAATACTCGTTCCTCCAAACTCATATTGGCACACAGTTCACTTTTAATCTGTTCTATACTAGGGGGCTCTGACTTCGCTACACTTTGCTGTCTGTCTTTATTGGATTCTCCACTGGCAAAGCTTAAAGTCTCTGAGTTATTAACACTCTCGTTCTGTTCACAAACACTATCATTATTGGAAAGCTGAACAACACTGTTTTCATGATCAATTTTAGTAACACTGTCACAATTAGTATCTACATCAGAGCCCCGCATCACTGAATCGTCTATATTTTCTACATCTTTAATATCAACAACATTCTCACTATTTACCTGACCATCATCATTGGATAAAGGGATATTTTCATTTGTACTAGCCTCAGACACTTGGTTTTCACTCACTGTTGTTCCAGCATCCTTTTCATCAATGCTAGAGCTTAAACCTTCACCTTTGGAAATATCTTTATATTTGCCATCAATTATATTCTGAACATGTCTTTCCATGAATGAAGCATATTGACACCAAAATTCTTCATACTGAGCACAAGCAACTAAGCAACGTTCAAATAGTGGAACAATGCGTATCGGATCACCTTCATTAATTTCAAAGTCTAAATATTCTTTCCAGTTCTTAATTTGTTTTTTATCTAAAGGTTTGATATGAAAATAAGGCCTCTTTATCTGCAAAAAAGAGAATATAAAATGAACAGATATTCATATAATGCTTGTAAAATATATAAAGACCACTATGAAACAACTGATTTATTATTTTCAAGAAAAACTTACAAAATTTCTTGAACAAAACAAAATTGATGAAATTTAACGTTACACCCCCAAAAATAACAAAAAGGAAAAAATGCAATCAAGTCTACTTATCAAATAGAACTTGGCTCTTCTAAAAGTTAGCCAAGATGAGTGTTACAATGGCTGAGGATACCAGAAAAACTAATTATGCTAGCAATGTTATTCTTCCATAAAACAAGGTCTATCTCGAGAAAACAGTATGATCATCAGAAGGTTAGGAAGGAAATACTGGTGACCTTCGAGAATCAGGCCTCCGTCCTCAGTTGTTTATAATAGCAATGGGAGAAACTACAAGTGCAGAAAACAAGACCTCTGGGATACAAGTATGTATGTACATATTATCTAATGTTCACAGCAACATCTGCGGAAAAGGTGATGGAAATGTTTCTAATAAAATAAAGAGTGAAATAGAGAGAAAGTGGTGTCACAAGAGATGCTCAGGACGAATCATGATATGTAAATGAAAAGATTTTGGTGCCCCAAATGTAGCCTATTAGAAAAGCATACAAGGAAAAGGGGGAAGGTGAGAACCACATCAGAAAAGATTAGCAGTTCTCAGAGAAGGTATAATGCTTGTTACTTTTACCAAGATAAATTGTAAAGCAAACAATAATCAACGCTACAGTAAAATATGTATAATTATTTTATCATTATTAAAAAAAAAAAATTCTTATGGTTCCATACAGCCTGTATTACTCTATGCAGTGAAAATATAAACACTAAGAAAATTGAAATTTTGAAAATGTGGGAAATCAAAATACTGTACTGAAATTCATGATCAATATGAGTGTATAACAAATGTGGCATTTAGAATCTGGAAAAAAGGCTGAAAACTCATATCCTGATATGTTTTGGATGTGATGAATAGGGATGAGGAACAGTTGGTCGGGAAAGCAGTAAATAGGGAATTCACAGGACAATACCTAAAGGAATGGTAGAGAAATAATAGAAAAAGGGGACACAAGAGGACAGATCTGATGGGAGTTGATTGCCAGTCTAACACTATAAAGGTTGAAACCTACATGAAATGTTTATGGAGATGATCCTTATAATGAAAGTCACCCAGTGAAATTAACATGTCCAAATATAACTTATCATTATCATGAAAGTCCGCCAGTGAAAATAACATGTCCAAAAATAATTTATCATTATCATGAAAGTCTGCCAGTGAAAATAACATGTCCAAAAATAGCTTATCATTATCATGAAAGTCTGCCAGTGAAATTAGCATGTCCAAAATTAACTTATCACTATCATGAAAGTCAGCCAGTGAAAATACCATGTCAAAAAATAACTTACTCTCTCCTCAAATTTCCAGCGTTTGTCAACTTGCTCCTCATTGCTCTCATGTGTCTTAATGTAAGACGCAACCAGTTTTTCTTTCATACGTGAACTTAACTTATCTTCTGGCTGGGGAGTCTGAAAAAAAGAAGCTTTTATAATACAGTACAGTACTGATAATTAGCAGCAAACCTTCTTTTAGTTTAAATTCTTCAATTTTACCTTGCTCAAAGTTTCACCTCTACTCTCAGCAGTAGAAGAATAAGATGAAGATGAATAATGGAGCAAAACTTTGGTGAAATTCCAATAAGCAAATTTTTACCTAATCCTGCTAACTCACAAACAAGGGAAATCAAAAACATACTCCCTTGGCAAAGGTAATGATAATAATAGTAAAGTACCAAAGAAATACACTGTAAATACAAGAGATATTTAGTTATTACTACTGGCTAAAAATAATACAGTACCAAACATATTTTGATCCCAAGAGATAATTAGTTCTTATTACTGGCTGACTACGAAAGAATTTCTGCCACTTTTATACCTAATGCTAAATAAAAGTTTATGAGAACCTTTAATATTATTGCTAATTTACTTTATTTTCTATTAACTGTACATACACTTCATACAGCATCTTCTACTCTTGATAAATAATATCTTGTACAATGTGTATCTTAGTTATGAAAATATTCAATTTATGCATCATCTTTTTAAATATAACACTTTCTGTAACATTTCCTTTTTCAATATCTTACTTTCTAATTTTTGAAAGCTCTTTTTAAGTTACTTCATAGGTTTAGAGGGACATAATTTAAATAATTCAGTAAACCAAGAAGACACTCAGTCATTATATAAAATTATAAAAAGGAAAAATAGTATTTGAATAATAAATTTATTTCTATACTCACCTGACGTTCATATTGCTTTAATCTTCAGAGGGATGGTTATGTCGATATTACTCATTAAAAATAGAAAACTTACCTATTTTTTCTTCCAATATACTATTGTCTAGTAAAACAATGTCTGCTGATAATAACACGTTACGCATGTCATATTATCTTCTTCACTTTCAAAATAGAAAAATTCCCTTTCTCTTGATCCCATTAATCAGTGAGAAGTGTAAGCATGTATATGAACATCAGGTGAGACTAGAAATAGAAAATTTCATAATCAAAATTCCATTTATTTCTAAGAACCTCCCTTGATGTTCATATTGCTGACTCAAGCATTTTATTGGTGGTGGGTAGCCAGATTGGGCATTTAGTTTCCCATACTTGACTAAATAACATCCTAGGCTTATCTATGGTCTAGGTTTTTAGGTACTCTAAACTCTAGAATGACATTTATAAATATTTCTTTATCACCAATTAAACATTTTTATATAAAAAAACTTCATTATTGTTGGACTATAAATACAATTTACAAAACCAATAAATTAAATCTGATAGGTTACTAGACCGCAACCCCAAAATATAAACGAACCAAAGTAAAAAATAAAATTCACAATTATTAGACCACATCCCCAGTAGTCACAATAGGCCCAATATCCAAACAATTGTGACACATAAACAAGAACTCTTTAACATGATATTTTAATTATAAAATAAATTTTTGAATATACTTACCCGGTGAATATATATAGCTGCAACTCTGTTGCTCGACAGACAAAAAACTGTAAAAAACTCGCCAGCGATCGCTATACAGGTTGCGGGTGTGCCCATCAGCGCCAACTGTCGGCCAGATACCATACTCAATGTAAACAAAGACTCAATTTCTTCTCATCCCACTGCGTCTCTATTGGGGAGGAAGGGAGGGTCGTTTAATTTATATATTCACCGGGTAAGTAAATTCAAAAATTTATTTTATAATTAAAATATCATTTTTAAATATTTAACTTAGCCGGTGAATATATATAGCTGATTCACACCCAGGGTGGTGGGTAGAGACCAGTTAAATATGTTTACATCTTATGAGCTAAGAGTTTTTATTTCATTTTAGAAGTTATCAAAATAACAAAAACAAAATAAATAGGTACCTGGTAAGGAAGTCGACTTAGACGATTACTCTGCCTTATAAGTACGTCTTCCTTACGGAGCCTCGCGATCCTCTTAGGATGCTGACAGACCCCTAGGAGCTGAAGTATCAAGGGCTGCAACCCATACAACAGGACCTCATCAAACCCCTAATCTGGGCGCTCTCAAGAAATGACTTTGACCACCCGCCAAATCAACCAGGATGCGAAAGGCTTCTTAGCCTTCCGGACAACCCATAAAAAACAACATTTCAAGAGACAGATTAAAAGGATATGGAATTAGGGAATTGTAGTGGTTGAGCCCTCACCCACTACTGCACTCGCTGCTACGAATGGTCCCAGTGTGTAGCAGTTCTCGTAAAGAGACTGGACATCTTTCAAGTAAAATGACGCGAACACTGACTTGCTTCTCCAATAGGTTGCGTCCATTATACTTTGCAGAGATCTATTTTGCTTAAAGGCCACGGAAGTTGCTACAGCTCTAACTTCGTGCGTCTTCACCTTAAGCAAAGCTCGGTCTTCCTCACTCAGGTGTGAATGAGCTTCTCGTATTAACAATCTGATAAAGTATGACAAAGCATTCTTTGACATAGGCAAGGATGGTTTCTTAACTGAACACCATAAAGCTTCAGATTGGCCTCGTAAAGGTTTAGTACGCTTTAAATAGAACTTAAGAGCTCTAACAGGGCATAAGACTCTTTCTAGTTCATTGCCTACGATCTCCGATAAGCTGGGAATATCGAAAGATTTAGGCCAAGGCCGAGAAGGCAGCTCATTTTTGGCTAGAAAACCAAGTTGCAGCGAACAAGTAGATTTTTCCGACGAAAATCCGATGTTCTTGCTGAAGGCATGAATCTCACTGACTCTTTTAGCCGAGGCTAAGCATACCAGGAAAAGAGTCTTAAGAGTGAGATCTTTCAGGGAGGCTGATTGTAACGGATCAAACCTGTCTGACATGAGGAATCTTAGTACCACGTCTAAATTCCATCCAGGGGTAGCCGAACGACGCTCCTTGGTGATCTCAAAAGACTTAAGGAGGTCTTGCAGATCTTTATTGTTGGAAAGATCTAAGCCTCTATGCCGGAAGACCGATGCCAACATGCTTCTGTAGCCCTTGATAGTGGGAGCTGAAAGGGATCGTCCTTTTCTCAGGTATAAGAGAAAATCAGCTATTTGAGCTACAGAGGTACTGGTCGAGGATACAGAAACTGACTTGCACCAGTCTCGGAAGACTTCCCACTTCGATTGGTAGACTCTAATGGTAGACGCTCTCCTTGCTCTAGCAATCGCACTGGCTGCCTCCTTCGAAAAGCCTCTAGCTCTCGAGAGTCTTTCGATAGTCTGAAGGCAGTCAGACGAAGAGCGTGGAGGCTTTGGTGTACCTTCTTTACGTGTGGCTGACGTAGAAGGTCTACCCTTAGAGGAAGACTTCTGGGAAAGTCTACTAACCATCGAAGTACCTCGGTGAACCATTCTCTCGCGGGCCAGAGGGGAGCAACTAACGTCAACCTTGTCCCTTCGTGAGAGGCGAACTTCTGCAGTACCTTGTTGACAATCTTGAACGGTGGGAATGCGTAGAGATCCAGATGTGACCAATCTAGGAGGAAGGCATCTATATGTATTGCTGCTGGGTCCGGGACTGGGGAGCAATAGATTGGAAGCCTCTTGGTCAGCGAGGTTGCAAAGAGATCTATGGTTGGTTGACCCCAAGTGGCCCAAAGTCTCTTGCACACATCCTTGTGGAGGGTCCATTCGGTTGGAATTACTTGCCCTCTCCGACTGAGACAATCTGCTATGACGTTCAAGTCGCCTTGGATGAACCTCGTTACTAGGGAGATGTCTTGACCTTTTGACCAGATGAGCAGGTCCCTTGCTATCTCGTACAACGTCAGTGAGTGGGTACCTCCTTGTTTGGAGATGTACGCCAAGGCCGTGGTGTTGTCCGAGTTTACTTCCACCACTTTGCCTCGAAGGAGATACTCGAAGCTTTTCAAGGCCAGATGAACTGCCAACAGCTCCTTGCAGTTGATATGCATGCTCCTCTGACTCGAGTTCCACAGACCTGAGCATTCCCGACCGTCCAGTGTCGCGCCCCAGCCCAAGTCCGATGCGTCCGAGAAGAGAACGTGGTTGGGAGTCTGAACAGCCAGGGGAAGACCCTCTCTTAGGTTGACATTGTCCTTCCACCAAGTCAGACAAGACTTTATCTTTCCGGAAATCAGGATCGAGACCGCCTCTAGTGTCTTGTCCTTTTTCCAGTGAAAAGCCAGATGGAATTGAAGAGGACGGAGGTGTAGTCTTACTAGTGATACAAATTGTTCCAGGGATGACAGCGTCCCTATCAGACTCATCCACAGCCTGACTGAGCAGCGTTCCTTCTTCAGCATCTTCTGGATGGATAGCAGGGCTTGATCTATTCTGGGGGCCGACGGAAAAGCCCGAAAAGCTAGACTGTGAATCTCCATCCCTAAATACAGAATAGTTTGGGATGGGACCAGCTGCGACTTTTCCAAATTGACTAGGAGTCCCAATTCCTTGGTCAGATCTAGAGTCCACTTGAGATCCTTCAGACAGCGACGACTGGAAGAGGCTCTGAGAAGCCAGTCGTCCAAGTACAGGGAGGCTCTGATCTCCGATAGCTCGAAACTGGTACCCCACATTCCTGTGAACAAACCTCAGAAACGGTTGGGAATCCGGGTGTATAGGAATGTGGAAGTATGCCTCCTGAAGGTCGAGAGAGACCATCCAGTCGCCTTCCATAAATGCTGTCAGGACAGCCTGGTAGACTTCATCGTGAAGTTTGTCTTGACAATGAACACATTGAGCGCACTTGCCTCTTACGTACTCCTGCAGTGAACATGGCTGCCAAATCATGGAGCCATCCCTGAGGGACTTGTCCCTGCAGAGAACGTGGCTGTCAGATCATTGGAGCCATCCCTGAAAGCCTTGTTTATGCATGACATAATTGTACAGCTAAACTTCAAAGGCTCGAAAACAGCTGTGAAGTTGACCTGTAAAATCTTGGAGCGTCTCCTGGCCAGGCGCCAGGGAGAGTCTACGAGATTTGAGAAGTCTATCTGGGCAGAGGCAGGAACTCCCAAGCCGAGAACTTCTCTCGTGTCATATCAGACTCTCGCTCTATAAGCCAGTTTAAAAGAAGGGAAAGCAAAGGCTGTATCCCCCAAACTCCTCCTGGTGATAAACCAGTCGCCTAGCAAACGTAAAGCTCTCTAGGAGAGCGAGAGAGCACTAGCTTATAAACAACGGCTTCGAAGTAGCTAGGCCTAGTGTAAGCTCTGACGTTTAGGCGAACGAGGAGCAGGAGTTACAAAAAGATCCGGACAAAGATCCTTAAAAATCAGCATGATTTAATTAAAGTCCATAGAGGGCTAAGCAGCTTTAGGCTCCTCTCCGTCTGACAGAGTCCTCAAGGGAATATCAGTAGGAGGGGGAACAGCAACTTCCTCATCTAAAGGAACCTTGTCCGATAATAGCCGAGTCTCAAGCAAGGGAGAGACTTACCGTGGTGGCAATGCTTTACAAGCAGAGTCCACACTCACTGGTGCATTAGTAGCGGACCAGGACGCAACGTCATGTAACTGCTTGACAGTCTGTGAACTGTCAACAACAACAGGTGCGAGAGACCAGGACGCAACGTCATGTAACTGCTTGACAGTCTGTGAACTGTCAACAACAACAGGTGCGTGAGGACGCACAGCGTCCACTCGAGACTGCTTTGACTGCCTAGACTGAGCAGTCAAAACAACTC
This sequence comes from Palaemon carinicauda, assembly GCF_036898095.1. Lineage (NCBI taxonomy): Eukaryota > Metazoa > Arthropoda > Malacostraca > Decapoda > Palaemonidae > Palaemon > Palaemon carinicauda. The sequence continues at coordinate 861,973 of NC_090769.1, read as the reverse complement.
TAGAATGCGGAGGTTGACGCACAGCGTCAAAACAAGTCAACTCTGATTTTTAGCGAACGTCCTGAACGTCAACAGGAGCATCAGCAAGTGGCCTAACGTCCAAATGTGGCTGAAAATCCACACGAGACCGCATCGAGTGTGGTTCTAAACAACCTGACTGACGTGACTTAGCTACGCCAACGTCAACAGGACGCACAAAGGAACGTTAGGTTGGCTGAAAGCCAGGATCTCGATGAGATAAACGGCTAGGCTCAACGGACTAATCGGCAGAATAGTCTTCCATAAGGGAGGCAAGCTTATTCTGCATGTCTTGCCGTACAACCCATTTAGGATCAACGGAAATGGTTGCGGTAAGAGACGAGGGTAACGTCTGTGACCGCAACACTTTGCCAACAAAAAAGACTCTCGGAGTCTGTGTTACGCTTTTGTTAGGCGGCGAGCAGTTTTCCGATGACTGCATAGGGTCAGAGCTGTCCTAATGGCTGCAACCAGGACGCTGGACCTGTCCTGAAAGGACTGACTTTCGCTTAAGGGCCTCGAAACCTTGTTTCAGGTTTCTTATGCGAAAAGCCTTCGGATGACGAGGAGAAAATTGTCTCTCTCGCCTTATAGTAGGGGAGATCTTGGTAAGATACACCCGATACCATAGAGGGAAACGTCTGTTCGCTGATCAAGGCCTCTCGAACCCATAAGTCGTACGACATTATTTCTCCCCTGGGCTTGGGAGCTTGCAAGAGGTCCCGGACTAGGTGAACGACAGGCACGAACAGACGAACCCTCGGACGCAACACTGTAACACTTTGCGCAATATCACTTTATCACTTCGATTTTCTGTTTTGCACTTATTTCACTGAAATCGAAACTTTTACTGATTTCTACCTGAAGCACGCAATTCTACCCTCATCAAAAGGTAGTAAATGCGAAATCAGTTGTATAATGCAAGCACATTAATACCAGCAAAAAAAAAAAAACAGTAAACATCTTTTAAGATAAAAAAATTCAGTGGCTGGGGAAGAGAAGAAACACTAGTTCATTCAAAACTACGTTTTCAATCTCTCACCGTACATTGCCTGGGGACGAGAAAAAAAAAACTAAAAACGTTTTATCCTTTCTCCCCGTACAGAGACTAGGGACGAGAGTAACTCGAGAACAACGTTACCCGCTTGAACGGAACGTTTTCTCTCATCTCTCTCCCTCCGTCTCTATCTCTCTCTCTCTTTCTCTCTTGATTTCGCACCTAAGAGAAGAGCCCAATTACATTTCGTCAAAAAAACATGTTATTTGACCAAAGGAAAAAACTGAAAGGTTTTTCAATTAAAAAGTTCCTTTAAAATAGAATTTAAAACATTTAAGCTTTGAAAGAAGAATGAACAAAACGTCAGAATCGATTTACTCTTTCTGCAAAGTGAAACCGTGATACTCTCTCTCTCTATCGTAACGATAGAGCGCAAACTGCGTAGCATAAATAAACTAAACGTTAGTTCATCTTTGAAAACAGTACGAAGACTATTCAAAGAAAATCTTTCATAAAATCTTTATTAAAAATATTTATTTAAAAAGTTTTAAATCATTAGCTCTTTAAAAGCTATTTACGATTGAAAGGGCTCAACGTTGTTTAACTTCGGTTTCCAAGTTAGGACCGCCTACTCTCAGGAAAGGTCGCATATAAACAAAACATTAAAATTTATTTTTTTTTTATGTTTATTATAAATGGAAAGTTAATCGAAGAGGCCTAATAAAGGCGGTGAGATATAAAATATATAGAGGAAAATCTATAATTAATTCATAACGTGATAAGATAATTACTAAAAGCCTAAACACACTTCCGTCTAAGGGAAGGGTCGGCCATTTAAAAGTCAAAGAAAGTCCATACTCTCTTTGTCACCAAAAATTAAATCTATCCAAAACGAGTTCAAGATTTAAGATGAAGATAAAACACCTGCACTGCGAAAGCTCAAACCAAAATGAAGTACTTCACCAAATATGTTGAGAAAACTCCAGGTTCTACAGCGAGTAAAAGTACGTCTTGTCGACACGTCGACAGAGAAGAAATTGAGTCTTTGTTTACATTGAGTATGGTATCTGGCCGACAGTTGGCGCTGATGGGCACACCCGCAACCTGTATAGCGATCGCTGGCGAGTTTTTTACAGTTTTTTTGTCTGTCGAGCAACAGAGTTGCAGCTATATATATTCACCGGCTAAGTTAAATATTTAAAAATATTGTTTAGTGAATAAATATTTGGCACACCACTGAGCTCCCTATAAAACCCTTCCTAAAGAAAGATTTGAACATAAATCTGAGATGCAATACTTCCTATATTGTTAACCCTATTTTTCAAATCTTTCACTAGATTTTTATCCTTCTTTTTTCAGCATTTGTGACCAAATAGTAATACTAAAGAACATTGCATTTTTGGACAAAGGGGGTGCTGTAATTCTAAAGGCACAAAACAAATTAGGCACATTATTTCTAATATTCGTCCAATTCATATTGAAAAGCTCTTAGTGGTCACGTGGTTCCTGATCTCTGTAACCAATTCTAAGTTTACAGATTGCTGTACACAATCGTAAGACTCCTGACCTTGGAAAAAGATTGAATGGTTCCACATTACTAAACACAAATGCAGAGTTCCAGATTGCGGTACAATAAATGATCATAGTTACCGGTTGCAGAAGACAATCGTAGACTTCCAAATCACAGTAGACGATCATAGAATTCACAATTGTAGTAAACGATTTTAAGATTCCCTATCCCAGGAACCGATTGTAAGTTTTACAATCACAGCAAACGGCCGATTCCATGGGAAAATGCCAATTAAGGAAAGCAAGTGCAAAGCAATCTGTCTTGCAAGGAACAAATACAATTGAAACGTTCCTCTAAAGACAAAATACAAAAGGGCATGGCAAAAGAAAACCTTGTACACATGCCAGTAAGTCATAGCCTGTAGAAGCAATGGAAACAGTACTAGGTTTCTCTTCCAACTACAAACAGTACAGTAGAGTGTTTTCTTTTTGGATATCATACATTAGCAGTAAAGAGAATGTTGAGCACAAAGAGGTGTGACATCCAGATCCGATGAATGCGTGCCATATTGGGGAGCGCGAGAGTGGAGTAGTGCTTGTAATAAGAAAAAGTGTCAACAGATTTGAAGGTTTAAAGGCCGCTCATGAATGGCTGTGGCAAGGGACAGTGACACAGCCGTATCGAGCAGGACAATGCCCTAGAGAATGACCATATATACACATGTCAGCACCCAAGCCCCCTCTCCACCTAAGCTAGGACCAAGAAGGGCCAGGCAATGGCTGCTGATGACTCAGCATATAGACCTATAGGCTCTCCCAAACCCAACATCCTTAGCTCACAAGGATGGTGAGATTGTAGCAGCCAAAGAAACTAAATAGTTGGAGCAGGACTCAAACCTCTGTCTGGCGTTCACCAGGTTCCACATCGGCCAACCACAACTCACCACAAGATGAGTGCAAATAGATTGGAGCGCGCCCTCTTAGGGGCATGTGCGAGCACATAAATGTTGTAAGTATAATTAACGATAGCCCCAGCATCATCAAGTGAGGTGGCACTCCCTTAACGTGGTGCATGAGTATAAAACGGCGTGCGATCATAAGAAGGTTATGAGCAAGCGATTGTGAGCAAGTGAGGTGGGACTCTTATAGAAGCACACAATTGTGAGTAGGTGAGATTGTGCTCTTGTAGGAGCGCACAATCCTGAGTAGGTAGGGAAGGAGCAAGCGAGTATGAGCAGTTGAAGCAGCATCTATGTAGATGTGTGAAATCGCGATTATGTGAGGTGGCACTCCTGTAGATGAACGCAATCGCACACAAGTGAGGTGGTGCTCATGCAGATGAGCGCAATCAAGAAGAGGTGAGGTGGCGCATCTTTAGGAGCCAATGGTTAGATGCAGTGGTACTCCAGTAGGAACGGGAGATTGTGAACAGGAGAGGTAGAGCCCCAGTAGGAGAGCGTAATCACAAACAGATGGGATGACACTCCCTTAGGGGCGTGCAATCGAGAATGGGCGAGATGGGACTCTGATAGGTGCGTGTGATCACAAACATAAGAGGTGGCACTCTCTTACGAGAGAGTGAGCACATAGTAGCATACTAATGCATAGTAGCACTCTAATGGGTGTGCAAACAGGTGAGATGAGGAGAGATCTTAAACAGGTGAAATGAGGAGCGGTCTTAAACAAGTGAGATGAGCAGCGATCTTAAACAGGTGAGATAGCGTTTCCGTAGGAGTGCGTGATTGAGAAAATAGAAGAAAGCAAGCACATTAATTGATGCGCAAAGCGGCACAAAAGCTTGCTGTCGCTTGTTCAACTCCAGTGAAGGATTGGGCAAATTTATTTTTCCCACTGGGAGAGAAATGATATAAATCACTTATATATACTGTTAACTATCGATCAGTCTTAAAAGATTAATCGTCCAAAAAAAGGGGGCGGAGAAAAAGGGCGGCACTCTTTTTTTTTCTGACTGGCAGTGTGCTCCAAGTCCAATAAATGTGTGGATCTGATGTAAGTGCTAAGAGACAAATGGAAGAAGTGAAAGAATCACTTGAAGTTCTTCTATCGACGGTGTGCAACGACATTTTATTCCCTAGCCAGCATGCCTTTGTTGTTACTACTACACACAAGCAATATAATAAACAGCAACAGGAATAAAAAGTGACAGCTACAGTTATCAAGAAAACTGCAAAACCTTTCATCTCCCTTAAATACCCTCGCTCAAATCCAGCTGCTTACCATAAACCACAAGAAAAACGAAATCAAAACAGCTAGTTGATGATGCTGGAAGTACTTCTGTATCCTTTAGAAGCTGAAAACAAAACAGCTGATCAGTGTACTGCTGTGGGGCTTCCCTGCCACTCGCCATTAGTACTGAAACATTACCTACGCCAACAAAGTTTGGGAGGAGGTTATGTTTTTGCCCCTGTTTGTCTATTTGTTTGTTTGTGAACAACTTCTTAGCCACAATTTTACTCGTAGAGTAGTGAAACTTTCCGGGATTAATTGTTATGACGAGATGTGAAAGTGATTCAATTTTGAAAGTCCTAGGTCAAAGGTCAAGGACAAGCACAAGGTCAACCGAATTAACCCTAACCTTAACCCCAAGTTCCCACATGGTTGTCACACACACTTCAAATATGCCTACTTTCTAAATTGATTCTGGGAAAGGCAAGCTGGTTTCAAGAAAAAAGCTGCAATCTAAGAGTGATTTTTTAGTTATAAATTCAAACTGACTCAGTTCCAGCCAAGCTGATAGCATACGCCTATTAAAAGATGAAGGTTTGTATTCGTGTAGGAACAAAAATCATAGTTCACTTTGGAGTTGTATAGAGATATTTAAAAATAATTTCATTCCAAGGATATTCTGTGCAATAAAAATGGAAGAAAAAAATTCTGAACTAGTATTTTTTTCATTTAGTTTTGGAGGGATGTAGAGGAAAACAGTTAATTATGCAGTGACCATAAAGCAGATGTGTGGTTGAGAGATTAGGTAATTGACATGAAGGAAAGATATGAAAGTTTCCTGGTTGGAAATATATGGCTTTACTTTAAAATAACAACATGACAAAGAAAATAAGAGAGTAACAAATAAGCAAACTAAATTATCTTCTACATACAAAAACTGCCTGACATGAGAGCATACCTTTTTAAGTGACTTGTTAGGTGTGTAACGAGTTGGTGTATACTTTATCTTGAGATCTTCACATGTTTGCTTGCGAAGGACTTCATAATCTTCAGCTGACAGCAAGTTACATGGATGGTGGTCTCTCACCAATGCAAGAAAGCTGCAAATGAGAAATGTACAAATAATTCACTTAACCCCAAAAAATTATATACAGTAGTTCACTGGTATAACAAATATTTTGGTTCCTTTCTGCATCACAGCCCTGCCCGCAAAAGAAAAAAAAAATATAATGAAAGGTATCTAAAACATCATACTACTTGACTTTCCAAATGAAGAAAGTGCATGAACAAAACAGAAGTTTCCATCATAATCCCATTCTATACTCATTTAATCAAACATTTTGGGGATTCAGCATCATGAAGCTTCATCTGTGGTGGATAATGTGGGAGGTTGGGCTGTGGCACCCTAGCAGTACCAGCTGAACTCTGTTGAGTCCCTTGTCAGGCTGGGAGGAACGTAGAGAGTAGAGGTCCCCTTTTTGTTTTGTTTCATTTGTTGATGTCGGCTACCCCCCAAAATTGGGGGAAGTGCCTTGGTATATGTATGTGTGTTATTCCTACGAGGATATAAATCATGTCCTTTAGGTGAGGAATATGTTTAGCACAAAAGCTTGATGGTTGTTGAATCGTTTAACAAGCAGTGAAGCAACAGATTGGAGCAAGGGCGAAGAACCCCACCCCCTTACCTGTCAAAGTCTCTTGAGTACGGAGGTACTGGCTAGCGCATAAGCGAAATTTTTATTTCTTTTCTTTCAGGAAGTTAATATTGGCTGTTGATTATTATTATGTGATGCAAAACCACTCTACTGTGGGAGGATAGACTTTACATCCAGTTTTTCTTTTAAACCGGCTGTAAATCCACAAACTCTGTGCTCTTAGTGGGAGCATGTGTTGTTCTCAATCATCCCTTTGTGCCGAGTGTAGATCATGGCCTCCTATTGGTAAAAGGCATATGCTTTCAAGGGGAGGAGGAGAGCTTTATTTCTTCCTTCCGCTCATCGGGTGCTTTTGCTTTCGCTGACTTGCGCTTACTCCTCTGGCTCATTCCCCCAAGGTGTGTGCAGCAGGAGCAAGGAGCCCTCAGACCTATGTCGCCGGGTTTTCCTGTTCTGGTAGCATGTGGGATCCCTACTGTGTTCGCCACACCCCATTAGAGGTTGGAGGCTTTGTCCTCCTTAGGTCTTTCAGGTAGGATGAAATAAAGCTACTGGGGGGTGGATCCTTTGCCTAGTAATGAACGGGTTAAAGCACTATATCATTTTTTTTTTTGCTTTGCTTTCAATGCCCGAAATGGCTAAGTGGAAATCTTACCTGATAATCTAATTGCATAAATTTTTAATTCCAAACCTACACAAAAACACACCTCCCCGAAGATTTACCAAACTGTTGGGACCCCTTGTCCAGAACCAAATCAAGCGGTGGTGCGTAGTGTTTGTATTGTTTTGATTTTTTTGCCTTAAAGCCTCTGGAACCAATAATGAAGTGCAGCTGGAGTGGGGTCGGAATCCTGAATCATGCAGTCTGCCTGCTACGTCCGGACACATTCCACTAATCACTACACTGGGTGCAACATAATGTGCAAAATATACCAGTCATCAAAAATTTAAAAAATGGGCTTCATGAAACAGAATAATAATTAAAAACTTAAGAGCCCTAAAGAACTCATAGCTAGTTCATGAAATTCAAAGACTGCTCTGTGTCCACTGATGGCTGAAATCTAAAAGTTCTTTCTCTTGAGAAGTAGAAGAAAGTCAACAAAAAAATGAAGAGCAGTATCCAGTTGTTTACTATATATTACTAAAAAATTGAACAATAACTTTGCTTGGTAGATATTAGATATCAAGGTTCTGGGAGACCTGGAAACTGATCAGGTTTCTTTGTTTGAAAACCTTCTGCATTTGAACCATAGTGGATAATCTGAATACAGGAAGATGTAACATCTCTAGATTCTAACTAAACCTGAGGAATTCAGTTGATATAGCTGTTGCTTCTTGATTGGCTGTCCGACATGGATGGATTGGAGAACCATCCCTGTTGGAGCTAAAACAGGCAATGGATATCTTGGATAAAATCTTAAAGGTGTTCCCCTGCTTATCTAACACATTCCTGGGGTGTGAGAAATGGAATGAATTTGATGACAACACGCATCTACTCTTTTGAGAAACATGGCTACTAGGGGAAAACTAACAAAACAATGAATAGCTCAAAATCTGTGAACTCTATTCTCAACATCTCTGGGGTAGTCTGCATTCCATATATGCATACAAAATACCCAATACACACTACACAGTTAAATTTACTGATCATTATCAAATGGAAAAAAAAAATATTAGGGATTTTGTATACATAAGAACATCTTAAGATTATTACAGTAACCAGGTTAATAAAGTAACATCTGAAATACTGCTCAGGAATTTGAGGATTTCCATAAAATAAAAAAAAGACACTAGGTTTATTCTGATACTGATATGCTACTGTGACAGTTGCCTTTTACAACTTGTAGGACAGATGCTAATTTTGCTTATCTTAACTTTGCAATCTGAAATAGAGGCCAGCATTAACATCTAAATATGACTACTGTACTGTAATAACACTTTGTTTCAAGCAATAAATTCATGATGCATGTTTCCTGAAGTTAAGGTAAACACCCTCAAATTCATACTGTACAGTATAAATTATCAAACAAAATGAATAACTTACTGATCCCAATGTTTATTATACAACTTTGTAGGCATTGCAAGGAGTCGCTTGTAGAGGGACATAACCCCTACTAAGTTTCCATTATGGAGCTCGTAACTGATACATCCTTCCCAAAAACAGGAGCTGTGCCATGAGTGTCCTAAGTTCTGCAAACCATATTCATAGAGCCTGAAGTAGAAGGGGAAAAAAAAGCCAATAACCAAAAATTCAGGAGTGTCTGTAAAACATTGAGACAAAATATGGTGCTTTAAAATGGATATCATTAACTAATTGTTACATAAAGTACACAGATTCTGTTTCAATTCTACTCAAATGCATAAGTTCTTTTGTGGATTTACAGAAAGTTGATTATGACAATATATCAAGAGAAAAACAAAAAATTTTCACTAAGCCATGACTTACTGCCTAACATTATCTGATGGAAGTTCTTTTTTCTTAGCATATGAAATATACATATCCAACAATGGCATCCATAGGTCTGTGCAAAGAGGAATACAATGCGTTCCAATCAGCAATACACCTAAAGCCCTGAAAAATAAATATAGTCAATAAGTTATATTATGAAGTGTCTCTGTATGAAATCAAACGACAACAACATGCTGTATGTATAAATTGACTTAAGACAAAGCAAAAAGAAATGAAATACTAAACATATCAAATTACCTGTGAAACCATAAACAGCAGTTAAAGATTTCTTAAATTGTTCTCATTCATAAAATTCACAAATAATTAAACTTTCTGTCAAGTTACAAGAAAAGGACAAAATAGGTAATAAACTGATGAAACCTGCTTTTAATTTCTTTGCTCCCAGTGTCAGTAGTGTGAAATTTTATTTCTGCATCTACAGTAGTTATGAAAATTTAACATTTCCTTTTTTGGGTTTCAAAAAGATAGAGACTTGGATATTTAACATGGCAACCCTGTAATGTTTTATATTTCAACTTTACAAGGCAAACGAACAGTTGTCCTGGTCACATAAGCAAGCTTTTGTTACCTTTGGAAGTACCTAGGCATTTACATATTGGTACAGTACTACCTTCCTTTCCTATATTGGAAAAATTATCCATTTTGAATACTGCTTGCCCATAACTCAATCATTTAATCATCTTGGAATGCTAGGTAAAGGTAAAGGTGTTTCAGTTCCAGATTCATCCAAATAGATGCTTACCAGAACACCAGCTGGGCAAGACCAACCCCCAAATGTGGTGCCCAACTACAGCAGTGGCCTTCCCAGTAAACAGTTTAAACTAATGGTCCTAGGGTGGGATTGATCTGCTGCCATGCGAATGCTAGGCAAAAACGTTACCACTGTAATAGCCAGGAGGCTAATAATCACTGAAACTATAACAAGAGCTACATTTTTATGCAGGTTCTGCAGTGGATGCACTAATCTATTTTATAACCTAAAAACTACCCTGCTTAACTTTAAAAATTGCAATGGTACTGAAATCAACAGATTTAATATGCTGTAAGGACACTGTCATTTCAAACCCTATACAGTATACAATAAGTGAAGCAGTTCTGAATGGAAGAACATAAATTTCATAGGTGGTTCTTGGGTGGAGATTGTAACGGAAGTGTAGGAGGAATCAATATGAGGTGAACTCCATAACTGACTTTATTTATTGACAAAACAGGTATTTATAGTCCATCATGAATCCCAAGAGAGTGAAAATTGTATGTGTATATTCAATGTTCCTTTCTGCTCGGCAACCCAAGCCAAGGACTGAATGTCCACATGTGGTCTTTCCATTATTTCCGTCAGTAAAGAGAAAGAAAAACAACAGTTAAGCATCCAAAATATGAACCACCCAGAGTACATGTGTACAACCCAGCACCATAAGTTAAAGTGGGTCAATCGTGTGTTGGCAAGGGGTAAGAGCTTCCCCGTCTCCCACCAGTGACTATCAACACCTCATTAAAAATCTTAAAAGCATAGTTTCAGTCAAGCTGAAATCACACTCCTATTAAAGTATTAGAGTTTATATTCATGTAAGAACAACTCTATATCAAAGACAAAATGTGTAACATCTTGACATTTATGCATAAAAAAGGACTCTACTAACCTTTCAGTTTCTTTGTGTTTTACTTCCATGTCACTCAGCTTTTTCCAATATGCAAAGCAATATGGGTACAAAGGAAGGAAACCTTCAAAGGCTGAGCGTGCAGCTTCTAGATTATCCTGTAAAAGTTGGGATAATCAAAAAGTTACAAAATAAAGTGTAAACCAAGCATATATTTTTCATAATGTCTCACTTCACTTTTAAAAACTTCATTTGATAATGGAACAACAAAGAATACTATAAATTCAAGAAAATATACTGATGCTTACCATATTTTCTACGTGAGTCAAGAGATAAGTCCATCCATTAAAATCATATGGATTTTCTCTAACGAATTGCCAATACTGATGTAATATAGACCATGCCGTTTCTATCTCTTTTTGCTGTTTATCTTCTTTGGCTTTTTCTTCTTCTAAAGAGTCATAATTCTTGGTGATACTTGCTACCTGTGATGCTGATATGGAAGCATCTTCAGGATTTTTTTCAGAAGAATTTTCTCCCTCGGTACCCTTTACACCTAGGAGCTCTTCATAATATTTTTTTGTTTCTTTTTCTAATTCTACTGGATCCTGTAATGGCAATTCAGTTACATTATCATCACATCTTTCTGGATTTGTTTTCTTTTCTAGATCACACGGAGTTTCGTACCTAGGTGTACTGTTCTCAGAGGAGACGCATGCAACCTGGCTTAATCCTAATTCCTGTTCAGAGACACACTCCTCACTTGTACTGGCTTCTGCATTCTGTTCCTCTTTCATGGTAGTTTCACTGTCGTTACACATTTGTGTTTCTTCTGGGGATGATAGGTTTGTACTGACAGATGACTTAGAACTTGAGATATCATTGTTACGAGACAATCTAACTTTCAATTTCTCAGAAGGCTCAGGGAAACTACAGGTAGTCTTGTCCTGACTAGATGAGATCTCATCTTTGTTTTGAGCTTCATCAGAATTCTTTGCCATAACAAAAGAGTGATCCAAACGAGGAATTCCAGCCAACAACAGAGGGGGCTCAGGTTTCTTAAGTTTTTTCCCCCTTCCAGAGGCAGCTCCCCTTTTACTCCTTGAGAGCCGCGAGTCTCTAAGATCATGATCAAACATACGCTCACTTCCATTCCCACTGTAAGATTGGTAATTCATATCTGTTTGAATTTCCCTTGTGCCCTCTCTCTCTCGGTTACTGGTCCTGGAACAAAACAGAAAAAATATATATCAACCATTAAAATGGAAGATGCACATTACTAAATGTGGTCTTTATGAAATCAGCCTTCATATTTCCTAAAGATGCCTACTTTCATGAGGAGGTTAAAACTGTGCTGAAGACAGCATTCAAAACAAAATCTTTGCAATTAATCTAAATGTACACAAATTAATAAATTATATCACAAAAAAACAGCAAAGCAATGAATAATTACCCTCATAAGTACTTTAAATGTAATAGGAATAGCTGAGGATACTGTACAGCTATTATAAAATTACAATTAAAACTCAACAACAATTAGTTTTAACTTAAAAACTTAATTTTTACAAACACATTTCATGCTCAATGGATAAAAAAAAATATTATTATGGTATTTGAGGCATTTCGGACATGCCTTGCACCAAACTAGAAGGGAGAGGTAGAAAACTGGAGTACATCAACTGATTTGGATCTACGAAACCTGTTTATAAAAAATGTACTTACAGTTTTGGTATAAAAATCAAAACTTCTAGTCTTAATAAAATCTAACTTCTAGTAAAGTGAAAAGGAAAGTGAAATAAAATGAGCTATCCAGCTGAGATGATATCCTAACAAGAATAATACAGGGACTATAATCTAATCAGTCAGAATGGTATGATAACCAGCTGGATATCTTATCAACCCTCCCTAGGATGTAATGGTGATCCTAGTTTAGCGATGGTATACAGTACTTTGTCCATGAGTCAAGAATGACTGATGTGCCTTGCTCCCTCAACCTAATGGCTTAAGATCCAGAGTAGCCAATGTTAATGTTAGAAAGTTATGTTTCCAAAAAAAAATTTACCTTTGTCTTAATTACTAAGGTTGAGACCTCATCATAAACTGCTATAAAACTACTGTACCATTTTTAGAGCAATTTGTATTTTCTGTTGCCACATAGACCTGAGTCATTTTTATGGGTAACACTCTATTACTGTTTTGCTATGACCAAAATAAAGGAAATCCTGTATGGTTGGCTCCCTGTTCCCACTTGTACTGGGTAGGTTCGTAGGAGCCTGCGGTTCAATCTCCACTTCAGTCTTGGTTAAGACTTGCAAGATGGATGAAGGGGGATATATATGTAAATTACGTTTGTATAGCTAGGAAAAACACAAATTACTCGAAAAAAAATTCAATTTGTTCCTACACGAATACAAACCCTAATTATTTATGTGGGAGTCTTCCTTAGGTGTGAGGAAGTCCCTATGACCCTATGTTAGGGAGTCTGTCTGAACCTTGAACCAAAATAAAGTACCAGTAAAGACTATCATGACTGGCAGGGCCATGATGTAAGTCTCACAAAAGGTGGTAATATTAGAGCCACAACCTGGCAAGTTTGAGATTTGTGAAAGAACAATTTCTCAATTTGAGATACATTATGTCACAATGGTATTCTTATCTGCATAAGTGGTCATCAGCATAGGTATTCCCAAGGAAAGGAGGCTCCGAAGAGAGGAAGGAAGGCACTTTTATTCAACTCTCATACAACACTTAGGCTGAAAATAACTGATGATGTGGCCTGATCGGTAACGTCTCTGCATGGTGTTTCCCAGTCGGGGGTTCGAGTCCCGCTCAGACTCGTTAGTGCCATTAGTGTCTGCAACCTTACCATCCTTGTGAGCTAAAGTTGGGGAGTTTGGGGGAGCCTATAGGTCTATCTGCTGAGTCATCAGCAGCCACTGCCTGGCCCTCCCTGGTCCTAGCTTGGGTGGAGAGAAGGCTTGGGCGCTGATCATATAATATATGGTCAGTCTCTAGGGCATTGTCCTGATTGCTAGGGCAATGCCACTGTCCCTTGCCTCTGCAATTCATGAGCAACCTTTAAACCATTAAATCATGTTAATTGTTCTGTCCTGTCAGATTATTAATGGTACCCTAACTCTAACACCTCTACCATCTTTATATAAAATAGCTGGTATATGACCACCACATATCCAACGAGAAATGCTAGCAAAAACTGAAAAGAATAAACAAATTAATGACCCTAGAAACCCACTCCACAATTATCAGGAAGCAAGGCGAAGAATGAAATCCCGCAAAAGCTTAGAACCAATCTGGGCAGCTGCTCACAGGCTAGAGAAGTGGCGGGAAAGTGCCCGATGGCCATCCAATGAGGTGCTGCCCAGCCCAAACGAAGGACTGCCCAGTGGAACAACCCTCACTAAGAAGGATTGGGTAACCCTAAACAGAGCAAGGGTAAAAGTGGGCAAAACTGAAGATAAAACACTACAAATGGGGACTAGCCACCAACGCTGAATGCCCATGTGGGGCAACACCACAAACAATGGAACACATCCTACGAGTACCCACTGGGCCCTCATTGGTCAGATCAAGACCTCCTCAGAGAGGCAACAACAACACCCTTCTGTGGGTTCGACATTGGGTGGCCACCACTGGACCTAAGAAGAATGTGTCCAAATATTTTTGGGTACTGTACAATCTTTCAGGTAATGGGTTGTGAAGGGGGGTCTGTCTTTTCTAGACCCCAACAATAAGCACCTGTGCCACCAAGTGGCTCGTGGAATGCTAAGGTTGAGCAATATCACAAATGTCATGAACCTTTGGAGGGACACCAATTGATGCTTCTCCTGAAGATCTGTGTGCTCTCATAATAGTCTCTCGTAAACAGAAGGAAATGGTGTTCTTGGTTACTCCCTTCTTGTTCAACCTGTGCTTACAAATAAGTTAGGGATGAGAGGGTAAAAGGCTGAAGTCACCTTTAGATAAAGACGGACTACCCTTACAAGACAAATTAACAGACTGTTCGGATCAATAGTTATTTCCTTGATTGCTGAAGCCGTAAAGGAGTCAAATCGGAATTAGTCATTGATGGATTTTGGGTCTTAGCTATGAATTCTGACACAAAAGAAAAGGATAGATTTTTCCAACCCCTGGAATGTGACACTACATGAGACAGACCATGTAAATTGCTCACTCTCTTTGATGATGCTAGAGCTAAGAGGAAAACCGCTTTCAATGTAAGGTCCCTGTCAGATGCCCTGCGAAGAGATTCATATGGTGCAAACCTTAGGGATCTTAGAACCTTTGATACACTCCAGGACAGGGGGTTTGTATTACCGTGGTGCATAAGATTGCTCAAAGCCTCTGATTAAAGCCGAGACTTCCCATAAGGAGAAGAGATCAATTCCCTTCAGTCTAACTTTAATTGAGGCTGGGCCTTTAACCGCTGTGACTAAGAGAAGTTTTTCCTTTACTTAGTAAACTAGAAAGTCCGCCACCAGTGGTAAAGTGGTTTTGAGTAGAGTAATGTAATGTTCATTATAAAACACCAATCTAAGAAAAGTGACCCCTTTGTCTGATAGATTGCTGTGAAGGACTTGCAGAAGTATACTGAAAGTCCCTCCACAGTCAGTCTCAATGCCTTTCTTTTGGAAGAGGTGCTGGTTAACCTCCAGCTGTGAAGAAACAGACAGTGACCTGCCTCATGAAATTCTTTCACATGAGGCTGACATAGAAGGTTTGGCCAATCTGGAAGTTCTCTTGGAACTTCTGGAGAAGATCTAGAAGATCCGGGTACCACTCCACTTGCAGCCACCTTGTTCTCATACATCTGAAATAAAGAGCTGTTCCCCCGAGCTTGGTACAAACAGTGGGGATGGTAATATGTTAGGATTTATAAACTCTGGAAAAATTAACAGTTCCTGTAATAAAATCCTGCTCTGGCTGATTAATTGCAGAGGCCAGAGGGTCATGATCACTCTGAGTATTCGCTGTTTCATTAAGTACAATCAGAGATAACTTGTCTACTTGTCTACAAATTCTCGTTTGATCAAGTGGCCCCCTTCCTTTGTCATCGACGTCTCTGGGAACTCCGATAACGAACGGTTGAACAGGGAAAATTCAGGGCTGCAAGAGATTTCTGCTTCTTGCCCTCTTTGGAGGAAGAAGTAGAAAGGGAAGAATCCCTTTTAACTTTTTTTATGACTGCTGCTGAATTTCTTCCACTGGGATGATGACAAGCCCCTACAAATCTCACATGGGGAAGACATGGAACACCTCTTATCTCAACATACAGGATATAAAGGATGGGGATCCACTTCCACCCGACTCATGAAGGGGCCACAAGGATGGCCTTCAAGGTCACGGAAGGTTCTCATACATACTAGAGAAGTACTGATGATCACAAGAACTGAAAAGGAAAAGCAAAAAAGCACAGCATAGACAGCGGTAGAGCAGACGTCCATTCATCACAGCAACTAAGAATAAAGTGAGAATTGAGCAGTAGGCTCCTACACGCCTATCCAACGCAAGTAGGAACTGTGGGCAAACCATACAACGTTGTCAGACCCAAAGTGAGGATTGAGCCATAGGCTCCTACACACCTATTCAACGCAAGTAGGAATCAGGGGCAACCATACAATGTTGCCAGACCCACTGGATTTCCTTTATTTTGGTCGTAGCAAAACAGCAAGAGAGAGTATCCCACATAAATGAAGAGGGTTTGTATTTACGTAGGAACAACCCAAAGTTATGGATACCATCACAATATTTGGACCTTAATGACAAATCAAAGAGGAAATTTCACCTGTATACCCAAAAAAATTCAAAATACAATTAATAATTGGCAGATGTGTCTGGAATACCTCCCATATTGGTTGATTGGTTTACACCTTTCATGCTATTGGTCATCTGCGGATGAAAATACAGGCAAAATAATGGACTGTGCAATACGTAATGTACAACATTTTTCATTCAACAATTTTGGTCACCTACTTACCAATAAGGATCATCTTCATAATGAGGTACACTTGTAGGCGGGGTTTGAGTCTCAAAGTCATCTAACTGTCTTGAATAATGCTGATTTTGTTGTCTTGAAAGAGATTGCTTGATAATATTTCCTGCATCTGTAACAAAGCATAAGATTTTAAGCTTGTAACATCATTTTGCACCCAGGCTTAACTTCTCTGTATTTTACCAGAATGTGAGAAGGTGGTATTTGAAAAACGTAAAAACATAATCAGCCACTTTCAAAAATATTGTACGAATTACCATCTAGACTCTAGAGAAAAGTGGAAAAGAAACAAAACTGAAATATCACATTTGATCATGCTTTAGTTCAATTAATGATTTAGATTGAGCAGCCAAACCCTGATGTGTCATACGATCAAGATACATATCAAATTTTAAGCAGACTAGAATGCCACTTTGAAAATATTCTGTGAGATTTTTCCAGCTGTGACCATATTGTGGAATAATCTTCTTAATCTGACAGTTGAATCAGAGACTCATTTTATACTGTAGTTTATATATGACTCATCTATTTTAAATGTTACTGATCTTAAAATACAATGCATCACATTTCCTATTTACTGTACTGTACAGTATTACATAAATAAGTTTATCGCTATCCCCTTATTTACTTTCCTCACTGGGCTACTTTCCCTGTTGGAGCCCTTGAGCTTGTAGCAGCCTGCTTCTCCAACCAGGGTTGTAGATTGCCTAGTAATAATGATAATTATACAAATCTAAGTTCTTTAATAGGAGTAAGACTACAGCAAAGCTGGAACAGCCGTTTAAATTTAAACGAGGTAAACACAGTTGCTGGCGGGTCGGGGATAGACGCATGTAGAGCAATCTTAACTTTGACCTTAACCTATGACCTGTAGGATCAGCATAAAGTCATTCCCCTTACTGCCACTCATACAGTGCAATCCATCTCCATCTTGAACAGAGTTGTCCGAACTTGTTCTAAGGGGAGAGGTTGATGACCGGTGCCCAGACACCAGATGCCTTCTCCACTTGAAAGGTGGCTGTAAAAGCCTGGAGATCCATCTCATATAATCAGTAGTGGCCCCTTGTCCAACAATGTCTTTACCTCTAGATGGAGGGCGAGGTGTTTCGATTAAGTTTGGAAGGTAAGCGATAAATGTCTTCAGTATCAGAGTATGAAAACAGGGAGAACCAACGAACAGAATACGGTACCTGTCTTGTGGGACCCATACCGTAAAGTTGTTGGTGCCGTGCTGATGCCACTTTGCCCATTGGCTCGCCAAGCATCCCCCAACTTGTGGCCGTCTGAGTAGGGAACTGCTAGTCCTAGCATCCACCAGCTCCTCTCCTACCTCTGCCCCTTCTGCATTGCCAAAAAGGTGACAGCATTAACTCCCAGTAAAGCCAAGTTGATAAACTTCATTTTCCTCTCAGGATCAATTGAGTTTTGAGAAGTTAAGTTTGACACACCACCCAACCAGAGGTTTAACCAGAACGTTGCTTGTAAGATGGCTCTTCGAAACTGTGGTCGTCAGTATCAGCACTGTCTACAAACTTAAGACTACTGACAAGAAAGGTGGTTCTACATTAGATTTTTCCGACTGCTTGTAAGGTGAAAAGATCGCCATTTATTACCCAGGGCTTGTAGTAATTTATGCATCGATGGTATGCCTTCTAGGCATAAGGAGGGCCATAGTGCCCTTATGGCTATTCCCTCAGCGTCCTGAGGAATTTTCAGGAGCTTACTCAGTGGAGAACTGTGTGATATCGCTACTTCACATACGGGCGACGTTACCACCCATTGTTTTGTTGTTTGTCCAAGGGCAATATCACTATTGTCGTCATCCTTCTTCATCACCCCAATGGAGGAAGGAGAAGGGTTAGAGGACAGATTACTGGAAAAAGAAGGAAGAGGGCTGAAGAATCTCCTCGATTTTGTAGATCCGACTGTGATCAATACCATTTTGGCTTCTTCACCTTTTTTTCCATTTTCCACTCACTGCTCTGGCAGCCAACTTCTGCACACGTTGCAGAGGGAAGACTGAGAACACTCCGGCCCTCTGCAAGAGATGCATAAAAGATGTGGATTGACATTAATCAATATCATAAAGGTACCACACTTTTGTCCGGTAACTCCAGGGCAGGAACACACGTACACTTATGTTTTTTCTATCATTAAACACACTTTCGCTAATGAAAAATGGGAAAAAAGTTAAACAGGCAAAATAAGATCACCGAAAATACGTCCGAACACCCCAACAGCTAAAATCAAACTGACGTCTCAAGTGTGCTGGTGAGGGGACGGGGCTCACCACGCCAACCACCAGTAACCGCGGAAACACCTCGTTAACATTCTAACAGCCGAATTCCAATATTAATTCAAATATTAATTGATCAATACGTGTAATTATGCCCCAGCATGCCTTAGTCATAAAGAGGAACATACCAAAACAGCCAGCACTCCTTCACTTATAGCAAATATATGTTTAGTATTGATTAAAACATTATACAGTATATATTTACAAATTTTTTCAAGGCACAAAACTTGTTTTTTTTTAAGTAACCAATTAATCATAGGATGCATGTTCTGATGACGATGATGCTTATCACAATTCATTTCACTGAACAATTTTAGATGTACAGTAAACCTTTTGTAAGTCCATTCACTTAATTTTTGCACCATTTAAGTGTTTCACTTTCCTTCATCTAATTTGTTAAAGGTTTCATTTTACCCTTTACTGCCTACTTTCATAATGTTTTAATTATTCTATTAATGCATTTTCCCTGTATTGCATCGTTGGAAACTGACATTTTGCCTTTCTCATCTTCCAAGTATTTTGAGTAATTTATTTTTCTTTTGCATTTTTAGTATTTTCCTTCATTTTAAAGGAATTTTATTCTGTATCAATCTTTTCTCTCTTTTTCAGTACTCTTACCCTTCAAGTGCTATTGAACATACTTTACCTCAATATATTCTACTACCTTCAGCGCCATTGGACGTAATTTACAGCTAGTAATTCCCAGATTTTTCTTTACTATTCGTGCATTTGAAAATTTATAAAAATGTGAACACTAGTGTACTGTATACCAATGGAATGGATATCTATTTCGCTAAACAATAGTAAATGTTTTCAAAGTCTTAACTTAAATAAAATGTCAAAATAATGGGTCTGGGGCTCGAGTGCCAAATCACTTGGTAAGGGATTGGCACTCCAGGTTAAAGATTCATATTTACTGTACAGAATAGGTGCGGCTGTTTTTAAAACTTCAGCACATTCTCTTTCAGAGTTTTTAAAGTAACAGATACTGTACATCTCTCATATGTCTCAGTGTGGTATGAGTTACCTTTTCAATGATAATTGATAAATAGTATTTGGAAACCTAATGAAAACTATTTATAATCATAAAATTATAACGGAATAAGGATATCAAACACAATTCAACTTGCAAGCAAGGCGATAGACTTCATCATTTCAGGTTAGGTTCAGGGGAACGATCGATCCTAATTTAGGTTAGGTTAGGCAGAGTATTCCTAAATTTCTCTCTACTATAATTAAAATGCTTTGGATTGGATTTATGGGACAATAGACTTTATCATTCTAGGTGAGGTTCAGGGGAACAATCGATCCTAATTCAGGTTATGTTTGGTAGTTTGGTAGAGAGCATTCCTACATTTCTCTCTACTATAACAAAAGGGCTTTGGATTAGATTTATGGGCTCAGGCTAGAAGATCTACTACTGGGGCCTGAGAGGCCATTCCAGTGCCCATGTGCAATGGGGTAAACCCACGCCGTTGTGCTAAGAAGGATAGTTATGAGGGTAGACAAGATGGAAGAAAGGCATCGGGAACAGAGGTACAACAAAGAGCTAAAAAACGAGTCCAATTTGCAGACGAAAGGATGATGATAAGACCTTTTAAGTAATGCCTAACATGCACCATTTGAGGTGCACTGACGGTAATAAATCATAATGGAGAAATATGGGAACAAATAAAACCAATGTACGGTAGATGAAATCAAAAGACAACTGGTTTGCTACAATAATAGCCTATTCTGAGAGTACAAAATCCATAACTACAAGATAAGCAGTCTTTAGTGGGTTTTGCCCAGGAATTAATTTCCCACTTGACTAATCTACAGTAATTAGCATAATAATGGTATCACTTAACTGGTCACAGACACCATGCTGTACAATAAGTACGGATACAACATTCTAAAATATGTTAGTTTAGGTCGGTTGTCACCTACTGATGTGTAAACATGCAATATCCTTAGTTGGGTTAGGTCGAGGTAAACAAGATTTTGGAGTAATGGAGCAAGAGAAAATATTTACTGAAATACCTATTGGTCTATAAGACTTCAGTTGCAAATGTAGCCAATAACATATTACTAAATTAAGGTTTATTACATATGACAAATAAACTACCGTATGATACCGTACAGCAAAAGCCATTAGGGGGGCCTTTGTATAACAGCGGCCAGTTCCTCCAGTGTGCATAAAAAATGGAATTCAACTAACCTAAACTTTTAACCCCTTAACCTAACCTACGAGCCGTGTCCTTACCCGCTTACCTGACGAGGGGGGGGGGGGGGGTTAACGGCCCCCTGCGAACAGCCTTACACTGCCGTATTTTTAAGTGGGTATAAGGGGACCAGACATGAAACTTTCCTTATCATATAGGGTAGGTAAGGTAAGGTTAAGTTATTATACGATATTTTGACTAAATTATTGAACTATAATAACATCCAACAAACGTCAGGGTTCGTAACTTTCTGAAAATACGTGAAGTCAAGATGTGCTTTAGTTCAAGTCCCAGCACTAGCACAAGCTAGAATTATAGTGCCTAACTACTTTTCTCAAGTCTAAAAGAGTCTAACTTATATCCAAAATAGGAAAGACCACCCTGGACACTAAAACAGCCTTACTATGCCCTACACTATCAACTATAACCTACGGAACATGACGAAACATCACTATTCTTACATCTCTTATTTATTGATCCTCTTCTCGGTGGGCGAGGCATCTCTTCCGATGAATATATCTATTAAACGACTTCCGTGTATACTCTAAGTTGTAGTAGTTCCATGTTTCGGGTTTATTTAATAGTAACTATAGGGAGTACTTGAATATTAAACTGTTTATATGGCAAGGAAAACTTCGGCTGCTTCCAGTGTTGCCAGATGGTTTGGTCTCAAATTCCCCAAAACTCATGATAAAATATCCCCAAAACAAGCCAAAAATCCCCATTTCCACAAATATATTTTCTCTTGAAGGCTTTACTAATATAGAAATTACTCCCCAAACTTCATAATTGTGCAAGCAAACTACTTAGGACAATATAAAGGTTTACTTATCCTTGTTTCTTCATAGAAATTCATACAGAAAATCCCCATCAGACAACCAAAATACCCAAATCTAGAGATAAATTCCCATATCACTGGCTGCTTCTTTAGATACGTTTCAACTTTCGTCACTTTCCCGACGGATCCAACGGCAGGATTGCCAGTTTGGATTTTTCAGGCCAAAAAACCTCAAATTTGGCTTATTTTTAAATAGGTTGGCTCTTAGTAATATGAAAAAAGCCCGGTCTTAAATACTATATAATTGGCCTTTATCTACTAATTGGTTGGCTCTTAGTAATATGAAAAAAAGCCGGGTCTTAAATACTATATATTTGGCCTTTATCTACTAATTGGTTGGCTCTTAGTAATATGAAAAAAGGCAGGTCTTAAATACTATATATTTCGCCTTTTTCCACTAATTGGTTGGCTCTTAGTAATATGAAAAAAGTCGGGTCTTAAATACTATATATTTGGCATTTTTCTACTAATTGATTGGCTCTTAGTAATATGAAAAAAGCCGGGTCTTAAATACTATATATTTGGCCTTTTTCCACTAATTGGTTGGCTCTTAGTAATATGAAAAAAGCCGGGTCTTAAATACTATATATTTGGCCTTTTTCTACTAATTGGTTGGCTCTTAGTAATAGGAAAAAATCCGGGTCTTAAATACTATATATTTGGCCTTTTTCCACTAATTGGTTGGCTCTTAGTAATAGGAAAAAAGCCGGGTCTTAAATACTATATATTTGGCCTTTTTCCACTAATTGGTTGGCTCTTAGTAATATGAAAAAAGTCGGGTCTTAAATACTATATATTTGGCCTTTTTCCACTAATTGGTTGGCTCTTAGTAATAGGAAAAAAGCCAGGTCTTAAATACTATATATTTGGCCTTTTTCCACTAATTGGTTGGCTCTTAGTAATATGAAAAAAGTCGGGTCTTAAATACTATATATTTGGCCTTTTTCCACTAATTGGTTGGCTCTTAGTAATAGGAAAAAAGCCGGGTCTTAAATACTATATATTTGGCCTTTTTCCACTAATTGGTTGGCTCTTAGTAATATGAAAAAAGTCGGGTCTTAAATACTATATATTTGGCCTTTTTCCACTAATTGGTTGGCTCTTAGTAATAGGAAAAAAGCCGGGTCTTAAATACTATATATTTGGCCTTTTTCCACTAATTGGTTGGCTCTTAGTAATATGAAAAAAGTCGGGTCTTAAATACTATATATTTGGCCTTTTTCCACTAATTGGTTGGCTCTTAGTAATAGGAAAAAAGTCGGGTCTTAAATACTATATATTTGGCCTTTTTCCACTAATTGGTTGGCTCTTAGTAATATGAAAAAAGCCGGGTCTTAAATACTATATATTTGGCCTTTTTCCACTAATTGGTTGGCTCTTAGTAATAGGAAAAAAGTCGGGTCTTAAATACTATATATTTGGCCTTTTTCCACTAATTGGTTGGCTCTTAGTAATATGAAAAAAGCCGGGTCTTAAATACTATATATTTGGCCTTTATCTACTAATTGGTTGGCTCTTAGTAATATGGAAAAAAGGCAGGTCCTAAATACTATATATTTGGCCTTTTTCCACTCATTGGTTGGCTCTTAGCAATATGAAAAAAGTCGGGTCTTAAATACTATATATTTGGCTTTTTTCTACTAATTGGTTGGCTCTTAGTAATATGAAAAAAGGCCGGTCCTTTATACTACATATTTGGCCCTTTTTTACTAATTGGTTGGCTCTTAGTAATAGGAAAAAAAATATGAGAAAAGCCGGGTCTTACATACTATATATTTGGTCTTTTTTCTACTGATGGCTTGGCCTTTTAAAGCTTCTGTTGATTAGAAGTTGGCCTTTTCTCATTTACAAAACTTGGCAACCCTGACCAACGGGTTCATTCGTACTTTTCCAATCACTTGTCAAGTTCCAAAATTCGTAGGTGAATATATTATTATTATTATTATTATTACTATCCAAGCTACAACCCTAGTTGGAAAAGCAAGATGCTATAAGCCCAGGGGCTCCAACAGGGAAAAATAGCCCAGTGAGGAAAGGAAATAAGGAAATAAATAAATGAAGAGAACAAATTAACAATAAATCATTCTAAAATAAGAAACAACGTCAAAACAGACATGTCATATAATAAACTATCAACAACATCAAAAACAAATATGTCATAAATAAACTATAAAAAGACTATGACAATGCATGAAAAAGAAAAAGATTTCTTTTTATATCATGCATTTGATGGAAATTCTTTATACCTAAGATTGGTCATTGCAGTAAGTTAGTCAATATTCTTAAAATTTTAAAAAATAGGTTAATGTCACTATGAAAAATTTAAATGACTAATTCTAAGGTATTCTGGGTGTGATTAGCTATTCTGATATAAAATTGCATTTAGCATTTTCAAGCAAGGTAAAATAGCAAGTATTTACCAAATAAATTAAATATTTATGGTTTTTCCTTCACAAAAACATAACTATTACCATTTTATATTTGTTTTAGACGAATGATTTCCGTGGTCTC
This sequence comes from Palaemon carinicauda, assembly GCF_036898095.1. Lineage (NCBI taxonomy): Eukaryota > Metazoa > Arthropoda > Malacostraca > Decapoda > Palaemonidae > Palaemon > Palaemon carinicauda. The sequence continues at coordinate 837,680 of NC_090769.1, read as the reverse complement.
GTGTTCTTTACGTTCGACCAAGAAAAGAATTATAGAAAAAAATAGAAGAAACTATTGAAGAAAAAAAGAAAATAATGAAAAAATTAAGATTTATTAAAGGAAATGGCCCTATGCCTTATATCAGAGAAATGTATCTGGATAAGGCATCCCTTGTGATGAAAGCAAGATTAAATATGCTCAACTTAAAAGGAAATTTCAGGGGAAAATATGATGACAATTTGTGTGATTTATGCAAAGAAGAAGAAGACACCACCGAACATTTATTTTTATGCCCAAAGTTAGAACAGCTAAAGAATGTAGAAATAAGTTTAGGTATGCTAAAAAACCCTAGCAGGGATCTGGCTGCATTTATAGATAGGGCAATGAATATAAAAGAAGAGTTTAGGAAGCCCAAACTGATTACCACAACAGGTTGCCAAAACTGATGATAGCCAGGTGTTATCGTATCCAATTTCAAATTATAAGGGAATAAAAGTAAAGATTGTGAACCTTATTATGATATTAATTTATTTAAGGCACAGATGATACAAACTTAATAATAAGAATAAGCTTAGAAGCTTTGCACCTATCTATAAAGAGATAGAGTCCCCGCAAACTTATTTTGCGGAGTGAGCAATAAGGAACCAGGAACCAGTGTGTATGCTACATCGTAAACTCATTTCCGATAGAAACGAAGACAAGAATCGTTATAATGAAGACAAGAATCGTTATAATGAAGACAAGAATCGTTACAATAAAGACAAGAATCGTAACAATAATGAAAATAATCGTTGAAATAAATCTAACAATCGTTAGGACAAACAGAAGAATGGTTGAAACGAATTCGAGACGATAAAACGAAGTCAAGAATCGTACAACGAAGACACAAAAATGGTTAAAAACGAAGACAAAATGGTTAGAAAGATGACAAGTGTGAAT
>NC_090769.1:801762-831762 GCF_036898095.1 Palaemon carinicauda | reverse complement strand
ATTTAAATGAACGCAAATCTGAAGTTTTATTAACTTTAATTATAAAAAAACAGGATCTTTAAAACAAATTTTGCCAGTTACAATTGTACGTTGTTACTGGTAATTACTCAAATCTGCCTATTGGTCGCTAACGTTGGAACTCGATTTTAACCAACAGATTTTTAACGAAAACAAGAACATTCTTTACCTCAAGTCAACATACTCTCCTCCAGAATCCTGGGTGATTTTCCATAAAATCATCGGGGGATTTATCCACGAATCCTGTGGGGATTTACCCCAATATCATGGGGGATTTACCAACTTTATCCTGGGAGATTTACCCCAAAATCCTTGGGATTAAATCCCCAAGTCCTGTGGAAGATTTACCCCAAAATCCTCGGAATTTGCCCACAAAATCCAGGGGTAAAATCCTGTGGTGGATTTAACCACAAATCCTCAGGATTTAAGTAAAAAGGCTTGGGGTAGTTAACCATGAATCCTAGGGTAGTTAACTGCAAATCCTATGGGGGATTTAACTGCAAATCCTATGGGGGATTTAACTGCAAATCCTATAGGAGATTTAACTACAAATCCTATGGGAGATTTAACTTCAAATCTTATGGGAGATTTAACTACAAATCCTATAGGGGATTTAACTACAAATCCTATAGGGGATTTAACCACAAATTGCGTTGGAGATTTAACCAAAAATCTTGATGAGGAACTTTATCCCGAACTCTTAGGGTTTTCAAGTCCGAATCCTTGGGATATTTAATCAACAATCCTTGGAACATTTAACCCAGAATCCTTAGGGGAATGAACCCTGAATCCTTGGGGATTTAACTCAGAATACTTGGGAGATCTAACCCAAAATCCTTGGGGGATTTAAACCCACAATCTGGTTATTTAACCACGAATCCCGGGGAATTTAATCCCGAATTCTGGAGATATTTAACCAAGATTTCTGGGGATTTAATAACGAATTCTAGGGGGATTTTATCACGAATTCTGGGGAGATTTAACCATGAATTCTGAAGGAATTTAATCACGAATTCTGGGGAATTTAGTCACATATTCTGAGGGAATTCAACCAAGAATCCTGGGGGATATTTAACCAAGAATCCTGGGGGATATTTAACCACGAATTCTGGGGGAGATTTAATCACGCATTCTTGGGGATTAAACACGAATTTTGGTGGATTTAATCCCGAATCATGGGTGATTTAATCACATTCTGGGGGATTTAACCAAGAATCCTTGGGGAGATTTAACCGTGAATTCTTGGAGATTTAATCCCAAATTCTTGGAGATTTAACCACGAATTCTGGGATATTTAACCACGAATTCTGGGGAATTTAACCACGAATTCTTGTGGATTTAACCATGAACCCTGGGGAACTTAATCACGAATTCTGAGGAGATTCAACAACGAATTTTAAGGGGATTTCAACCCCAATTCTTGGAGATTTAACCACAAATCCTTGGGGATATAATCATGAATTCTGACTGGATTTACCCCTGACTCCTGGGGTAAAACTATTTACAGGTTAAAAAAATATCGCAAAATCCCTTCTTTAGCAACAAGACATTTAACAGGTTAACAATGTTTTTTTTTTTTTCGAATGAAGGAAAGATGTTTTTGGAGAACAAATCAATGTTTTTAAAACAATTAAAATTGCCTCTGAAAACATTGTTAAATGAGCAGCTGTTTCTCCAAAGAAAATGTGTTTATGAAGGATATAAAATGACTATGAAATAGTAATACCAATACAGAGATTTCGAGATTTTCAAATAATTGATATCATAAAGCCACAAATGGGCCTAAATGTTCAAAACTTCCTCTAAATGAATCAATTAATAATAATTAGACTTTTAAATTAATAAAAATTAGACATTAATGATTTAATAAATATAATATTCACATTCAACTAATTACTTAACAGCAGTAATATAAGCGAACTGTTCAATAAGGACTTAATTATATTACACTTGAAAAAATGTAATTTTAATCAGAAAGTCTCCTTAAAAAATACAAGCGAGTGTAATTTTTACCCTACTTTGTAATTATCTTTTACGGGTTAGTAACTGTAATATCACTCCTTTACGTCAATAATACGTTATTAAAACTGAAAATGCCTGGCAACATTTATACCAGTATTTTAAATTTGTTTTTGTTAACGGCAAAATTTCAACAGTGTACATTACGCTCGTAAAAAAAGTCATCAGTATTAATTTAAATTACATTAATATACTAATTTAATTACATCAGGAATCATTTTTATCACTTCGTTAATACGTAACTCGAATATATAAGTATGTTAGAAATAAATACAGCGGTTACATATGAATCAAATACACAAGTAATACCGATCAGTATATATATATATATATATACAGTATATATATATATATATATATACAGTATATATATATATATAGTATATATATATATATATATACAGTATATATATATATATATATACAGTATATATATATATATATATATGTATATGTGTATATACATATATATGTATATGTGTATATATATATATATATATATACACACACAAGCAAACAAATGCATACGTTTCTAGTCCACAGCCGGACAAAGGCTTCAGATATGTTTTTAACTATGTCTGGGGTTTAACCAATTTTCATCATATTTTCTGCATTTCAATCAAACCAACGTCATCTTATCAAAAAATAAAATGCCTACATTTTCTATAGATTCAATAACAGCGATGTATAACCCTACCAATTAATGTACATCTAAATTAGAATTCAATTTGAGGAACCAACACTCAACTGACCTTCACACCTTCAGGGCTCGTAGGGAAATGCTCTGAAAACCGCGGAATTTCCCTCAGCCAATCACAGGGCTTCAACAGAACCCCTTTGTAAGCCAGTCTCTTATTGGCTTAAACTTTCGTTATTTAGCTAAGGTGTTTAGAAGCTATCCTCCTATTGGTTAGGCACTTCCAGTCAATTTTGATTCCAGAGGGTATTACCACAACGAATTATCTTGCGTTGAGTGACATATCAAACAATATCTTTGACTAATATAAATATATGAACTAATATACCAAACTAGAAATTTGTTAGAAAAAAAAAAATTTAGATTTATGGTAAAACGTCAAAAGAAAAATAGGAATAATTGAAAGACCTTGGTAAACAAGCCAACGAGGTGGTTGGTTCTTCCAATATATATTCTGTATCTTGCATACAGTCAGTCGGTGGCTGTATTCACTCTCTGTAATAACTTCTGTAATTTTGAGAAGGAATTTAAAATATGTATCAATATTAATATGTTTTATAGTACAGTATTGCAGGTCAAGGTGATACACAAACTCTTTCACATATAAATATATAAATTATATATATATATATATATATATATACAAAGACCGAATAGCTAATAAAAAATGTTTGAGTAACTACTATTGAATTAATAATTTTATATCAGATTATTATACAGTTACCCAAGCTAAGTACTATTCTCATATGTACTCTGATATATATATATATATATATATACATATATATGTATATATATATATATATATAAGGGACTGGCTGGCAAAATCTAACTGAGGGCTTTCGGCGTCAATAGGCTCAGGGAGGCATGATAATGATGATAATATATATGGATATATACTGTACATACCTACACACAGATAAGTAGGTATGTATGTACATATATACGTGTGTGTTTACATACATACATATATACATACATACATATGGAATATATATATATATATATACATGTATATATATATATATATATATATGCATATTAATTTGTAAGTATGTATGTATCTGTATGGATATATATATATATATATGTGTGTGTGTGTGTGTGTGTAAGTATATATACACATACGCATATATATATATATATATATGAATATATACAATCATATACATACATGCATACTATATATATATATATATATAATATATATATATATATATATATATATATATGTATATATAATGTATATATATACATATATATGAATATATATAAATAAATATATGTACATATATATATATATATATATATAGAGAGAGAGAGAGAGAGAGAGAGAGAGAGAGATATGACCATTTCAGAATCGTCGTTGTAGACATCGATTGAGCTCCCAAAGTCTGCAGGATTTTCTCGTCTTCACTGAATCTTTGAGTCAGTTTTCTGAGAGAGAGAGAGAGAGAGAGAGAGAGAGAGAGAGAGAGAGAGCACCATTTCAGAATCGTCGTTGTGGACATCTTAGATTGAGCTCCCAAAGTCTGCAGGATTTTCTCGTCTTCACTGAATCTTTGAGTCGGTTTTCTGAGAGAGAGAGAGAGAGAGAGAGAGAGAGAGAGAGAGAGAGGACCATTTCAGAATCGTCGTTGTGGACATCTTAGGTTGAGCTCCCAAAGTCTGCAGGATTTTCTCGTCTTCACTGAATCTTTGAGTCGGTTTTCTGAGAGAGAGAGAGAGAGAGAGAGAGAGAGAGAGAGAGAGCACCATTTCAGAATCGTCGTTGTGGACATCTTAGATTGAGCTCCCAAAGTCTGCAGGATTTTCTCGTCTTCACTGAATCTTTGAGTCAGTTTTCTGAGAGAGAGAGAGAGAGAGAGAGAGAGAGAGAGAGAGAGAGAGAAGACCATTTCAGAATCGTCGTTGTAAACATCTTTGATTGAGCTCCCAAAGTCTGCAGGATTTTCTCGTCTTCACTGGATCTTTGAATCGATTTTCTGCCAGGACTTCAGTATTATTTCGTCTCTATTGATTTTTTGCTAGGCCTTGAATTGTTTCTCAATGGCTGCTACGGAATTATTTTGTCTCCAGCGATGACTGAAAATCTTCATCTTCCTTGGCTCCAGGAATTCTTCGTCTTCAGAGAAATGTGTCAATGTTTTTTTTTTTTTCTAATTTTGATGCTATATTCGTTAGCCATGGAAGGCATTGAGTAAATCTCTACTATACAAGATGGCTAGATTTATGACTGACAAAATGATCCTAATGGGATCTTTGACAGCTTTTGGCGTCATGGCATGGTGCTGGGGAGGCGAGGATTCACACAAAGAAGCAGAACAACTCTTGGATTTAATGGATCGGGAGGAAATGGAGACACTGCATCCAGCAGTCTACGATGGGGCAAATTATGTTGCCGGACTAAGTGAAGAGTTGGAAGGAGCAGAAGAGGGAATTCAGTTGTTTGACGATTTCATCGCTAGAAAACACCAAGAGACGGAAACGAACAATGACTTACAAAGCATCTGTGAAGAGGTGCATGGAGCAGAGGCAGAAGAAAATGAGCTATCTACGGACAACGCAGCCATATCAGCATTAAATGCAGATTTAGAGAGAGCTGATAAGAAAATTAAGGATCTTATAGCAAGGCTAGAGATAGCTGAAAGTCAAAACGATGAACTTCGAGAGGAGCTCTCGTCCAAGACATTTGTTCAGGTAAGTGAAATTGAGGTATGTAATAACATCGGTAACTTAGCTTTAATGGATGATTTACAAAGAGCAAATAACAATATAGAGTCACTTTGTGTAAGTCTAGAAAAAGCTGAAGCTCAAAACGATCAAATTCGTGATGAGCTTTTGGCCAAGGCATACGTAGAAACTGAGTTAGAAAATTCCCGTGAGGAAATTCGGATACTCGAGAAGAAGCTGGATAGAGTAACACGAGATCTCGAAACAGCCAACGAGAGAGCTGATAAGAAAATTAAGGATCTTATAGCAAGGCTAGAGATAGCTGCAAGTCAAAACGATGAACTTCGAGAGGAGCTTTCGTCCAAGACATTTGTTCAGGTAAGTGAAATTGAGGTATGTAATAACATCGGTAACTTAGCTTTAATGGATGATTTACAAAGAGCAAATAATAATATAGAGTCACTTTTTGTAAGTCTAGAAAAGGCTGAAGCTCGAAACGATCAAATTCGTGATGAGCTTTTGGCCAAGGCATATGTAGAAACTGATTTAGAAAATGCCCGTGAGGAAATTCGGATACTCGAGAAGAAGCTGGATAGAGTAACACGAGATCTCGAAACAGCCAACGAGAGAGCTGATAAGAAAATTAAGGATCTTATAGCAAGGCTAGAGATAGCTGAAAGTCAAAACGATGAACTTCAAGAGGAGCTTTCGTCCAAGACATTTGTTCAGGTAAGTGAAATTGAGGTATGTAATAACATCGGTAACTTAGCTTTAATGGATGATTTACAAAGAGCAAATAACAATATAGAGTCACTTTGTGTAAGTCTAGAAAAAGCTGAAGCTCGAAACGATCAAATTCGTGATGAGCTTTTGGCCAAGGCATACGTAGAAACTGAGTTAGAAAATTCCCGTGAGGAAATTCGGATACTCGAGAAGAAGCTGGATAGAGTAACACGAGATCTTGAAACAGCTAACGAGAAAGTTATGGAAAAGAGCGACTTGGAGGAATACGTCGAAAGTGCCGACAAAGAGATAGGAACACTCTTGGCTGAACTGGACAGCGTCAAGGCTGAAAACAAGAGATTGAAGACCGAAAACGTTTGTGAAAAGGCAGCTTTGGAAAGTGAAGTTAATGCTGCAGTAGAGGAAGTCTATAGAATAGGGACTAAATTGGATGCTGTCCTGGAGGAGAACACCATATTGAGGACTGAACTATTAATCAAGAAAGACTTGGTGTGCGACCTGGATATGGCTGAGGAGGAACTGGATAAACTTTGGAAAGAAATTGCTGGTGTTAAAGAAGAGAATAGACGACTGAAAAGAGACCTCTCGGAGGAGAGAGCCACAAACAATGCGTTGATGGAGGCCGACGAGAAGAAAAAAATTATGGAAGAAGAAATTAGGAATCTCACTTCCGTGGCAGACGAATTTGCAATTTATAAGGAAAAGTATCAAGAGGTGATGGAAAGAAATACTAAGCTGGAGATGGAATTAAACCATAAGAATTACGCTATTAGCCAACTTGTAGACGGTCTCTCTCAAACACACCCCGAGTTGAAGGAATTATATCTCATGGACATTTCTGGTGAGCAGACTGGGGATTTGATTTGGGATAGCCAGTTAAATAGATTCGCCCTTCAAGAGACGAGAAGGCAGGGCTGGAAAAAAAACTAAGAGGAATTATATCCCAACACAAAATATGAAAAAAAACTGGGGATTATAATATCGCCACCAAAAAAAAATAAAAAAATATAAAAAATGGTGATTATAATATCGCCACCAAAAAAAAAAAAATATTTATAGGAAAAAGGGAATAAAATTTGTTTGATTTTATTTTGGAAAGGAATTTTTTTTTTCTGTTTAGTTTTGTTTGGAAAGTAATAATCTTTTTGTTAAGTTTTGTGCTTCACCCATTCTGGACAGGTTCAGGACATCAGTTTCACTGGAAAGGACACCAGAAACGATTTGGCTTGAAGGACGCTTGGATGGACTGCCCCCAGCTTAAAGGACGCAAGGCTAACTTTCCAGCTTGAACGATGCTTGGAATAATCTGGAGGATTAGTGCTGCAGAAGGAAGAAACCTGGCTGAGTTTAGTATACTATGTACCTTGATGGGGTGTACAGGACCTTTGTCAAGTGTACAAATGGTCGGATATCTAGATCTATTCCTTTGGATACCAACCTTCGGGTGGTTCTGGGGGCATAATCTAGAAGACTGGCTATGCAGAGGGATGAAGCTGGGATTCTTCTAGTATGCAGACAAGTTCTTGGAGGTTGAACCAAGACATCTTTGGCTGGGAAGAGAAGCGGCATCTTTTGGAGGTAGTCCTTCATCAGTCCGAATTTTTAGTTACTCGCAGCTATGGAGCATCAAATAGCAGGAGCAGAAGATAGTAACAGCTAGCAAAAGTTAGCAGCAATGGGAAAGCAACGGTTAGCAGTAGCTAGCAGCAGTCGCAGCTGAAGTTAGCAGCAGTATGCAGCAGACGTTAGCAGAAGCAGCTAGCAGCAGCTAGGAGCAACAGCAAGCAGCATGTGCTAGCAGCAGCAGCTTGCAGCAGCAACAGTTGCAGTAGCGAGCGGCTGCAGCAGAAGCAAGCAGCAGCTACAGCAGGCTGCAGCAGCAGCAGCAGCTAGCAAAAGCAGCAGCAGCTACCAAAGTAGCAGCAGCTGCAGCTAGCAAAAGCAGCTGAAGCAGCAGTCTGCAGAAGCAGCAGTAAGCAGCAGCAGCAGCCGCAAGCAAGAGTAGCAGTAGCAGCAGCAAGCAGCAGCACTAGCAACAGCAGCTTGCAGTAGCAAATAGCAGCAGCTAGTAGCCGAAAGCAACGTTGCAGCATACAACAGCTAGCAATAGCAGAGACTGCAGCTAGCAGCAGCAGTAATTAGCAGCTACAATTGATAGTAGCTAACAGCATCAGTTATGAGCGAGAGCAGAATCTGCCAACAGCTGTGGGTCGTGAGAAACACCAGGAACAGATGCAGCAAAAAAAAAAAAATGAAAATACTAAAATAATTTTTAAAAAAAATGAAAAAAAAGGCAGCAGACAGAGGAGGAAGAGAAGGAGGAGGAGAAGCAGCAAAAAATAAAAAACAATAAACAAAAAAATGGTGATTATAATATCGCCACCAAAAAAAAAAAAAATATAAAAATGGTGATTATAATATCGCCACCAAAAAAAAAAAAAAAAAAAAAAAGGTGATTATAATATCGCCACCAAAAAAAATAAAAAAATATAAAAATTGGTGATTATAATATCGCCACCAAAAAAAAAAAAATATTTATAGGAAAAAGGGAATAAAATTTGTTTGATTTTATTTTGGAAAGGAATTTTTTTTTTTCTGTTTAGTTTTGTTTGGAAAGGAATAATCTTTTTGTTAAGTTTTGTGCTTCACCCATTCTGGACAGGTTCAGGACATCAGTTTCACTGGAAAGGACACCAGAAACGATTTGGCTTGAAGGACGCTTGGATGGACTGCCCCCAGCTTAAAGGACGCAAGGCTAACTTTCCAGCTTGAACGATACTTGGAATAATCTGGAGGATTGGTGCTGCAGAAGGAAGAAACCTGGCTGAGTTTAGTATACTATGTACCTTGATGGGGTGTACAGGACCTTTGTCAAGTGTACAAATGGTCGGATATCTAGATTATTCCTTTGGATACCAACCTTCGGGTGGTTCTGGGGGCATAATCTAGAAGACTGGCTATGCAGAGGGATGAAGCTTGGATTCTTCTAGTATGCAGACAAGTTCTTGGAGGTTGAACCAAAACATCTTTGGCTGGGAAGAGAAGCTGCATCTTTTGGAGGTAGTCCTTCATCAGTCCGAATTCTTAGTTACTCGCAGCTGTGGAGCATCAAATAGCAGGAGCAGAAGATAGTAACAGCTAGCAAAAGTTAGCAGCAATGGGAAAGCAACGGTTAGCAGTAGCTAGCAGCAGTCGCAGCTGAAGTTAGCAGCAGTATGCAGCAGACGTTAGCAGAAGCAGCTAGCAGCAGCTAGGAGCAACAGCAAGCAGCATGTGCTAGCAGCAGCAGCTTGCAGCAGCAACAGTTGCAGTAGCTAGCGGCTGCAGCAGAAGCAAGCAGCAGCTACAGCAGGCTGCAGCAGCAGCAGCAGCTAGCAAAAGCAGCAGCAGCTACCAAAGTAGCAGCAGCTGCAGCTAGCAAAAGCAGCTGAAGCAGCAGTCTGCAGAAGCAGCAGTAAGCAGCAGCAGCAGCAGCCGCAAGCAAGAGCAGCCGTAGCAGCAGCAAGCAGCAGCACTAGCAACAGCAGCTTGCAGTAGCAAATAGCAGCAGCTAGTAGCCGAAAGTAACGTTGCAGCATACAACAGCTAGCAATAGCAGAGACTGCAGCTAGCAGCAGCAGTAATTAGCAGCTACAATTGATAGTAGCTAACAGCATCAGTTATGAGAGAGAGCAGAATCTGCCAACAGCTGTGGGTCGTGAGAAACACCAGGAACAGATGCAGCAAAAAAAAAAAAATGAAAATACTAAAATAATTTTTTAAAAAAATGAAAAAAAAGGCAGCAGACAGAGGAGGAAGAGAAGGAGGAGGAGAAGCAGCAAAAAAAAAAAAAAAACAATAAACAAAAAAATGGTGATTATAATATCGCCACCAAAAAAAATAAAAAATATAAAAATGGTGATTATAATATCGCCACCAAAAAAAAAAAAAAAAAAGGTGATTATAATATTACCACCAAAAAAAAATAATGAAATATAAAAAATGGTGATTATAATATCGCCACCAAAAAAAAAAAAATATTTATAGGAAAAAGGGAGTAAAATTTGTTTGATTTTATTTTGGAAAGGAATTTTTTTTTTCTGTTTAGTTTTGTTTGGAAAGGAATAATCTTTTTGTTAAGTTTTGTGCTTCACCCATTCTGGACAGGTTCAGGACATCAGTTTCACTGGAAAGGACACCAGAAACGATTTGGCTTGAAGGACGCTTGGATGGACTGCCCCCAGCTTAAAGGACGCAAGGCTAACTTTCCAGCTTGAACGATGCTTGGAATAATCTGGAGGATTGGTGCTGCAGAAGGAAGAAACCTGGCTGAGTTTAGTATACTATGTACCTTGATGGGGTGTACAGGACCTTTGTCAAGTGTACAAATGGTCGGATATCTAGATCTATTCCTTTGGATACCAACCTTCGGGTGGTTCTGGGGGCATAATCTAGAAGACTGGCTATGCAGAGGGATGAAGCTGGGATTCTTCTAGTATGCAGACAAGTTCTTGGAGGTTGAACCAAGACATTTTGGCTGGGAAGAGAAGCTGCATCTTTTGGAGGTAGTCCTTCATCAGTCCGAATTTTTAGGAGCTCGCAGCTGTGAAGCATCAAATAGCAGGAGCAGAAGATAGTAACAGCTAGCGAAAGTTAGCAGCAATGGGAAAGCAACGGTTAGCAGTAGCTAGCAGCAGTCGCAGCTGAAGTTAGCAGCAGTATGCAGCAGACGTTAGCAGAAGCAGCTAGCAGCAGCTAGGAGCAACAGCAAGCAGCATGTGCTAGCAGCAGCAGCTTGCAGCAGCAGCTTGCAGCAGCAACAGTTGCAGTAGCTAGCGGCTGCAGCAGAAGCAAGCAGCAGCTACAGCAGGCTGCAGCAGCAGCAGCAGCTAGCAAAAGCAGCAGCAGCTACCAAAGTAGCAGCAGCTGCAGCTAGCAAAAGCAGCTGAAGCAGCAGTCTGCAGAAGCAGCAGTAAGCAGCAGCAGCAGCCGCAAGCAAGAGCAGCAGTAGCAGCAGCAAGCAGCAGCACTAGCAACAGCAGCTTGCAGTAGCATATAGCAGCAGCTAGTAGCCGAAAGCAACGTTGCAGCATACAACAGCTAGCAATAGCAGAGACTGCAGCTAGCAGCAGCAGTAATTAGCAGCTACAATTGATAGTAGCTAACAGCATCAGTTATGAGAGAGAGCAGAATCTGCCAACAGCTGTGGGTCATGAGAAACACCAGGAACAGATGCAGCAAAAAAAAAAAATAAAATGAAAATACTAAAATAATTTAAAAAAAAAATGAAAAAAAGCAGCAGACAGAGGAGGAAGAGAAGGAGGAGGAGAAGCAGCAAAAAAAAAAACAATAAACAAAAAAATGGTGATTATAATATCGCCACCAAAAAAAAAAAAATAAAAATGGTGATTATAATATCGCCACCAAAAAAAAATAAAAAATATAAAAAATGGTGATTATAATATCGCCACCAAAAAAAAAAAAATGGTGATTATAATATCGCCACCAAAAAAAAAAATAAAAAATATAAAAAATGGTGATTACAATATCGCCACCAAAAAAATAAAAAAATATAAAAAATGGTGATTATAATATCGCCACCAAAAAAAAAAATATTTATAGGAAAAAGGGAATAAAATTTGTTTGATTTTATTTTGGAAAGGAATTTTTTTTTTTTTTTGTTTAGTTTTGTTTGGAAAGGAATAATCTTTTTGTTAAGTTTTGTGCTTCACCCATTCTGGACAGGTTCAGGACATCAGTTTCACTGCAGAGGACACCAGAAACGATTCAGCTTGAAGGACGCTTGGATGGACTGCCCCCAGCTTAAAGGACGCAAGGCTAACTTTCCAGCTTGAACGATGCTTGGAATAATCTGGAGGATTGGTGCTGCAGAAGGAAGAAACCTGGCTGAGTTTAGTATACTATGTACCTTGATGGGGTGTACAGGACCTTTGTCAAGTGTACAAATGGTCGGATATCTAGATCTATTCCTTTGGATACCAACCTTCGGGTGGTTCTGGGGGCATAATCTAGAAGACTGGCTATGCAGAGGGATGAAGCTTGGATTCTTCTAGTATGCAGACAAGTTCTTGGAGGTTGAACCAAGACATCTTTGGCTGGGAAGAGAAGCTGCATCTTTTGGAGGTAGTCCTTCATCAGTCCGAATTCTTAGTTACTCGCAGCTGTGGAGCATCAAATAGCAGGAGCAGAAGATAGTAACAGCTAGCAAAAGTTAGCAGCAATGGGAAAGCAACGGTTAGCAGTAGCTAGCAGCAGTCGCAGCTGAAGTTAGCAGCAGTATGCAGCAGACGTTAGCAGAAGCAGCTAGCAGCAGCTAGGAGCAACAGCAAGCAGCATGTGCTAGCAGCAGCAGCTTGCAGCAGCAACAGTTGCAGTAGCGAGCGGGTGCAGCAGAAGCAAGCAGCAGCTAGAGCAGGCTGCAGCAGCAGCAGCAGCTAGCAAAAGCAGCAGCAGGTACCAAAGTAGCAGCAGCTGCAGCTAGCAAAAGCAGCTGCAGCTAGCAAAAGCAGCTGAAGCAGCAGTCTGCAGAAGCAGCAGTAAGCAGCAGCAGCAGCCGCAAGCAAGAGCAGCAGTAGCAGCAGCAAGCAGCAGCACTAGCAACAGCAGCTTGCAGTAGCAAATAGCAGCAGCTAGTAGCCGAAAGCAACGTTGCAGCATACAACAGGTAGCAATAGCAGAGACTGCAGCTAGCAGCAGCAGTAATTAGCAGCTACAATTGATAGTAGCTAACAGCATCAGTTATGAGAGAGAGCAGAATCTGCCAACAGCTGTGGGTCGTGAGAAACACCAGGAACAGATGCAGCAAAAAAAAAAAAATGAAAATACTAAAATAATTTTTTAAAAAAATAAAAAAAAGGCAGCAGACAGAGGAGGAAGAGAAGGAGGAGGAGAAGCAGCAAAAAAAAAAAAAAACAATAAACAAAAAAATGGTGATTATAATATCGCCACCAAAAAAAAAAAATAAAAATGGTGATTATAATATCGCCACCAAAAAAAATAAAAAATATAAAAAATGGTGATTATAATATCGCCACCAAAAAAAAAAAGAAAAAATGGTGATTATAATATCGCCACCAAAAAAAAAATAAAAAATAAAAAAAATGGTGATTATAATATCGCCACCAAAAAAAAAAAAAAATAAACGGTGATTATAATATCGCCACAAAAAAAAAAAAAAAATGGCGATTATAATATCGCCACCAAAAAAAAAATAAAAAATATAAAAAATGGTGATTATAATATCGCCACCAAAAAAAATAAAAAATATAAAAAATGGTGATTATAATATCGCCACCAAAAAAAAAAAATATATTTATAGGAAAAAGGGAATAAAATTTGTTTGATTTTATTTTGGAAAGGAATTTTTTTTTTCTGTTTAGTTTTGTTTGGAAAGGAATAATCTTTTTGTTAAGTTTTGTGCTTCACCCATTCTGGACAGGTTCAGGACATCAGTTTCTCTGGAGAGGACACCAGAAACGATTTGGCTTGAAGGACGCTTGGATGGACTGCCCCCAGCTTAAAGGACGCAAGGCTAACTTTCCAGCTTGAACGATGCTTGGAATAATCTGGAGGATTAGTGCTGCAGAAGGAAGAAACCTGGCTGAGTTTAGTATACTATGTACCTTGATGGGGTGTACAGGACCTTTGTCAAGTGTACAAATGGTCGGATATCTAGATCTATTCCTTTGGATACCAACCTTCGGGTGGTTCTGGGGGCATAATCTAGAAGACTGGCTATGCAGAGGGATGAAGCTGGGATTCTTCTAGTATGCAGACAAGTTCTTGGAGGTTGAATCAAGACATCTTTGGCTGGGAAGAGAAGCTACATCTTTTGGAGGTAGTCCTTCATCAGTCCGAATTCTTAGTTACTCGCAGCTGTGGAGCATCAAATAGCAGGAGCAGAAGATAGTAACAGCTAGCAAAAGTTAGCAGCAATGGGAAAGCAACAGTTAGCAGTAGCTAGCAGCAGTCGCAGCTGAAGTTAGCAGCAGTATGCAGCAGACGTTAGCAGAAGCAGCTAGCAGCAGCTAGGAGCAACAGCAAGCAGCATGTGCTAGCAGCAGCAGCTTGCAGCAGCAACAGTTGCAGTAGCGAGCGGCTGCAGCAGAAGCAAGCAGCAGCTAGAGCAGGCTGCAGAAGCAGCAGCAGCTAGCAAAAGCAGCAGCAGCTACCAAAGGTAGCAGCAGCTGCAGCTAGCAAAAGCAGCAGCATCAGCAGTCTGCAGAAGCAGCAGTAAGCAGCAGCAGCAGCCGCAAGCAAGAGCAGCAGTAGCAGCAGCAAGCAGCAGCACTAGCAACAGCAGCTTGCAGTAGCAAATAGCAGCAGCTAGTAGCCGGAAGCAACGTTGCAGCATACAACAGCTAGCAATAGCAGAGACTGCAGCTAGCAGCAGCAGTAATTAGCAGCTACAATTGATAGTAGCTAACAGCATCAGTTATGAGAGAGAGCAGAATCTGCCAACAGCTGTGGGTCGTGAGAAACACCAGGAACAGATGCAGCAAAAAAATATTAAAATGAAAATACTAAAATAATTTTTAAAAAAAATAAAAAAAAGGCAGCAGACAGAGGAGGAAGAGAAGGAGGAGGAGAAGCAGCAAAAAAAAAAAACAATAAACAAAAAAATGGTGATTATAATATCGCCACAAAAAAAAAAAAAAAAAAATGGTGATTATATCGCCACCAAAAAAAAAAAAATATGAAAAATGCTGATTATAATATCGCCACAAAAAAAAAAAAAAAAAATGGTGATTATAATATCGCCACCAAAAAAAATAAAAAACAAAAAAATGGTGATTATAATATCGCACCCAAAAAAAATAAAAATAAAAATGGTGATTATAATATCGCCACCAAAAAAAAAAAAAAAAAAAAAATGGTGATTATAATATCGCCACCAAAAAAAATAAAAAACAAAATAATGGTGATTATAATATCGCCACCAAAAAAAAACAAAAAAACAAAAAAATGGTGATTATAATATCGCCACCAAAAAAAATAAAAAACAAAAAAATGGTGATTATGATATCGCCACCAAAAAAAACAAAAAAACAAAAAAATGGTGATTATAATATCGCCACCAAAAAAAATAAAAAACAAAAAAATGGTGATTATAATATCGCCACCAAAAAAAAACAAAAAACGAAAAAATGGTGATTATAATATCGCCACCAAAAAAAAACAAAAGACAAAAAAATGGTGATTATAATATCGCCACCAAAAAGAAAAAAAAAATGGTGATTATAATATCGCCACCAAAAAAAAAAAATGGTGATTATAATATCGCCACCAAAAAAAAAAAAGAAAAAAAAAATGGTGATTATAATATCGCCAACAAAAAAAAAAAAACCAAAAATCAAAAAATGGTGATTATAATATCGGCACCAAAAAAAAAATTAAAAAATATAAAAAAAGGTGATTATAATATCGCTACCGAAAAAAAAAAAAAAATATTTATAGGAAAAAGGGAATACAAGTTTTGTTTGATTTTATTTGAAAAGGATTTTTTTTTTTTCTGTTTAGTTTTGTTTGGAAAGGAATAATCTTTTTGTTAAGTTTTGTGCTTTACCCATTCTGGACAGGTTCAGGACATCAGTTTCATTGGAAAGGACACCTGAAACTATTCGGCTTGAATACAAAAACCAAAAAAAAAAAAAAAAAAAGGAGCAGCAGCAAGGGGAGGAAGAGAAGGAGGAGGAGAAGTAGCAAAAAAAAAAAAAAAAAAAAAAAATAGAATAAAAAAATAAAAAAAAAAATAAAAAAAAAGGAGCAGCAGCAAGAAGAGGAAGAGAAGGAAGAGGAGAAGCAGCAAAAAAAAAACCTAAAAAAATACAAAAAAAAAAGAAAAAAAAGGAGCAGCAGCAAGAGGAGGAAGAGAATGAGGAGGAGAAGCAGCAAAAAAAAAACTAAAAAAAATACATAAAAAAAAAGGAGCAGCAGCAAGAAGAGGAAGAGAAGGAGGGGGAAAAGCAGCAAAAAAAAAAACCTAAAAGAAATACAAAAATAAAAAAAAAAATAAAAAAAAAGGAGCAGCAGCAAGAGGAGGAAGAGAAGGAGGAGGAGAAGCAGCAAAAAAAAAAAAAACCCGAAAAAATACATAAAAAAAGAAAAAAAAAGGAGCAGCAGCAAGAGGAGGAAGAGAAGGAGGAGAAGCAGCTAAAAAAAAAAAATAAAATAAAAAAAATACAAAGATTAAAAAAAAAAAGGAGCAACAGCAAGAAGAGGAAGAGAAGGAGGAGGAGAAGCAGCAAAAAAAAAACCCTAAAAAAATACATAAAAAAAAAAGAAAAAAAAGGAGCAGCAGCAAGAAGAGGAAGAGAAGGAGGAGGAGAAGCAGCAAAAAAAAAAAAAAACCTAGAAAAAAAATACAAAAAGAAAAAAGAAAAAAAAGGAGCAGCAGCAAGAGGAGGAAGAAAAGGAGGAGAAACAGCAAAAAAAAATAAAAAAAATAGAAAAAATACATAAATAAAAAAAAAGAATAAAGAGGAGCAGCAGCAAGAGGAGGAAGAAAAAGAGGAGAAGAAGCAGCAGCAAAAACAAATAGAAAAAAAACAACAGAAAAACCAAAAAAAAATCTATGGATTATAGAAGTTAGACAGAAAAAGAAACTTTGTTTTGAGGAGGAAATATCCTTTGATATAGTGGTACATGCCTACATTATAGGATAAAGTACTGCCTCAGTTGGAACGATCAAGTATTTGGACTATGGAAGATGGACAGAAAACGGAACTTTGTTTTGAGGAGGAAATATCCTTTGATGTAGTAGTACATGCCTACATTATAGGATAAAGTACTGCCTCAGTTGGAACGATCAAGTATTTGGACTATGGAAGATGGACAGAAAACGGAACTTTGTTTTGAGGAGGAAATATCCTTTGATGTAGTAGTACATGCCTACATTATAGGATAAAGTACTGCCTCAGTTGGAACGATCAAGGATTTGGACTATGGAAGATGGACAGAAAAAGGAACTTTGTTTTGAGGAGGAAATATCCTTTGATGTAGTGGTACATGCCTACATTATAGGATAAAGTACTGCCTCAGTTGGAACGATCAAGTATTTGGACTATGGAAGATGGACAGAAAACGGAACTTTGTTTTGAGGAGGAAATATCCTTTGATGTAGTAGTACATGCCTACATTATAGGATAAAGTACTGCCTCAGTTGGAACGATCAAGGATTTGGACTATGGAAGATGGACAGAAAAAGGAACTTTCTTTTGAGGAGGATATATCCTTTGATGTAGTGGTACATGCCTACATTATAGGATAAAGTACTGCCTCAGTTGGAACGATCAAGTATTTGGACTATGGAAGATGGACAGAAAACGGAACTTTGTTTTGAGGAGGAAATATCCTTTGATGTAGTGGTACATGCCTACATTATAGGATAAAGTACTGCCTCAGTTGGAACGATCAAGGATTTGGACTATGGAAGATGGAGAGAAAAAGGAACTTTCTTTTGAGGAGGATATATCCTTTGATGTAGTGGTACATGCCTACATTATAGGATAAAGTACTGTCTCAGTTGGAATGATCAAGTATTTGGACTATGGAAGATGGACAGAAAAAGGAACTTTGTTTTGAGGAGGAAATATCCTTTGATGTAGTGGTACATGCCTACATTATAGGATAAAGTACTGCCTCAGTTGGAACGATCAAGTATTTGGACTATGGAAGATGGACAGAAAACGGAACTTTGTTTTGAGGAGGAAATATCCTTTGATGTAGTAGTACATGCCTACATTATAGGATAAAGTACTGCCTCAGTTGGAACGATCAAGGATTTGGACTATGGAAGATGGACAGAAAAAGGAACTTTGTTTTGAGGAGGAAATATCCTTTGATGTAGTGGTACATGCCTACATTATAGGATAAAGTACTGCCTCAGTTGGAATGATCAAGTATTTGGACTATGGAAGATGGACAGAAAAAGGAACATTGTTTTAAGGAGGAAATATCCTTTGATGTAGTGGTACCTGCCTACATTATAGGATAAAGTACTGTCTCAGTTGGAATGATCAAGTATTTGGACTATGGAAGATGGACAGAAAAAGGAACTTTGTTTTGAGGAGGAAATATCCTTTGATGTAGTGGTACATGCCTACATTATAGGATAAAGTACTGCCTCAGTTGGAACGATCAAGTATTTGGACTATGGAAGATGGACAGAAAACGGAACTTTGTTTTGAGGAGGAAATATCCTTTGATGTAGTAGTACATGCCTACATTATAGGATAAAGTACTGCCTCAGTTGGAACGATCAAGGATTTGGACTATGGAAGATGGAGAGAAAAAGGAACTTTGTTTTGAGGAGGAAATATCCTTTGATGTAGTGGTACATGCCTACATTATAGGATAAAGTACTGCCTCAGTTGGAACGATCAAGGATTTGGACTATGGAAGATGGAGAGAAAAAGGAACTTTGTTTTGAGGAGGAAATATCCTTTGATGTAGTGGTACATGCCTACATTATAGGATAAAGTACTGCCTCAGTTGGAACGATCAAGTATTTGGACTATGGAAGATGGACAGAAAACGGAACTTTGTTTTGAGGAGGAAATATCCTTTGATGTAGTAGTACATGCCTACATTATAGGATAAAGTACTGCCTCAGTTGGAACGATCAAGGATTTGGACTATGGAAGATGGAGAGAAAAAGGAACTTTGTTTTGAGGAGGAAATATCCTTTGATGTAGTGGTACATGCCTACATTATAGGATAAAGTACTGTCTCAGTTGGAATGATCAAGTATTTGGACTATGGAAGATGGACAGAAAAAGGAACTTTGTTTTGAGGAGGAAATATCCTTTGATGTAGTGGTACATGCCTACATTATAGGATAAAGTACTGCCTCAGTTGGAACGATCAAGTATTTGGACTATGGAAGATGGACAGAAAACGGAACTTTGTTTTGAGGAGGAAATATCCTTTGATGTAGTGGTACATGCCTACATTATAGGATAAAGTACTACCTCAGTTGGAACGATCAAGGATTTGGACTATGGAAGATGGAGAGAAAAAGGAACTTTGTTTTGAGGAGGAAATATCCTTTGATGTAGTGGTACATGCCTACATTATAGGATAAAGTACTGCCTCAGTTGGAACGATCAAGTATTTGGACTATGGAAGATGGACAGAAAACGGAACTTTGTTTTGAGGAGGAAATATCCTTTGATGTAGTGGTACATGCCTACATTATAGGATAAAGTACTGTCTCAGTTGGAAGGATCAAGTAGTTGGACTATGGAAGATGGAGAGAAAAAGGAACTTTGTTTTGAGGAGGAAATATCCTTTGATGTAGTGGTACATGCCTACATTATAGGATAAAGTACTGTCTCAGTTGGAACGATCAAGTATTTGGACTATGGAAGATGGACAGAAAAATGAACTTTGTTTTGAGGAGGAAATATCCTTTGATGTAGTGGTACATGCCTACATTATAGGATAAAGTACTGTCTCAGTTGGAATGATCAAGTATTTGGACTATGGAAGATGGACAGAAAAATGAACTTTGTTTTGAGGAGGAAATATCCTTTGATGTAGTGGTACATGCCTACATTATAGGATAAAGTACTGTCTCAGATGGAACGATCAAGTAGTTGGACTATGGAAGATGGACAGAAAAAGGAACTTTGTTTTGAGGAGGAAATATCCTTTGATGTAGTGGTACATGCCTACATTATAGGATAAAGTACTGTCTCAGTTGGAACGATCAAGTATTTGGACTATGGAAGATGGAGAGAAAAAGGAACTTTGTTTTGAGGAGGAAATATCCTTTGATGTAGTGGTACATGCCTACATTATAGGATAAAGTACTGTCTCAGTTGGAATGATCAAGTATTTGGACTATGGAAGATGGACAGAAAAATGAACTTTGTTTTGAGGAGGAAATATCCTTTGATGTAGTGGTACATGCCTACATTATAGGATAAAGTACTGTCTCAGTTGGAATGATCAAGTATTTGGACTATGGAAGATGGACAGAAAAATGAACTTTGTTTTGAGGAGGAAATATCCTTTGATGTAGTGGTACATGCCTACATTATAGGATAAAGTACTGTCTCAGTTGGAATGATCAAGTATTTGGACTATGGAAGATGGACAGAAAAATGAACTTTGTTTTGAGGAGGAAATATCCTTTGATGTAGTGGTACATGCCTACATTATAGGATAAAGTACTGTCTCAGATGGAACGATCAAGTAGTTGGACTATGGAAGATGGACAGTAAAAGGAACTTTGTTTAGAGAAGGAAATATCCTTTGATGTATAAGTACAAGCCTACATCATCAGATAAAGTACAGACTCAATTGGAAGGATGAACTACTTGGACTAAGTCATCAATCATCATAAAACATTTATGGTGCACAAATGAATATTAAATGTTGTTTTCGGTTGTTATCGACTAGCTGGAATGAGGGAAGTTAGCCGAAACCTGTTTCGGTGAAAATTGGCAACCTCTGGCAAGACGTAAAAACTCATAAGTTCAAAGCCCAGAACACTGGCTTCTCTTCTTCATCAGATAGCATAAATTATCCCAAGATATTCTTCTTGTGAATTTTGAATTGTTCAGATGATGAAACAAGGGAGGGAAAGAGGGTCGCTGGAACCAAGCCTGCAAAAATGGAAGTGGGCTAAACCCACCTGATGAGCCCTTTGGTCTGGGTGAAACCCACAGGTGCATCACTTCGGTATTAGTAGTACTGGTAATAGTATGTATGAATGAAATCAATATATATATATATATATATATATATATATATATATATATATATATATATATATATATATATATATGCGTGTGTGTGTGTGTGTGTGTGTGTGTGATAAATTTTGCACATTTAGACATGTTGTCTTTATTCAAATAAGCCATATATATTTTGATACATCAATGTCTGGATTATCTTACAGACCTCACGATCAGAGCCTCAGGCGGAACCACTCAAAGACAATAGCTTCTGACCGGCCGGGAATCGAACCCTGGTCCAGGAAACTTGTAACAACAGTGACTTACCACTTCGTGGCTAAGTAATAAGTCACTGTTGTTACCAGTTTCCTAGACCAGGGTACGATTCCTAGCCGGTCAGAAGCTATTGGCTTTGAGTGGTTCCGCCTGGGGCTCTGATCGTGAGGTCGGTAAGAGAATCCAAACATTGATGTAACAAAATATATATAGCTTATTTGAATATATATATATATATATATATATATATATATATATATATATATATATATATATATATATATATATACATAAATGCTTTTGGGACACAACTTCTCTATACTGCAATTTTCATTGAAGGTATTTTCCATAGTGACGTCAATGTGTTTCCTACAAGAATCCTCAATTTCCTCAGCTTCCTTAAGTTTTCAGGTAAAAGCTTTTACTTTGATAAACCTTGATTATTCTTCTTTATAATCTATTCACTACAACACTGTTTCGACAAAACTATATCTTCATCAAGTGATTATTGATTAACGTAAGTTTATAGTTCCTCTTGTATATGAGGTTTTACAATGATAAAAGGAAATACATACATACATACATATACCAAAGGCACTTCCCCCAATTTTGGGGGGTAGCCGATATCAACAATGAAACACTAGAGTGCGGGGAGCAGTCACTCTCCCCCCAGCTCCATCTCTTTGATGATGTCTCACAGGATTGTAGATACAGGAGAGGGGGTTCCCAGCCCCCTCGTCCCGTCCCTTTTAGTCGCCTCTTACGACACGCAGGGATAACGTTGGCGCTATTCTAATTGTTTTTATGCCCCCGCGGCCACATGGTAATCAATGAGGCCTTGATAAAGACACAGTGTTATCGAAGCAGTGCTGTAGTGAATAGAATAAATGAAGAAAAATAGTCACAGTTTCTTGGACCAAAGGCTCACTCCTGCAAATCTAGAGAAGTCGAGGAAATATGAGGATTCCTGTAGGAAACACATTGACGCCACCTAAGGCAATCGCTTTCAATGAAAATTGCATTAAGAGAGAAGCTGTATTCTGCAGAGCGCTAGTACCAATCAGGGCCACCCATACTAGATTGGTCAGCTGAGAGCGATCAGACAAAAAATCTCCCATCATCATCAATCCGCGGTTGGCCAGAATGGTGATGTAAACTGATCAAATCCCAAATATAAAATGCTTGAGGCCTTTGTCATGCAGTGGATTAAAAATGGCTGTCTTTGTTTTCGCCAGTGGTCTCTATCTTCAGTTATTAAATCAGTACTTCTCCATTCATCATATCCTACTCCGCGCGTCATAGTCCTCAGCCATGTAGGCCTGGGTCTTCCACCTCTTCTATTGCCTTGTGGAGCCCAGTTAAACGTTTGGTGAACTAATCTCTCTTGGGGGAATGCGAAGAGCATGCCCAAACCATCTCCATCTACCCCTCACCATGATCTCATCCACATTATTATTATCATTATTATTATTATTATTACTAGCCAAGCTACAACCCTAGTTGGAAAAGCAAGATGCTATGAGCCCAAGGGCTCCAATAGGGAAAAATAGCCCAGTGAGGAAAGGAAATAAGGAAATAAATAAATGATAAGAATAAATTGAAAATAAATCATTCTAAAAACAGTAACGTCAAAACAGATATGTCCTACATAAACTATTAACAACGTCAAAAACAGATATGTCATATATAAACTATATAAACTATAAAAAGACTCATGTCAGCCAGGTAATATGGCACTCGAGTAATCTCTCTTATAGCTTCATTTCCAATCCTGTCCTGCCAACTCCAAATATCCTTCTGACGAATATCAAATCCCAGGAAAGCCATGTTGAAGCTTTTAGATCCAGTGATATTTAGTTTTACAAAATTATTTCTGGGTCGATCTGTGACGGCCGGTGAAAAGGGAGACGCCCGGTGAAACCCTTCCCGGTTATTTTTGTACGGACCCACCCTTTCCTTGCCAAGCCATATGTTCTTGCAGAAGGATGACCTGGAGGGCGCAAGTAGTAGGTGTCGGTGGGGTAGTCCAACTGTATTCTCTAGGGCCTGTCACGGCCCTCCCCTTTGATGAAGGGATTATCTAAATGGAAGACAGCCTGTGAATAGTGGTTTTCACACACCCTTGTTGTAAACACGACACCCACGAGGTGATCGCGCGAGGGTAGTAACCTCTGCATTCCATGCTTTTATCTTTCTCTAGTATATTTGGAAGATTTATATTAGAAAAGTGTAAAGAAGGACCCTTTTCACCGGGCGTCACAGGTCTCTCTCCAGAAATAGATTTTTCCTTCGTCAAAATCCCTTTTCCATTAAGTTTATTCATTGTTCTTAGGTTTTCTCCAGTTTATTTTCACTATCTAAAGTAATTTATGGTTTATTGATTATTGTTTATCGTCAATAACGCTGAGCAGTAAATTATTTATCATTATTTCTTTTAATAATCAGGATTTGAAAACATCATTGGGTTTGACATCCGTTAAGAGAACAGTTGCCAAAAACGCTTAAAACGTTTTCATCGACCTTTGGCCTTGCATAAATGATTTTAATTTGAGATAACATATATTTAATGATGGTGCACTATATATATATACATATGATATATATATAATATATATATATATACATATATACAAATGATATATACAATATATACATATGATATATATATATACATATATACATATATATACACATATATATATATACTTTATCATATTAAACATATGACAAAAAATTAGCAGGAATTTTTAACCCGTTATTAGATGAAACAATAAGAGAGATTACTCGAGTGCAATATGTGCATAAGATCATGGTGAGGGGTAGATGGAGATGGTTTGGTCATGCTCTTTGCACTCCCCAAGACAGATTAGTTCACCAAACTTTCAACTAGGCTCCACAAGGCACTAGAAGAGTTGGAAGACCCAGGCCTACATGTTTGGCGTGAAGTAGGAGATGATGAATGGAAAAGTATTGATTTAAAACCTCAAGCTTAAGACGAATGGCCAAATCTAACCAAGACCATTGCGTCGATATGCGTAGGATGATGATGATAATGATGATGGTGATGATAATGATGATGGTGATGATAATGATGATGATGACTAAATATTTGTATTTCAGTCGTTGTCTTCAGATTTGGAGACACTACGTAGTAGCTACTTTTTACTACATGACCCAAATTAACCTATTGATGTTTGGAATGGCGATATCGTGTCTTAAAATCTCCACTAAATTCACAATTTATTACTTCCTAAAAACTAATTATTTTTCATGAAGAACTTTTTTTAAATGCAAGTTAAAATTACAGCATATCGTATAACACGGTTAGCTTTAAGCATTCTTTTACAATATCCAAACTCATTCTCTCTTCCAGATGACAAGTTCTCCATCACTGATGCGAATAAATCTTTGGACATGATAGTGGCAAATCCTTCTACTTCTATTCTAGCTTTCTGGACAAGCGATAGAAATAACAAAATCACCCTCGAAGGACTTCATATTTTAGGAAACTATCGTCACTGAAAAATTGAATATATAAACAATTCAATCGAATCAAATACATGGAATTTCTTTGACATTCATAGAAGTGGTAAGGTAAGTATCAAAAGTCTTCGATCCCTCAATGAATTCTCTGACCTCACAAAACCGTAATGATGCAACCATGAAATAAGAACGAAATTTAGTTATTGATGATTACTTTGAAAAAAAAAAAAAAATAAGTGCCCAGTCCCCCTCATACCCTAAGCAAGGACCAGGAAGGGCCGGGCAATGGCTGCTGATGACTCAGCAGGTAGACCTAAAGGATGCCATAAACCCACTATCCCTAGCTCACAAGGATGGTGAGGTTGCAGACACTACTAGAAGCTATCGTGCTTGAGCGGAGGCTCGAACCTCAGACCTCAGTTCAGAATTCTGTGCGTTAATTATATGGCAATTCAATCAGTGCGAGATGCGAAAAAGATCTTCAATTCATTCTTTATTATTTTACCTCATAAAGTTACAACGTTGTATTTACAATTAATAATCAATCTATTGTTCTTGAACTAATACGAATAAATCATATTACAAATGGTTACATACCTTCGCCTATATCCCGTTGTATATCACACAATAGGCGATTAAATTATGCATATTTTCTATTAGTTTCACGCAAATTGGATAAAAATTGATCATGATATAGCGAAAAGATGTTTTTAACCGTTAAAGGGCCTTGAACTTCGACCCAATAACTTCCAAAATGTAATCAAATTGTCGTTGGATCATGGCCAATCAGCCAATCATTCCACTAAATTTTATGAGATTCAGTCAAATAGTTTTTGAGTTATGAGAATCACAAACAATCAAACATACAAACATAAATGCATAAATACACGCCTATCAAAACTTAACCTTAACAGCAAAGTTGGCGAAGGTAATAAAATTGTTTGGTAGGTGTTCTTTCATTTTAAAAATAAATATTCATACTCACTTTTGAGCTACCAAACACTCAAAGGATAAAACCATTTCTGTACACTGCTGTTAGTTACATCATTAAGGTATTTTCTGCTTCTATGTGTCATTAACTGATAAGTAAAACTATAATAAAATTGGTTTACAACTGATCTTTCTAACAGGCGAATGATTGTTAGCTTAATATAACGAATATATCAAATGTTGTGGAAAATTTTCAATGCAAAGTCTTTTCAAAGTTTTTTCTTTCCAAGGGAGTGATTATTGAGCCAGGCAACAGAAGAAATTGGGTATCTAAGTCATCTACTTTAAGCATTAGAATCAAGAGCACCAAAAAGACCTACTGGAGATTTTGTGCCAACATATACAAATGTGGTGAGTCCATTTCCTTTTATATTCTCTTTTGGAAAGTCTTCGAATTCTATATATTTCTAATACTATATCATGAAATTAATATAATCGTTATGTTAATTAAAATATTATTTCAGTTTTATTTCTACGCAGTGTGATACTCAAAGTACCTAAGAATGTATACGGCAGACAGATCTTGTACTTCCTGAAGTGCATGTGGTTTCCTCGTGTGATAGGACCTGGAAAACAGCTCTTAAAGTAAAGTCGAGTCAAGTATCGTCATTTTGACTAACAACAGAGCACATGCCTCTGTCCCATCCTAATATCTCGTGTTTTTCATATTCTTTCTCAGCTCACTTTCTTAATAACATCCTTCTCCTTGGCTCTGCGATTTCATTTGAGCTATGCTGTTTAACTAGTGGGGATACTTTAACGGGGTGAACGTGATTGAGTATATCTAAGGTCAGCAAAGCTGTACTAGTCAAGGCCACCAATGCTAGGTTAGTTTAATGTGAGTGATCAGACGAAAATATACCGCCATCACCAATCCGCACGGGCCAGTGTGATGATGAAATCTGGCCTTTGTCCTATTGTGGACTAGAAACTGCTGCTTTTTTTGTTGTTTAAGCTAAGCTAATCTAACCAAACTCTATTGCAGATCTTCCAGCACCAGTTCCCCCTGCAACTGAATTTCCTGTTGGTTCAACAACAACTCAAGCAGCATTGTCTCATCCACTGTCCCAACGCCAAGCACCAGAGAGACTGCTCTGGAAATCACAACAATAGTTTCACTAAGTATCTGTTGTGTGTTGGTCGCTATAGTCATAGGAATGGCTGTTTGCCTTATCCGCGTGAGAAGAACTTCGCTTAATGGTAAATATTTGTTTTAAAAAAGGTTATACTCTTTACCATATTATAAATTTTCACTTTAGTGATGAATAAAAAGTAGAGAAGGATAGAAGGCCTCGGTAGAGGGTAAGAAAGGGGGTTAAAAAAGCAAAAAGTAAATAATACCTGAGGAAAGTGAAAAGTTCCTCTTTGGAATCTGAGAATTTCTTAGTTTTCTTTTTCAAGATAATTTATGATGGTTAGATACGTATGTACCACAGTATGAATAAGAAATATTAAACCACATATAGCTATGTTCATCAATATATTTCTGGCACTCACACCCGTATACAAATTTATAGAAACCGTTATCGAAATCATAACACATTCTATTCGATAGGAAAAGTAGAGGTTAAGAACCAAATGCTAAATACGCCTAAATTTTTAAAAGAAAATCAGTTTACAGGTCGTCCATGAATGGGAGAGGCAAGGGACAGTGACACTGCCCTTAAGACAGCCCATATATACATATGATCAGCGCCTAATCCCTTCTCCATCAAGCTAGGATCAGGGAGGGCCAGGCAATGCCTGATGATGACTCAGCAGGTAGATGTATAGGCTCCCCAAAACACCAATCCTTAGTTCACACCCTCCTCATCAAGCTAGAACCAGGGAGGGCCAGGCAATGCCTAATGATGACTCAGCAGGTAGACTATAGGCTCCTCAAAACACCCATCCTTAGCTCACAATGCTGGCAAGTTTGCAGACACTACAAGAAACTATCTAGCTTAAGCGGGTTTCGAACCCAAGTACAGCATGTCGCCAAGTAGGGACGTTTCCAATGGACTACCACAAACCCTAATTAGGTGCTGATGATCATACTAAAATAGAGGAAAAAGTATAGAATAAAATCAAATATTAGTGCACACTCACATTCAAATAAAGTTTTATCATGTTATCCTTTAAAGAACACAGTATCTATTACTCAATATTTGATTTAATGGGACGCGTTTGTGCTGACTTGCAGGAGTGTCCTTTTATCTCAGAAAAGTGTCCTACTAGCTGATAGGTTAGAATCATCTTGAGTATAGTACGTCGAAAATACCCAAATACCGGACGTTGAAGCATAAGCAAGATAAGAAGTTGCTCTGCTTCTGACTGGCAGATCGTTGTGTGTATAGAATTTAGGCCACAGAATCAAACCCTGGGACATGGCCAGGAATTGGAGAGGCCATCTAGTGTCTAATCTTTGGTAGTTCCATAGCCTCTGTACCATGATATGGCCATGATGGTAGGTTGGCCAGGGCACCAGCCACCCGTTGAGATACTACCACTAGAGAGTTATGGGGTCCTTTGACTGGCTAGACAGTACTACATTGGATCTTTATCTCTGGTTATGGTTCATTTTCCCTTTGCCTACACATACACCGAATAGTCTGGCCTATTCTTTACAGATTCTCCTCTCTCCTCATACACCTGACAACACTGAGATTACCAAACAATTTTTCTTCACCCAAGGGGTTAACTACTGCACTGTAATTGTTCAATGGCTACTTTCCTCTTGGTAAGGTAGAAGAGACTCTTTAGCTATGGTAACCAGCTCTTCTAGGAGAAGGACACTCCAAAATCAAACCAGTGTTCTCTAGTCTTGGGTAGTGCCATAGCCTCTGTACCATGGTCTTCCACTGTCTTAGGTTAGAGTTCTCTTGCTTGAGGGTACACTCGGGCATGCTATTCTATCTAATTTCTATCTTTCTTGTTTTGTTAAAGTATTTATAGTTTATATAGGAAATATTTACTTTAATGTTGTTGCTATTCTTAAAATATTTTATTTTTCCTTTTTTCCTTTTTTCCTTTCCTCACTGAGCTATTTTCCCTGTTGGGGCGGGCCCCTGGGCTTATAGCATCCTGCTTTTCCAACTAGGGTTGTAGCTTAGCAAGTAACAATAATGTGCTATTTTGAATTAGAGTTCTATTGCTTGAGGGTACACTCAGCCACACTATTCTATCTGTTTACTTTCCTCACTGGACTATCTATCCCTGTTGGAGCCCTTGGGCTTATAGCACCCTGCTGTTCCAACTAGGTTTGTAACTTAGCAAATAATAACAATGATTGTACCATAGCCTCTGTACCATGGCCTTCCGCTGTCTTGGGTTAGAGTTCTCATGATTGAAGGTACAATCAGAGGCACTAATCTATCTGTTTCCTTATTTCCATTCCTCACGGGGCTAGTTTCCCTTTTGGAGCCCTTGGGCTTACAGTATCCTGCTTTTCCATCTTGGGATGTAGCTTGGCTAGTAGTAGTAGTAATAATAATAATGATAATAATAATAATAATAATAATAATAATAATAGTAATAATAATGTATATGTATATATATATATATATATATATATATATATATATATATATATATATATATATATGGTCAGACTCTAGGTTATTGTAACTGTCCCTTGTCCCTACCACTCATGAGCAACCTTTAAACCTTAAACCCTTTCCATTTCAGAGCCAGCAAGGAACTTGGAACCAGAAAACACTTCACATAACCCACAAATGTTCAATGTCAGCAATTTCTCCAGCCAACAAGAGGATCACGAGAGCATTAACAGTCTCTATGGAGTTACGATTAACAGAGAATCGCCACAATAAACTCGAGAATAATGTCCAATATGTGAAGATGCATTTGAACATAAAGTGCCCAATACTTGAAGATGCATTTGAACACACTGAATAGGATGACCCGAGGACTCTGTAGTTTATATATCACCATATTTAATCTAATGTTGTTACTTACCTTAAGATATTTTATATTCTTTATTCATAAGATGTTTTGTATTCTTTATTCGTTAATTTTCATGTAGTTTATTTATTTCCTTTCCTATTTGGGCTATCAGAACGTTTGGGCTTATGTAATCCTGCTGTTCTAACAAGGGCTGTTGCTTAGCTAGTAGTAGTAGTAGTAGTAGTAGTAGTAGTAGTAGTAGTAGTAGTAGTTAGTATTCACGTAATTAAGTTCTAAGACCAATAGAATATTATTATTATTATTATTATTATTATTATTATTATTATCTGAGCCACAACCCTAGTTGGGCAATCAGGATACTGCCAACTCGAGGGCTCCAACAGGGAAAATAGCCCAGTGAGGAAAAGAAATCAAGAAACAGATAGAATAGTGTGCCTGAATGTACCCTCGGGCAAGAGAACTCTAACCCAAGACAGTGGAAGATTTGATGAATGGGGTTAAAGTAATTACTGA
>NC_090769.1:789262-791762 GCF_036898095.1 Palaemon carinicauda | reverse complement strand
AACTTTTGATTGTACTGACTCTTCAGAGATTGTTGAAGTTGATTTATGATTGAATTTATGAGATGCATTACGTTTGAAGACACTTATGGAAAGTAGCAATTATAATTTCATCATAAATTTCATAGACAAAATCTCCCAACTCTGCTAGCAAGTAGTTGTTTTATGAGATATGCTTAAACCAAAGTAAGAGAGATTCCATGTAAACTAGCTCTGTTTTCCTAGTTTGAAACTGAACTATTACCCCTTATTTTGTTTAAGATTACACTAAGGCACACTATTCTATCTGTTTCCTTATTTCCTTTCCTCATTGGTCTATATGTTCCCTGTTGGAGCCGTTGGGCTTTTAGCATCCTGCAGTCGAACAGGTATTCTGCTTAATGTTTCTCTATGATAAATTCCAAAAACTCCTGAACTGGATAAGATACTGAACGTTATAGTTGCCTTTTCTACATCTGTTATACTAGTACCTTAGGGTCTTCCCAGCTCACATTTTTAAGTCCCTACAGAAGGATGTGAACAGGCTGTGAGCATGAATGTCCTGGCTGTTATCATGAAGGGACTCGAGATTTTACTTACTCATCAAACTCGTATTCTCTTGCTGTGAAGGGTGAAAGCTGAATAAGCATTTATAAAGTACTCTAATTAAAGCCATTTTAGTGCCACCTTCTCCATAGGGAGGAAAAATGTCATCAATGCACCTAAAGCAGGATCACTGTAGGCATTACTTAAACGTGTTTGCATTGTCATTTCAACCCCTATCTGTATCTAAATTTTAACCTTGAACTATACTTCAGTTTCCATTTTATTTCTTGAATCTTGCTGTCCAATCATTTGACTTCATTTCATACAGCAACTGCAGAGTTTCCTCCAGTTTCACAGAGCTATTGAACGGCCTCCCAGGCACCAGTGCCTGACTTAAGTATCTCCCTGAAAGGCCAACAAATTTCCAGGGATTTTGTCATGAGGTTTATGTCAGTAGACTAGGTTTCAGACGTTCGGATATTCTCCTTTTAGGGAGTGTATTTTGTATAGATTGGTCAGAAACTGTCCAAGGATACTGCAGTCTTGATACGTAGTGTTTGTCAACAACTTGTAAATTGGGACGTTATTATCATTATTATTATTATTATTATTATTATTATTATTATTACTAGCTAAGCTACAACCCTAGTTGGAAAAGCAAGAGGTTATAACCAATTATGACCAAGGGCTCCAACAGGAAAAAATAGCCCAGTGAGGAAAGGAAATGAGGAAATCATTCGCGTTAGTGATACATATTCATAACAGCATGTCAACAAGAATACTGTATACCTTGGGGGAGAAAGAGAGAGAGAGAGAGAGAGAGAGAGAGAGAGAGAGAGAGAGAGAGAGAGAGAGAGAGAGAGAGAGAGAGAGAGAGAGAGAGAATCAAAGCTTCAGTAGATTGTTTGATGTGATATTTATAAAGCAAAAAAAAAAAAAACCTGAAAAGACGAGTGTAGTACGTTTCAACCTCCAAGCTACAATGGTCCTTATAATAAGGAACAATAAGGTTGCTTTCTTATGCCTGTTTGAAGTGACATATGCCTTTTTAATAAATCAAACCATCTTTACTTTAAACCTTATCTGTTTCTTGCAAATGGCACTTCTCTCTCTCTCTCTCTCTCTCTCTCTCTCTCTCTCTCTCTCTCTCTCTCTCTCTCTCTCTCTCTCTCTCTCTCTCTCTATTCTACTACTACCTACACTAAGAAAAATAAAAAGAAAGTGTTCAATTAAAGGTCTAAATTTAAGCGTTATCACAAAACACAACAAAATAGTGCTTGTCCTGTACTCACCACCCAATGGCATGCGTCTGAAGCTGTAACAGCTCGCTTTTCCTGTCAAAAAGGAAAAGACAAGATTATTCTAATGTTTTTATTATGTATATACAAAATATCCTATGTTCATATGGTAGCCAGATGTGGCATATAAGAAATGAATGACTAAATCCTCGTGAAAATCTGTATGTAACATATACACAGTATAATAACATATAAATAAAAATAATCCAAAAATTAATATTTGCTGATGAAATTAAAAAGTCAAGACGAACTGACTTAATGGTACGTATAATAAACTATGCTATATTAATGACAATTGTAACCCAATCTACAAATAGTGGCCTGCTGGTAGCATAGTCTGGCCTATTCTTTACAGATTCTCCTCTGTCCTCATACACCTGACAACACTGAGATTACTAAACAATTCTTCTTCACCCAAGGGGTTAACTACGGCAATGTAATTGTTCAGTGGCTACTTTCCTCTTGGTAAGGGTAGAAGAGACTCTTTAGCTAAGGTAAGCAGCTCTTCTAGGAGAAGGACACTCCAAAATCAAACCATTGTTCTCTAGTCTTGGGTAGTGCTATAGCCTCTGTACCATGGCCTTCCACTGTCTTGGGTTAGAGTTCTCTTGCTTGAGGGTACACTCAGGCACACTGTTCTATCTAGTTTCTCTTTCTCTTGTTTTGTTGAAGTTTTTATT
>NC_090769.1:744262-784262 GCF_036898095.1 Palaemon carinicauda | reverse complement strand
ACACAACAATTTAGTGTGTTCGTTTTTATTATATTCGAAATTTACACAAAATTTTAGTGTTCGTTTTTATTATATTCAAGATTTATCTAAAAAACAATTTAGTGTGTTCGTTTTTATTATATTCAAAATTTACACAACATTTTAGTGTGTTCGTTTTTATTATATTCAAGATTTATTTACACAACAATTTAGTGTTCATTTTTATTATATTCAAGATTTATTTACACAACATTTTAGTGTGTTCGTTTTTAATATATTCAAGATTTTTTTACACAATATTTTAGTGTGTTCGTTTTTATTATATTCAAGATTTATTTACACAACATTTTAGTGTGTTCGTTTTTATTATATTCAAGATTTATTTACACAACATTTTAGTGTGTTCGTTTTTATTATATTCAAGATTTATTTACACAACAATTTAGTGTGTTCGTTTTTATCATATTCAAGATTTATTTACACAACATTTTAGTGTGTTCGTTTTTATTATATTCAAGATTTATATACACAACAATTTAGTGTGTTCGTTTTTATTATATTCAAGATTTATTTACACAACATTTTAGTGTGTTCGTTTTTATTATATTCGAAATTTACACAACAATTTAGTGTTCGTTTTTATTATATTCAAGATTTATTTACACAACAATTTAGTGTGTTCGTTTTTATTATATTCAAGATTTATTCACACAACATTTTAGTGTTTGTTTTTATTATATTCGAAATTTACACAACAATTTAGTGTGTTCGTTTTTATTATATTCAAGATTTATTTACACAACAATTTAGTGTGTTCGTTTTTATTATATTCAAGATTTATTTACACAACAATTTAGTGTTCGTTTTTATTATATTCAAGATTTATTTACACAACATTTTAGTGTGTTCGTTTTTATTATATTCAAGATTTATTTACACAACATTTTAGTGTGTTCGTTTTTATCATATTCAAGATTTATTTACACAACATTTTAGTGTTCGTTTTTATTATATTCAAGATTTATTTACACAACAATTTAGTGTTTGTTTTTATTATATTCAAGAATTATTCACACAACTATTTAGTGTGTTCGTTTTTATTATATTCAAGATTTATTTACACAACAATTTAGTGTGTTCGTTTTTATTATATTCAAGATTTATTTACACAACAATTTAGTGTGTTTGTTTTTATTATATTCAAGAATTATTCACACAACTATTTAGTGTGTTCGTTTTTATTATATTCAAGATTTATTTACACAACAATTTAGTGTGTTCGTTTTTATTATATTCAAGATTTATTTACACAACAATTTAGTGTGTTCGTTTTTATTATATTCAAGATTTATTTACACAACAATTTAGTGTGTTCGTTTTTATTATATTCAAGATTTATTTACACAACATTTTAGTGTGTTCGTTTTTATTATATTCAAGATTTATTTACACAACAATTTAGTGTGTTTGTTTTTATCATATTCAAGATTTATTTACACAACAATTTAGTGTGTTCATTTTTATTATATTCAAGATTTATTTACACAACAATTTAGTGTGTTCGTTTTTATTATATTCAAGATTTTTTTGCACAACAATTTAGTATGTTCGTTTTTATTATATTCAAGATTTATTTACACAACAATTTAGTGTTTTCGTTTTTATTATATTCAAGATTTATTTACACAACAATTTAGTGTGTTCGTTTTTATTATATTCAAGATTTATTTACACAACAATTTAGTGTGTTCGTTTTTATTATATTCAAGATTTATTTACACAACATTTTAGTGTGTTCGTTTTTATTATATTCAAGATTTATTTACACAACAATTTAGTGTGTTTGTTTTTATCATATTCAAGATTTATTTACACAACAATTTAGTGTGTTCATTTTTATTATATTCAAGATTTATTTACACAACAATTTAGTGTGTTCGTTTTTATTATATTCAAGAATTATTCACACAACAATTTAGTGTGTTTGTTTTTATCATATTCAAGATTTATTTACACAACAATTTAGTGTGTTCATTTTTATTATATTCAAGATTTATTTACACAACAATTTAGTGTGTTTGTTTTTATTATATTCAAGATTTATTTACACAACAATTTAGTGTGTTCGTTTTTATTATATTCAAGATTTTTTTGCACAACAATTTAGTATGTTCGTTTTTATCATATTCAAGATTTATTTACACAACATTTTAGTGTGTTCGTTTTTATTATATTCAAGATTTATTTACACAACAATTTAGTGTGTTCGTTTTTATTATATTCAAGATTTATTTACACAACAATTTAGTGTGTTCGTTTTTATTATATTCAAGATTTATTTACACAACAATTTAGTGTGTTCGTTTTTATTATATTCAAGATTTATTTACACAACAATTTAGTGTGTTCGTTTTTATTATATTCAAGATTTATTTACACAACAATTTAGTGTGTTCGTTTTTATTATATTCAAGATTTTTTTGCACAACAATTTAGTATGTTCGTTTTTATTATATTCAAGATTTATTTACACAACATTTTAGTGTGTTCGTTTTTATTATATTCAAGATTTATTTACACAACAATTTAGTGTGTTCGTTTTTATTATATTCAAGATTTATTTACACAACATTTTAATGTGTTCGTTTTTATTATATTCAAGATTTATTTACACAACAATTTAGTATGTTCGTTTTTATTATATTCAAGATTTATTTACACAACAATTTAGTGTTCGTTTTTATTATATTCAAGAATTATTCACACAACTATTTGGTGTGTTCGTTTTTATCATATTCAAGATTTATTTACACAACATTTTAGTGTGTTCGTTTTTATTATATTCAAGATTTATTTACACAACAATTTAGTGTGTTTGTTTTTATTATATTCAAGAATTATTCACAACTATTTAGTGTGTTCGTTTTTATTATATTCAATATTTATTTACACAACAATTTAGTGTGTTCGTTTTTATTATATTCAAGATTTATTTACACAACAATTTAGTATGTTCGTTTTTATTATATTCAAGATTTATTTACACAACAATTTAGTGTGTTCGTTTTTATTACATTCAAGATTTATTTACACAACAATTTAGTGTGTTTGTTTTTATTATATTCAAGATTTATTTACACAACATTTTAGTGTGTTCGTTTTTATTATATTCAAGATTTATTTACACAACAATTTAGTATGTTCGTTTTTATTATATTCAAGATTTATTTACACAACAATTTAGTATGTTCGTTTTTATTATATTCAAGATTTATTTACACAATAATTTAGTGTGTTTGTTTTTATTATATTCAAGATTTATTTACACAACAATTTAGTATGTTCGTTTTTATTATATTCAAGATTTATTTACACAACAATTTAGTGTGTTTGTTTTTATTATATTCAAGATTTATTTACACAACAATTTAGTGTGTTCGTTTTTATTATATTCAAGATTTATTTACACAACAATTTAGTGTGTTCGTTTTTATTATATTCAAGATTTATTTACACAACAATTTAGTATGTTCGTTTTTATTATATTCAAGATTTATTTACACAACATTTTAGTGTGTTCGTTTTTATTATATTCAAGATTTATTTACACAACATTTTAGTGTTCGTTTTTATTATATTCAAGATTTATATACACAAGAATTTAGTATGTTCGTTTTTATTATATTCAAGATTTATTTACACAACATTTTAGTGTGTTCGTTTTTATTATATTCGAAATTTACACAACAATTTAGTGTGTTCGTTTTTATTTTATTCAGGATTTATTTGCACAACAATTTAGTGTGTTCGTTTTTATTATATTCGAAATTTACACAACAATTTACTTTGTTCGTTTTTATTATATTCAAGATTTATTCACACAACAATTTAATTTGTTCGTTTTTATTATATTCAAGATTTATTTACACAACATTTTAGTGTGTTCGTTTTTATTATATTCAAGATTTATTTACACAACATTTTAGTGTGTTCGTTTTTATTATATTCAAGATTTATTTACACAACATTTTAGTGTGTTCGTTTTTATTATATTCAAGATTTATTTACACAACATTTTAGTGTGTTCGTTTTTATTATATTCAAGATTTATTTACACAACATTTTAGTGTGTTCGTTTTTATTATATTCAAGATTTATTTACACAACATTTTAGTGTGTTCGTTTTTATTATATTCAAGATTTATTTACACAACATTTTAGTGTGTTCGTTTTTATTATATTCAAGATTTATTTACACAACAATTTAGTGTGTTCGTTTTTATTATATTCAAGATTTATTTACACAACATTTTAGTGTGTTCGTTTTTATTATATTCAAGATTTATTTACACAACATTTTAGTGTGTTCGTTTTTATTATATTCAAGATTTATTTACACAACATTTTAGTGTGTTCGTTTTTATTATATTCAAGATTTATTTACACAACAATTTAGTGTGTTCGTTTTTATTATATTCAAGATTTATTTACACAACAATTTAGTGTGTTCGTTTTTATTATATTCAAGATTTATTTACACAACATTTTAGTGTGTTCGTTTTTATTATATTCAAGATTTATTTACACAGCAATTTAGTGTGTTTGTTTTTATCATATTCAAGATTTATTTACACAACAATTTAGTGTGTTCGTTTTTATTATATTCAAGATTTATTTACACAACAATATAGTGTGTTCGTTTTTATTATATTCAAGATCTATTTACAAAACATTTTCGTGTGTTCGTTTTTATTATATTCAAGATTTATTTACACGACAATTTAGTGTATTCGTTTTTATTATATTAAAGATTTATTTACACAACAGTTTAGTGTTCGTTTTTATTATATTCAAGATTTATTTACACAACATTTCAGTGTGTTCGTTTTTATTATATTCAAGATTTATTTACACAACATTTTAGTGTTCGTTTTTATTATATTCAAGATTTATTTACACAACATTTTAGTGTGTTCGTTTTTATTATATTCAAGATTTATTTACACAACATTTTAGTGTGTTCGTTTATATTATATTCAAGATTTATTTACACAACATTTTAGTGTTCGTTTTTATTATATTCAAGATTTATTTACACAACATTTCAGTGTGTTCGTTTTTATTATATTCAAGATTTATTTACACAACATTTTAGTGTGTTCGTTTTTATTATATTCAAGATTTATTTACACAACATTTTAGTGTGTTCGTTTTTATTATATTCAAGATTTATTTACACAACATTTTAGTGTGTTCGTTTTTATTATATTCAAGATTTATTTACACAACAATTTAGTGTGTTCGTTTTTATTATATTCAAGATTTATTTACACAACAATATAGTGTGTTCGTTTTTATTATATTCAAGATCTATTTACAAAACATTTTCGTGTGTTCGTTTTTATTATATTCAAGATTTATTTACACGACAATTTAGTGTATTCGTTTTTATTATATTAAAGATTTATTTACACAACATTTTAGTGTGTTCGTTTTTATTATATTCAAGATTTATTTACACAACATTTTAGTGTGTTCGTTTTTATTATATTCAAGATTTATTTACACAACATTTTAGTGTGTTCGTTTTTATTATATTCAAGATTTATTTACACAACAATTTAGTGTGTTCGTTTTTATTATATTCAAGATTTATTTACACAACATTTTAGTGTGTTCGTTTTTATTATATTCAAGATTTATTTACACAACATTTTAGTGTGTTCGTTTTTATTATATTCAAGATTTATTTACACAACATTTTAGTGTGTTCGTTTTTATTATATTCAAGATTTATTTACACAACAATTTAGTGTGTTCGTTTTTATTATATTCAAGATTTATTTACACAACAATTTAGTGTGTTCGTTTTTATTATATTCAAGATTTATTTACACAACATTTTAGTGTGTTCGTTTTTATTATATTCAATATTTATTTACACAACAATTTAGTGTGTTTGTTTTTATCATATTCAAGATTTATTTACACAACAATTTAGTGTGTTCGTTTTTATTATATTCAAGATTTATTTACACAACAATATAGTGTGTTCGTTTTTATTATATTCAAGATCTATTTACAAAACATTTTCGTGTGTTCGTTTTTATTATATTCAAGATTTATTTACACGACAATTTAGTGTATTCGTTTTTATTATATTAAAGATTTATTTACACAACAGTTTAGTGTTCGTTTTTATTATATTCAAGATTTATTTACACAACATTTCAGTGTGTTCGTTTTTATTATATTCAAGATTTATTTACACAACATTTTAGTGTTCGTTTTTATTATATTCAAGATTTATTTACACAACATTTTAGTGTGTTCGTTTTTATTATATTCAAGATTTATTTACACAACATTTCAGTGTGTTCGTTTTTATTATATTCAAGATTTATTTACACAACATTTTAGTGTTCGTTTTTATTATATTCAAGATTTATTTACACAACAATTTAGTGTGTTCGTTTTTATTATATTCAAGATTTATTTACACAACATTTTAGTGTTCGTTTTTATTATATTCAAGATTTATTTACACAACATTTCAGTGTGTTCGTTTTTATTATATTCAAGATTTATTTACACAACATTTTAGTGTTCGTTTTTATTATATTCAAGATTTATTTACACAACATTTTAGTGTGTTCGTTTTTATTATATTCAAGATTTATTTACACAACATTTTAGTGTGTTCGTTTATATTATATTCAAGATTTATTTACACAACAATTTAGTGTGTTCGTTTTTATTATATTCAAGATTTATTTACACAACATTTTAGTGTGTTCGTTTTTATTATATTCAAGATTTATTTACACAACATTTTAGTGTGTTCGTTTTTATTATATTCAAGATTTATTTACACAACATTTTAGTGTGTTCGTTTTTATTATATTCAAGATTTATTTACACAACATTTTAGTGTGTTCGTTTTTATTATATTCAAGATTTATTTACACAACAATATAGTGTGTTCGTTTTTATTATATTCAAGATCTATTTACAAAACATTTTCGTGTGTTCGTTTTTATTATATTCAAGATTTATTTACACGACAATTTAGTGTATTCGTTTTTATTATATTAAAGATTTATTTACACAACAGTTTAGTGTTTTTGTTTTTATTATATTCAAGATTTATTTACACAACATTTTAGTGTGTTCGTTTTTATTATATTCTAGATTTATTTACACAAGATTTTAGTGTATTGGTTTTTTTATTATATTAGATATTTGTTTACACATTTTAATGTATTCCTTTTTATTATATTATTTTTGTTCTGATTTCAGAGAGAAACCTGATTACTTAAAAGACATAGCAGCTCTTCGAATAAAAGGTATGTCAAAAAAATACTACATTATATTATTTTAATATTAATTTACTACTTGCCATTACTTCCATAAAGATAGAAAGTCAAGCCTATTGCATAATTACTTATTGGGGTCGGGTAGATATAACCCTAGAACACTGTTGTGGGTAATTTTCACCTTGCACCCATTTGTTTCATGAACGCACAGACGTATGGGTGGTGGCATCCCAGTGGGTCTATGTGTAGCTTCAGTTGGCTTATTAGTTCTCATGCTGGATGTAGTGTATCCACATTCGTGCCATCTTGGGTCTATGTATGTTTTGCTTTGGTTAAATTTTATCACATAACACACAAACTTGTAAGGGTAATATTTACCCAATAACCTCGATACGATACAAACTTGTGTGGATAATATTTACCCCAAAACCGTATTAAAATACTAACATACGAACTTATGTGGGTAATATTTTTACCCAAACTGTTCTTTGTTGCCAAGTGAAATTGAAAATGAAGATGATAATGTTGAAAGAGATTTTAAATAGGTCTGAAACTGACAAATATTATGAGCAACCCTCTAAATGTGATGTGCACAGTGATCAGTTTGATGAAATGGAGTTACAAAGTAGTGCGTGCAAGACACACCTACACCAACACCTCACAAGACATGGGGTGTCCAGCGTGTAGGCCAACACCACCACTCTTCCACCAGTAAAGCCCAAGATCCATGCCTGCCTTCTCCCTCTGCTATCTCGGCTGTCAAGGCTGTTGCTAGGTACCGTAAAAGGCTCCAGAGTGCGGCTGTTAAAGGTTTAACGAAACCAGTCACTCCTGCTGCGTGTGCTGTCTCCTCTGCTGCTTGTGATGTCTTTGCTGCTGCCCGTGCTGTCTCTGCTGTCGCCCATGACGTCTCTTCTGCTACCTATGACGTCCCTTCTGCTGCCCATGACGTCTCTTCTGCTACCTATGACGTCCCTTCTGCTGCCCGTGACGTCTCTTCTGCTACCTATGACGTCCCTTCTGCTGCCCGTGATGTCTCTCCTGCAGCAAGTTTTTAATCTTTCACTTTTTTTTTGTTAAATTTAACATTATTTTTTTTTAATTTCTCAAATGTTATCGCTGGATTATCAGAACATAAGACTAGTAGTTTATGGACATTATATGTTCTTAGACAGTTCGTGATGTAGGCAGGCAAACTTTCATTGATTCCTAATAGAACTTTATTCAGCACTCTTTAATATTGCCAAAGTTTTTTCAACTTTACAAGGTATCCTGATTTCAGTCTTTAATTAATGAAAAGAAAACCAGTGACTGTACTGGCCAGAGTAGCCCTTCATGGAAGAAAAGTTAGATATATTGACAGAGTAGCCTAGTCCTCTGAGGAAGAAAATAGGCATAAGAACCCAAAGTAGACGGCGATATATGTAAAGGAAGTATTGATAGTGATAGTCAAAAAGTAGTCCTCTATATAGAAAGGAAGCAAGAACCAAAGGAACGAATTAGATATACTGAGTTAGGTATCATTGCTAATTTATGAAGGTATGCTAATGGTCAATTGCAGGAGACTTTAG
Source organism: Palaemon carinicauda (assembly GCF_036898095.1). Taxonomy (NCBI): domain Eukaryota; kingdom Metazoa; phylum Arthropoda; class Malacostraca; order Decapoda; family Palaemonidae; genus Palaemon; species Palaemon carinicauda. Next base: position 775,396 of record NC_090769.1, on the reverse strand, counting down.
CCAAATCCTTTACTAACATTCTCTAAGAGTCTATATCACTTATTACTTTACTTCGCACTTTTTATCTCCAAGGTCCGGGTCAGTTAGGGATAAAGATAGGCGGAAAACTACGCTGATTCCTAGCTGGCCTCTGTGACCTAATTAATAAAAAATTACTAACAATGGAAAGTACTCTACGAGTCTAAGTCGCCTCTTACTTTATTTCCAGCTTTTTATCTCCAAGGTCCGGGTCAGTTAGGGATAAAGATAAGCGGAAAACTACGCCGATTCCTAGCTGGCCTCTGTGACCTAATTAACAAAAAATTACTAACAATGGAAAGTACTCTACGAGTCTAAGTCGCCTCTTACTTTATTTCCAGCTTTTTAAATCTCTTGTGTCCGGGTCAGTTAGGCTTAAAGGAAAGACTTGCAAAAGTATGCCGATTCCTAGCTGACCTTTATGACGTAATGTGCTGATTCCTGGCTGAGCCTGTCTGGGCTCAGTGAGGTGTAAAGGCACATCATAGCGCTTATGCGCGGATCACGCTGATTCCTGGCTTACTTCTGTGACTCTGTCACGGGTTGGTTACAGTGTTAAAGGCGTATTGGAACATCCGGTTTCTGGCGAAAGTCAGAAACCGGCTAGTAAACGGTTCCGTTACCTTATGGCGAGGGACTTAGAACCCCCCTCAAAATAAGGTTTCAGGATGTCGGGGTAGTCTCAATGTTGGGGTGATCACAAGCCTCTTGATTGTTACTACTTTGATCCGCTCTGGTTTGGGGTTCCAGAGACGCTCAAGTGTTGGTGACATGTGCTCCCAAAATGTGCTCGCAACACATGGAGGTGGGTGCATGGTACCGATCTTGTACAGTGGACGTCCCCCCTGTCTCGAAGGTCATGACCTCATCGTGGTGAGACAGTGGCAACATGCTTCATACATGGTGTGCTTCAATACACTACAAAATTTTATAAGCATGGCTAACTATGACCATAAAACCATTGGTTTAAAGTCTCCTGCTTGTACTGAAAGGGAAAAGCACCTTTAGAACTTAATGATAATATTTCCTGCGGTTGAAATAGTTTCAACATATTACATTAGTATCAATAGCTCTAAAAAATGCAAAGGGGGATAATACAGGATTAGTGATACAGTAGATTAAGTGGTACTTTTTTTGTTGGTTATCTTTAGATGAAATACATTTTGCAATCTTAAGTCAAATCACTTTATAGAACTTTGGACTTGATGGTCTTTAGGTAGGTCTTATTGTGTCAGGTATTTTGGGGGTAAAAAACTTGATTGCATAGAAGTATATCTTAAGGTACAAATTGCTGTATAGTGGTCATGTTCATAGAAAATTTCTTTAGGCTAATTCTGAAATCCTGGTTAAGGTAAGTTGTGAAATATCAAAGTTTTTATATAATTATCGAATGTGTAGTAGTTTTTACGTACTTATAAAAAAGAGATTGTTTTAAAGAGTTTGGGAATGTCTTCTACCCCGTATATATTTATAAAATAGTTTAATATTTTTCCTGTTTTTGTAAGTTTGGACCTTTATGATAACTTAAATATGATCATTATTTTTTTTAATTGTTAAATAATCTATAAACTTCATACTAGCTGCCATAATATTTCTATGCAAATCCTCTAACAATTATATAAGTAAATAACTCTCTGATATTGACGTATCTTTCTCCCTTTCAGGTAACAGATTTGGCCTTACAAGGTGGTGTGGTTGGCAGCCATTTTGAGATTCTTTTACACTTTAGCTGTAAGATTATGATGATATCCTGTAAAAATTTCAGCCATTAACTGCTATTTACCTACTGCAAATAAATGTTGAAAAGAGTTTTGATTTTTTTTGGCCATAAAAACATTTACTTTTTTTTCTCATTTTAGGGAAAGTTACTTTGTTGTTCCTCCACCCGCCCCCCCTCCCCCCCAACCGTCCTGGATCTGACCAAAGGGTGCACAATTATTGTAAAATAAGTACTTAGAATAGTTTGTTTATTTTTATATTTAGATTTTAATTGAATACTTTTGTGGTAATTTTTTTTATACTTTTTGTTAATCTATTTGTAATGAATATTCATTTTGGACTTGGCCTTTATCTATTCTTTTCGAATATTGAACAGTCTTTGAATTTTTGTTTTATTTAAGAAGGTATTGAATTGGCTTCAAAATGAATTTTTAATGAATTTTTTCGGAGCGGGTCAAAATCGACCCATCGAAACCTATCCAAGGTGGTGAAATAACCATACTTATCCAGGGTTATTGAATTGTTATTTCTAATAATTATAAGGCCGTTTAATTGATTTGTATAATTAATTCTAATATGAAATACTTCTTGTTGTACTGTAAGGAAACCTTAATTTTAGGAAATACGTTATTCAAGTTTTAGTGATAAATTTGGTATCCATTTAAGCACTTTTTGAAAAGGGTTTTTATGGCACAACAATTTATTTTTGTTCTAATTTCAGAGAGAAACCTGGTTACCGAAAAGGCACTAGCAACTCTTCGAATCCAAGGTATGTCAAGAAAACTACTACAGTATAATAAGTTAATATCAATTTACTGCTTGCTGTGATTAACATAAGGATAGAAAGTCAATCACATTATATAATTACTAATTTGTGTTTGGTAGATTTAACCCTAAAACACTGTTGTGGGTGATTTTTACCTTAAACACATTTGTTTCATGCGCGTAGAGATGCATAGGTGGAGGCATCCCAGTCGGTTTTTCTATTGCTTCAGTTGGATAATATTGACCAGAAAAACGTATCAAAATAATAACATGCAAACAGTTCTTTGTTGCCAAGTGAAATTGAAAATGAAGATGATAATGTTGAAAGAGATTTTGAATAGCTCTGAATCTGACAAATATTATGAGCAACCCTCTAAATATGATGTGGACAGTGATGAGTTTGATGAAATGAAATTACAAAGTAGTGCGTGCAAGAGACACACCTACACCAACACCTCACAAGACATGGGGTGTCCAGCGTGTAGGCCAACACCACCACTCTTCCACCAGTAAACCCCAAGATCCATGCCTGCCTTCTCCCTCTGCTATCTCGGCTGTCAAGGCTGTTGCTAGGTACCGTAAAAGGCTCCAGAGTGCGGCTGTTCAAGGTTTAACATAACCAGTCACTCCTGCTGGCTGTGCTGTCTCTTCTGTTGCTTGTGATGTCTTTGCTGCTGCCCGTGCTGTCTCTGCTGTTGCCCAAGACGTCTCTTCTGCTACCTATGACGTCCCTTCTGCTGCCCATGACGTCTCTTCTGCTACCTATGACGTCCCTTCTGCTGCCCGTGATGTCTCTCCTGCTGCAAGTTTTTAATTTCAGTTTTTTTGTTTAATTTATAATTATTTTTTTTTTTAATTTCTCAAATGTTATCGCTGGATTATCAGAACATAAGACTAGTAGTTTATGGACATTCTATGTTCTTAGACAGTTTGTGATGTAGGCAGGCAAACTTTCATTGATTCCTAATAGAACTTTATTCAGCACTCCTTAATATTGCCAAAGTTTTTTCAACTTTACAAGGTATCCTGATTTCAGTCTTTAATTAATGAAAAGAAAACCAGTGACTGTATTGGCCAGAGTAGCCCTTCATGGAAGAAAAGTTAGATATATTGACAGAGTAGCCTAGTCCTCTGAGGAAGAAAATAGGCATAAGAACCCAAAGTAGACGGCAATATATGTAAAGGAAGTATTGATAGTGATAGTCAAAAAGTAGTCCTCTATATAGAAAGGAAGCAAGAGCCAAAGGAACGAATTAGATATACTAAGTTAGGTATCATTGCTAATTTATGAAGGTATGCTAATGGTCAATTGCAGGAGACTTTAGCCAAATCCTTTACTAACATTCTCTAAGAGTCTATATCACTTATTACTTTACTTCGCACTTTTTATCTCCAAGGTCCGGGTCAGTTAGGGATAAAGATAGGCGGAAAACTACGCCGATTCCTAGCTGGCCTCTGTGACCTAATTAACAAAAAATTACTAACAATGGAAAGTACTCTACGAGTCTAAGTCGCCTCTTACTTTATTTCCAGCTTTTTATCTCCAAGGTCCGGGTCAGTTAGGGATAAAGATAGGCGGAAAACTACGCCGATTCCTAGCTGGCCTCTGTGACCTAATTAACAAAAAATTACTAACAATGGAAAGTACTCTACGAGTCTAAGTCACCTCTTACTTTATTTCCAGCTTTTTATCTCCAAGGTCCGGGTCAGTTAGGGATAAAGATAGGTGGAAAACTACGCCGATTCCTAGCTGGCCTCTGTGACCTAATTAACAAAAAATTACTAACAATGGAAAGTACTCTACGAGTCTAAGTCGCCTCTTACTTTATTTCCAGCTTTTTATCTCCAAGGTCCGGGTCAGTTAGGGATAAAGATAGGCGGAAAACTACGCCGATTCCTAGCTGGCCTCTGTGACCTAATTAACAAAAAATTACTAACAATGGAAAGTACTCTACGAGTCTAAGTCGCCTCTTACTTTATTTCCAGCTTTTTAAATCTCTTGTGTCCGGGTCAGTTAGGCTTAAAGGAAAGACTTGCAAAAGTATGCCGATTCCTAGCTGACCTCTGTGACGTAATGTGCTGATTCCTGGCTGAGCCTGTCTGGGCTCAGTGAGGTGTAAAGGCACATCATAGCGCTTATGCGCGGATCACGCTGATTCCTGGCTTACTTCTGTGACTCTGTCACGGGTTGGTTACAGTGTTAAAGGCGTATTGGAACATCCGGTTTCTGGCGAAAGTCAGAAACCGGCTAGTAAACGGTTCCGTTACCTTATGGCGAGAGACTTAGAACCCCCCTCAAAATAAGGTTTCAGGATGTCGGGGTAGTCTCAATGTTGGGGTGATCACAAGCCTCTTGATTGTTACTACTTTGATCCGCTCTGGTTTGGGGTTCCAGAGACGCTCAAGTGTTGGTGACATGTGCTCCCAAAATGTGCTCGCAACACATGGAGGTGGGTGCATGGTACCGATCTTGTACAGTGGACGTCCCCCCTGTCTCGAAGGTCATGACCTCATCGTGGTGAGACAGTGGCAACATGCTTCATACATGGTGTGCTTCAATACACTACAAAATTTTATAAGCATGGCTAACTATGACCATAACACCATTGGTTTAAAGTCTCCTGCTTGTAGTGAAAGGGAAAAGCACCTTTAGAACTTAATGATAATATTTCCTGCGGTTGAAATAGTTTCAACATATTACATTAGTATCAATAGCTCTAAAAAATGCAAAGGGGGATAATACAGGATTAGTGATACAGTAGATTAAGTGGTACTTTTTTTGTTGGTTATCTTTAGATGAAATACATTTTGCAATCTTAAGTCAAATCACTTTATAGAACTTTGGACTTGATGGTCTTTAGGTAGGTCTTATTGTGTCAGGTATTTTGGGGGTAAAAAACTTGATTGCATAGAAGTATATCTTAAGGTACAAATTGCTGTATAGTGTTCATGTTCATAGAAAATTTCTGTAGGCTAATTCTGAAATCCTGGTTAAGGTAAGTTGTGAAATATCAAAGTTTTTATATAATTATCGAATGTGTAGTAGTTTTTAGGTACTTATAAAAAAGGGATTGTTTTAAAGAGTTTGGGAATGTCTTCTACCCCGTATATATTTATAAAATAGTTTATTATTTTTCCTGTTTTTGTAAGTTTGGACCTTTATGATAACTTAAATATGATCATTATTTTTTTTTAATTGTTAAATAATATATAAACTTCATACTAGCTGCCATAATATTTCTATGCAAATCCTCTAACAATTATATAAGTAAATAACTCGCTGATATTGACATATCTTTCTCCCTTTCAGGTAACAGATTTGGCCTTACAAGGTGGTGTGGTTGGCAGCCATTTTGAGATTCTTTTACACTTTTGCTGTAAGATGATGATAATATCCTGTAAAAATTTCAGCCATTAACTGTTATTTACCTACTGCAAATAAATGTTGAAAAGAGTATTGATTTTTTTTTGGGCCAAAAAAACATTTACTTTTTTTCTCATTTCAGGAAAAGTTACTTTGTTGTTCCTCCACCCCCCCCCCCCCCCCCAACCGTCCTGGATCCGACCAAAGGGTGCGCAATTATTGTAGAATAAGTACTTAGAATAGTTTGTTTATTTTTATATTTAGATTTTAATTGAATATTTTTGTGGTCATTTTTTTTATACTTTTTTTTAATCTATTTGTAATGAATATTTATTTTGGACTTGGCCTTTATCTATTCTTTTCGAATATTAAACAGTCTTTGAATTTTTGTTTTATTTAAGTAGGTATTGAATTAGCTTCAAAATGAATTTTTAATGAATTTTTTTGGAGCGGGTCAAAATCGACCCATCGAAACCTATCCAAGGTGGTGAAATAACAATACTTATCCAGGGTTATTGAATTGTTATTTCTAATAATTATAAGGTCGTTTAATTGATTTGTATAATTAATTCTAATATGAAATACTTCTTGTTGTACTGTAAGGAAACCTTAATTTTAGGAAATACGTTATTCAAGTTTTAGTGATAAATTTGGTATCCATTTAAGCACTTTTTGAAAAGGGTTTTTATGGCACAACAATTTATTTTTGTTCTAATTTCAGAGAGAAACCTGGTTACCGAAAAGGCACTAGCAACTCTTCGAATCCAAGGTATGTCAAGAAAACTACTACAGTATAATAAGTTAATATCAATTTACTGCTTGCTGTGATTAACATAAGGATAGAAAGTCAATCACATTATATAATTACTAATTTGTGTTTGGTAGATTTAACCCTAAAACACTGTTGTGGGTGATTTTTACCTTAAACACATTTGTTTCATGCGCGTAGAGATGCATAGGTGGAGGCATCCCAGTCGGTTTTTCTATTGCTTCAGTTGGATAATATTGACCAGAAAAACGTATCAAAATAATAACATGCAAACAGTTCTTTGTTGCCAAGTGAAATTGAAAATGAAGATGATAATGTTGAAAGAGATTTTGAATAGCTATGAATCTGACAAATATTATGAGCAACCCTCTAAATATGATGTGGACAGTGATGAGTTTGATGAAATGAAATTACAAAGTAGTGCGTGCAAGAGACACACCTACACCAACACCTCACAAGACATGGGGTGTCCAGCGTGTAGGCCAACACCACCACTCTTCCACCAGTAAACCCCAAGATCCATGCCTGCCTTCTCCCTCTGCTATCTCGGCTGTCAAGGCTGTTGCTAGGTACCGTAAAAGGCTCCAGAGTGCGGCTGTTCAAGGTTTAACATAACCAGTCACTCCTGCTGGCTGTGCTGTCTCTTCTGTTGCTTGTGATGTCTTTGCTGCTGCCCGTGCTGTCTCTGCTGTTGCCCATGACGTCTCTTCTGCTACCTATGACGTCCCTTCTGCTGCCCATGACGTCTCTTCTGCTACCTATGACGTCCCTTCTGCTGCCCGTGATGTCTCTCCTGCTGCAAGTTTTTAATCTTTCATTTTTTTTTGTTAAATTTAACATTATTTTTTTTTTAATTTCTCAAATGTTATCGCTGGATTATCAGAACATAAGACTAGTAGTTTATGGACATTCTGTGTTCTTGAACAGTTTGTGATGTAGGCAGGCAAACTTTCATTGATTCCTAATAGAACTTTATTCAGCACTCCTTAATATTGCCAAAGTTTTTTCAACTTTACAAGGTATCCTGATTTCAGTCTTTAATTAATGAAAAGAAAACCAGTGACTGTACTGGCCAGAGTAGCCCTTCATGGAAGAAAAGTTAGATATATTGACAGAGTAGCCTAGTCCTCTGAGGAAGAAAATAGGCATAAGAACCCAAAGTAGACGGCGATATATGTAAAGGAAGTATTGATAGTGATAGTCAAAAAGTAGTCCTCTATATAGAAAGGAAGCAAGAACCAAAGGAACGAATTAGATATACTGAGTTAGGTATCATTGCTAATTTATGAAGGTATGCTAATGGTCAATTGCAGGAGACTTTAGCCAAATCCTTTACTAACATTCTCTAAGAGTCTATATCACTTATTACTTTACTTCCCACTTTTTATCTCCAAGGTCCGGGTCAGTTAGGGATAAAGATAGGCGGAAAACTACGCTGATTCCTAGCTGGCCTCTGTGACCTAATTAACAAAAAATTACTAACAATGGAAAGTACTCTACGAGTCTAAGTCGCCTCTTACTTTATTTCCAGCTTTTTATCTCCAAGGTCCGGGTCAGTTAGGGATAAAGATAGGTGGAAAACTACGCCGATTCCTAGCTGGCCTCTGTGACCTAATTAACAAAAAATTACTAACAATGGAAAGTACTCTACGAGTCTAAGTCGCCTCTTACTTTATTTCCAGCTTTTTATCTCCAAGGTCCGGGTCAGTTAGGGATAAAGATAGGCGGAAAACTACGCCGATTCCTAGCTGGCCTCTGTGACCTAATTAACAAAAAATTACTAACAATGGAAAGTACTCTACGAGTCTAAGTCGCCTCTTACTTTATTTCCAGCTTTTTAAATCTCTTGTGTCCGGGTCAGTTAGGCTTAAAGGAAAGACTTGCAAAAGTATGCCGATTCCTAGCTGACCTCTGTGACGTAATGTGCTGATTCCTGGCTGAGCCTGTCTGGGCTCAGTGAGGTGTAAAGGCACATCATAGCGCTTATGCGCGGATCACGCTGATTCCTGGCTTACTTCTGTGACTCTGTCACGGGTTGGTTACAGTGTTAAAGGCGTATTGGAACATCCGGTTTCTGGCGAAAGTCAGAAACCGGCTAGTAAACGGTTCCGTTACCTTATGGCGAGGGACTTAGAACCCCCCTCAAAATAAGGTTTCAGGATGTCGGGGTAGTCTCAATGTTGGGGTGATCACAAGCCTCTTGATTGTTACTACTTTGATCCGCTCTGGTTTGGGGTTCCAGAGACGCTCAAGTGTTGGTGACATGTGCTCCCAAAATGTGCTCGCAACACATGGAGGTGGGTGCATGGTACCGATCTTGTACAGTGGACGTCCCCCCTGTCTCGAAGGTCATGACCTCATCGTGGTGAGACAGTGGCAACATGCTTCATACATGGTGTGCTTCAATACACTACAAAATTTTATAAGCATGGCTAACTATGACCATAACACCATTGGTTTAAAGTCTCCTGCTTGTACTGAAAGGGAAGAGCACCTTTAGAACTTAATGATAATATTTCCTGCAGTTGAAATAGTTTCAACATATTACATTAGTATCAATAGCTCTAAAAAATGCAAAGGGGGATAATACAGGAATGGTGATACAGTAGATTAAGTGGTACTTTTTTGTTGGTTTAACTTTAAATGAAATACATTTTGCAATTTTAAGTCAAATGACTTTACAGAACTTTGGACTTGATGGTCTTTAGGTAGGTCTTATTGTGTCAGGTATTTTGGGGGTAAAAAATTTGATTGCATAGAAGTATATCTTAAGGTACAAATTGCTGTGTAGTGGTCAGGTTCATAGAAAATTTCTGTAAACTAATTCTGAAAGCCTGGTTAAGATAAGTTGTGAAATATCAAAGTTTTTATATAATTATCGAATGCGTAGTAGTTTTTAGGCGCGTATAAAAAAAAAGGATTGTTGTAAAGTTTGTGAATGTCTTCTACCCTGTATGTTTTTATAAAATAGTTTATTATTTTTCAGGTTTTTGTAAGTTTGTACCTTTATGATAACTTAATTATGATCATTATTTTATTTTTTAATTGCTAAATAATTTATAAACTTTATACTAGCTACCATAATTTTTCTATGCAAATCTTCTAACAATTATATAAGTAAATAACTCGCTGAAAATGACATATCTTTATCCTTTTCAGGTAACAAATTTGGCCTTACAAGGGGGTGTGGTTGGCAGCCATTTTGAGATTCTTTTACACAATTTTGTTGTAAGATGAAATTTTTCCTGTAAAAAATTTCAGTAAGTAACTGTTATTTACCTACCGCAAATAAATGTTGAAAAGAGAATTGATTTTTTTTTGGCCGAAAAAATTTACTTTTTTCTAATTTTAAGGAAACTTACCTTGTTCCCCCCCTCCCCCCAACCCGTCCTGGATCTGACCAAAGGGTGCTCAATTATCGTAGAAAAAATGCTTAGAACATTTTCAGTTTATTTCCCTATTTCAATTTTAGGTGAATATTTTTGTAGTCATTTTTTTGTACTCATTATTTTTAATTTATTTGTAATAAATTTTTTTTGGACTTGGCTTTTATTTATTATTTTTGAGTATTAGAACATTCTTCGAATTTTGTTTTATATTAGAAGGTATTGAATTGGCTTCATAATTAATTTTTGATGAATTTTTTGGGACTAGGTTGAGGTCGACCCATGGAAACCTATCCAAGGTGGGGAAATAACAATACCTATCCAGGGTTATTAAATCATTTCTAATTATTATAAGGTTGTTTAATTGATTTGAATAAATAATTCTTAATATGAAATACTACTTGTTGTACTGTAAGGAAACCTTAATTTTAGTAAATACGTTATTCAAGTTTTAGTGATAAATTTCGTATCCATTTAAACCCTTTTTAAAAAGGGTGTTTATGGGACAACAATTTATTTTTGTTCTGATTTCAGAGAGAAACTCAATCACTGAAAAGACATAGCAGCTCTTCGAATAAAAGGTATGTCAAAAAAATACTACAGTATATTATGTTAATGTTAATTTACTACTTGCCATGACTAGCATAAAGATAGAAAGTCAAGCCTATTGCATAATTACTTCTTTGGGTCGGGTAGATTTAACCCAAGAACACTATTCTGGGTAATTTTTACCTTAAGCACATTTGTTTCATGGATGCCCAGACGTATGGGTGGAAGCATCCCAGTGGGTCTTTGTGTAGCTTAAGTTGGCTTAATAGCTCTCGTGCTGGAAGTTAGTGTATCAGCATTCGGGCCATCTTGGGCCTGTGTATGCTGTGCTTTGGTTAAATTTTATCCCATAACATACAAACTTGTATGGGTAATATTTACCCCAAAACCGTATTAAGATATTAACATTCGAACTTATGTGGGTAATATTTTTCCTCAAACTGTTCTTTGTTGCCAAGTGAAATTGAAAATGATGATAATGTTGAAAGAAATTTCAAATAGGTCTGAAACTGACTAAGATTATGAGCAACCCTCTAAATGTGATGTGGACAGTGGTATTTGATGAAATGGAGTTACAAAGTAGTACGTGCAGCAGACACACCTAGAAAAACACCTCACAAGACATGGGGTGTCCAGTGTGTAGGCCAACATCACCACTCTAACACCAGTAACCCACAAGATCCATGCCTGCCTTCTCCCTCTGCTAGCTCGGCTGTGGAGGCTGTTGCTAGGTACCGTAAAAGGCTCCAGAGTGCGGCTGTTCAATGTTAGAAAACTAGTCACTCCTGCAGCGTGTGCTGTCTCTTCTGCTGCTTATGATATCTTTGCTGCTGTCCGCGCTGTCTCCGCTGCTGCCCGGGATGTCACTCCTGCTGCAAGTTTTTAATCTTTCACTTTTTTTTATCTTTTAATTTAACATTAGTTTTTTATTATCTTTCAAATGTTCTCGCTGGATTATCAGAACATAAGACTAGTAATTTATGGTCATTCTATGTTCTTAGACAGTTTGTGATGTAGGCAGGCAAACTTTCATTGATTGATAATAGAACTTTATTCAGCAGTCTTCAATATTTGCAAAGTTTTTTCAACTTTATAGGGTATTTTGATTTCAGTCTTTAATTAATGAAAAGAAAACCAGTGACTGTACTGTCCAGAGTAGCCCTTCATGGAAGAAAAGTTAAATATATTGACAGAGTAGCCTAGTCCTCTGAGGAAGAAAATAGGCGTAAGTACCCAAAGTAGACGGCGATATATGTAAAGAAAGTATTGATAGTGATAGTCAAAAAGTAGTCCTCTATATAGAAAGGAAGCAACAGCCAAAGCAACGAATTAGATATAGTGAGTTAGGTATCATTGCTAGATTATGAAGGTATGCTAATGATCAATTGCAGGAGACTTTAACCAAATCCTTTACTAACATTCTCTAAGAGTCTATATCACTTATTACTTTACTTCCCACTTTTTATCTCCAAGGTCCGGGTCAGTTAGGCTTAAAGGAAAGACTTGCAAAAGTATGCCGATTCCTAGCTGACCTCTGTGACCTGATGTGCTGATTCCTGGCTGCGCCTGTGTGGGCTCAGTGAGGTGTAAAGGCACATCATAGCGCTCATGCGCGATTCACGCTGATTCCTGGCTTACTTCTGTGACTCTGTCACGGGTTGGTTACAGTGTTAAAGGCGTGATGGTGTCCAGGTCAGTTAGGCTGAAAGGAAAGACTTGCAAAAGTATGCCGATTCCTAGCTGACCTGTGACCTAATGTGCTGATTCCTGGCTGAGCCTGTCTGGGCTCAGTGAGGTGTAAAGGCACATCATAGTGCTCATGCGCGATTCACGCTGATTCCTGGCTTACTTCTGTGACTCTGTCACGGGTTGGTTACAGTGTTAAAGGCGTGATGGTGTCCGGGTCAGTTAGGCTGAAAGGAAAGACTTGCAAAAGTATGCCGATTCCTAGCTGACCTGTGACCTAATGTGCTGATTCCTGGCTGAGCCTGTCTGGGCTCAGTGAGGTGTAAAGGCACATCATAGCGCTTATGCGCGGATCACGCTGATTCCTGGCTTACTTCTGTGACTCTGTCACGGGTTGGTTACAGTGTTAAAGGCGTGATGGTGTCCAGGTCAGTTAGGCTGAAAGGAAAGACTTGCAAAAGTATGCCGATTCCTAGCTGACCTGTGACCTAATGTGCTGATTCCTGGCTGAGCCTGTCTGGGCTCAGTGAGGTGTAAAGGCACATCATAGCGCTCATGCACGATTCACGCTGATTCCTGGCTTACTTCTGTGACTCTGTCACGGGTTGGTTACAGTGTTAAAGGCGTGATGGTGTCCAGGTCAGTTAGGCTTAAAGGAAAGACTTGCAAAAGTATGCCGATTCCTAGCTGACCTGTGACCTAATGTGCTGATTCCTGGCTGAGCCTGTCTGGGCTCAGTGAGGTGTAAAGGCACATCATAGCGCTCATGCGCGATTCACGCTGATTCCTGGCTTACTTCTGTGACTCTGTCACGGGTTGGTTACAGTGTTAAAGGCGTGATGGTGTCCAGGTCAGTTAGGCTGAAAGGAAAGACTTGCAAAAGTATGCCGATTCCTAGCTGACCTGTGACCTAATGTGCTGATTCCTGGCTGAGCCTGTCTGGGCTCAGTGAGGTGTAAAGGCACATCATAGCGCTTATGCGCGATTCACGCTGATTCCTGGCTTACTTCTGTGACTCTGTCACGGGTTGGTTACAGTGTTAAAGGCGTATTGGAACATCCGGTTTCTGGCGAAAGTCGGAAACCGGCTAGTAAACGGTTCCGTTACCTTATAGCGAGGGACTTAGAACCCCCTCAACATAAGGTTTCGGTTGTCGGGGTAGTCTCAATCTTGGGGTGATCACAAACCTCTTGATTGTTACTACTTTGATCCGCTTTGGTTTGGGGTTCCAGAGATGCTCAAGTGTTGGTGACATGTGCTCCCAACATGTGCTCGCAACACATGGAGGTGGGTGCATGGTACTGATCTTGTACAGTGGACGTCCCCCGTCTCGAAGGTCATGACCTCATCGTGGTGAGACAGTGGCAACATGCTTCATACATGGTGTGCTTCAATACACTACAAAATTTTATAAGCATGGCTAACTATGACCATAACACCATTGGTTTAAAGTCTCCTGCTTGTACTGAAAGGGAAAAGCACCTTTAGAACTTAATGATAATATTTCCTAGGGTTGAAATAGTTTCAACATATTACATTAGTATCAATAGCTCTAAAAAAAATGCAAAGGGGGATAATACAGGAATGGTGATACAGTAGATTAAGTGGTACTTTTTTGTTGGTTTAACTTGAAATGAAATAAATTTTGCAATTTTAAGTCAAATGACTTTACAGAACTTTGGATTTGATGGTCTTCAGGTAGGTCTTAATGTGCCAGGTATTTTGGGGGTAAAAAAACTTGATTGCATAGAAGTATATCTTAAGGTACAAATTGCTGTATAGTGGTCATGTTCATAGAAAATTTCTGTAGGCTAATTCTGAAATCCTGGTTAAGGTAAGTTGTGAAATATCAAAGTATTTATATAATTATCGAATGTGTAGTAGTTTTTAGGTACTTATATAAAAGGGATTTTTTTTTAAAGAGTTTGGGAATGTCTTCTACCCCGTATATATTTATAAAATAGTTTATTATTTTTCCTGTTTTTGTAAGTTTGTACCTTTTTGATAACTTAAATATGATCATTATTTTTTTTTAATTGTTAAATAATCTATAAACTTCATACTAGCTGCCATAATATTTCTATGCAAATCCTCTAACAATTATATAAGTAAATAACTCGCTGATATTGACATATCTTTCTCCCTTTCAGGTAACAGATTTGGCCTTACAAGGTGGTGTGGTTGGCAGCCATTTTGAGATTCTTTTACACTTTAGCTGTAAGATGATGATGATATCCTGTAAAAATTTCAGCCATTAACTGCTATTTACCTACTGCAAATAAATGTTGAAAAGAGTTTTGATTTTTTTTGGCCATAAAAACATTTACTTTTTTTTCTCATTTTAGGAAAAGTTACTTTGTTGTTCCTCCACCCGCCCCCCCTCCCCCCCCCCCCAACCGTCCTGGATCTGACCAAAGGGTGCACAATTATTGTAGAATAAGTACTTAGAATAGTTTGTTTATTTTTATATTTAGATTTTAATTGAATATTTTTGTGGTCATTTTTTTTATACTTTTTTTTAATCTATTTGTAATAAATATTTATTTTGGACTTGGCCTTTATCTATTCTTTTTGAATATTAAACAGTCGTTGAATTTTTGTTTTATTTAAGAAGGTATTGAATTGGCTTCAAAATGAATTTTTAATGAATTTTTTTGGAACGGGTCAAAATCGACCCATCGAAACCTATCCAAGGTGGTGAAATAACAATACTTATCCAGGGTTATTGAATTGTTATTTCTAATAATTATAAGGCCGTTTAATTGATTTGTATAATTAATTCTAATATGAAATACTTCTTGTTGTACTGTAAGGAAACCTTAATTTTAGGAAATACGTTATTCAAGTTTTAGTGATAAATTTGGTATCCATTTAAGCACTTTTTGAAAAGGGTTTTTATGGCACAACAATTTATTTTTGTTCTAATTTCAGAGAGAAACCTGGTTACCGAAAAGGCACTAACAACTCTTCGAATCCAAGGTATGTCAAGAAAACTACTACAGTATAATAAGTTAATATCAATTTACTGCTTGCTGTGATTAACATAAGGATAGAAAGTCAATCACATTATATAATTACTAATTTGTGTTTGGTAGATTTAACCCTAAAACACTGTTGTGGGTGATTTTTACCTTAAATACATTTGTTTCATGCGCGTAGAGATGCATAGGTGGAGGCATCCCAGTCGGTTTTTCTATTGCTTCAGTTGGATAATATTGACCAGAAAAACGTATCAAAATAATAACATGCAAACAGTTCTTTGTTGCCAAGTGAAATTGAAAATGAAGATGATAATGTTGAAAGAGATTTTGAATAGCTCTGAATCTGACAAATATTATGAGCAACCCTCTAAATATGATGTGTACAGTGATGAGTTTGATGAAATGAAATTACAAAGTAGTGCGTGCAAGAGACACACACACCTACACCAACACCTCACAAGACATGGGGTGTCCAGCGTGTAGGCCAACACCACCACTCTTCCACCAGTAAACCCCAAGATCCATGCCTGCCTTCTCCCTCTGCTATCTCGGCTGTCAAGGCTGTTGCTAGGTACCGTAAAAGGCTCCAGAGTGCGGCTGTTCAAGGTTTAACATAACCAGTCACTCCTGCTGGCTGTGCTGTCTCTTCTGTTGCTTGTGATGTCTTTGCTGCTGCCCGTGCTGTCTCTGCTGTTGCCCATGACGTCTCTTCTGCTACCTATGACGTCCCTTCTGCTGCCCATGACGTCTCTTCTGCTACCTATGACGTCCCTTCTGCTGCCCATGACGTCTCTTCTGCTACCTATGACGTCCCTTCTGCTGCCCGTGATGTCTCTCCTGCTGCAAGTTTTTAATCTTTCATTTTTTTTTTTGTTAAATTTAACATTATTTTTTTTTAATTTCTCAAATGTTATCGCTGGATTATCAGAACATAAGACTAGTAGTTTATGGACATTCTGTGTTCTTGAACAGTTTGTGATGTAGGCAGGCAAACTTTCATTGATTCCTAATAGAACTTTATTCAGCACTCCTTAATATTGCCAAAGTTTTTTCAACTTTACAAGGTATCCTGATTTCAGTCTTTAATTAATGAAAAGAAAACCAGTGACTGTACTGGCCAGAGTAGCCCTTCATGGAAGAAAAGTTAGATATATTGACAGAGTAGCCTAGTCCTCTGAGGAAGAAAATAGGCATAAGAACCCAAAGTAGACGGTGATATATGTAAAGGAAGTATTGATAGTGATAGTCAAAAAGTAGTCCTCTATATAGAAAGGAAGCAAGAACCAAAGGAACGAATTGGATATACTGAGTTAGGTATCATTGCTAATTTATGAAGGTATGCTAATGGTCAATTGCAGGAGACTTTAGCCAAATCCTTTACTAACATTCTCTAAGAGTCTATATCACTTATTACTTTACTTCGCACTTTTTATCTCCAAGGTCCGGGTCAGTTAGGGATAAAGATAGGCGGAAAACTACGCTGATTCCTAGCTGGCCTCTGTGACCTAATTAACAAAAAATTACTAACAATGGAAAGTACTCTACGAGTCTAAGTCGCCTCTTACTTTATTTCCAGCTTTTTATCTCCAAGGTCCGGGTCAGTTAGGGATAAAGATAGGTGGAAAACTACGCCGATTCCTAGCTGGCCTCTGTGACCTAATTAACAAAAAATTACTAACAATAGAAAGTACTCTACGAGTCTAAGTCGCCTCTTACTTTATTTCCAGCTTTTTATCTCCAAGGTCCGGGTCAGTTAGGGATAAAGATAGGCGGAAAACTACGCCGATTCCTAGCTGGCCTCTGTGACCTAATTAACAAAAAATTACTAACAATGGAAAGTACTCTACGAGTCTAAGTCGCCTCTTACTTTATTTCCAGCTTTTTAAATCTCTTGTGTCCGGGTCAGTTAGGCTTAAAGGAAAGACTTGCAAAAGTATGCCGATTCCTAGCTGACCTCTGTGACGTAATGTGCTGATTCCTGGCTGAGCCTGTCTGGGCTCAGTGAGGTGTAAAGGCACATCATAGCGCTTATGCGCGGATCACGCTGATTCCTGGCTTACTTCTGTGACTCTGTCACGGGTTGGTTACAGTGTTAAAGGCGTATTGGAACATCCGGTTTCTGGCGAAAGTCAGAAACCGGCTAGTAAACGGTTCCGTTACCTTATGGCGAGGGACTTAGAACCCCCCTCAAAATAAGGTTTCAGGATGTCGGGGTAGTCTCAATGTTGGGGTGATCACAAGCCTCTTGATTGTTACTACTTTGATCCGCTCTGGTTTGGGGTTCCAGAGACGCTCAAGTGTTGGTGACATGTGCTCCCAAAATGTGCTCGCAACACATGGAGGTGGGTGCATGGTACCGATCTTGTACAGTGGACGTCCCCCCTGTCTCGAAGGTCATGACCTCATCGTGGTGAGACAGTGGCAACATGCTTCATACATGGTGTGCTTCAATACACTACAAAATTTTATAAGCATGGCTAACTATGACCATAACACCATTGGTTTAAAGTCTCCTGCTTGTAGTGAAAGGGAAAAGCACCTTTAGAACTTAATGATAATATTTCCTGCGGTTGAAATAGTTTCAACATATTACATTAGTATCAATAGCTCTAAAAAATGCAAAGGGGGATAATACAGGATTAGTGATACAGTAGATTAAATGGTACTTTTTTTGTTGGTTATCTTTAGATGAAATACATTTTGCAATCTTAAGTCAAATCACTTTATAGAACTTTGGACTTGATGGTCTTTAGGTAGGTCTTATTGTGTCAGGTATTTTGGGGGTAAAAAACTTGATTGCATAGAAGTATATCTTAAGGTACAAATTGCTGTATAGTGGTCATGTTCATAGAAAATTTCTTTAGGCTAATTCTGAAATCCTGGTTAAGGTAAGTTGTGAAATATCAAAGTTTTTATATAATTATCGAATGTGTAGTAGTTTTTAGGTACTTATAAAAAAGAGATTGTTTTAAAGAGTTTGGGAATGTCTTCTACCCCGAATATATTTATAAAATAGTTTAATATTTTTCCTGTTTTTGTAAATTTGGACCTTTATGATAACTTAAATATGATCATTATTTTTTTTTAATTTTTAAATAATCTATAAACTTCATACTAGCTGCCATAATATTTCTATGCAAATCCTCTAACAATTATATAAGTAAATAACTCTCTGATATTGACATATCTTTCTCCCTTTCAGGTAACAGATTTGGCCTTACAAGGTGGTGTGGTTGGCAGCCATTTTGAGATTCTTTTACACTTTAGCTGTAAGATTATGATGATATCCTGTAAAAATTTCAGCCATTAACTGCTATTTACCTACTGCAAATAAATGTTGAAAAGAGTTTTGATTTTTTTTGGCCATAAAAACATTTACTTTTTTTTCTCATTTTAGGAAAAGTTACTTTGTTGTTCCTCCACCCGCCCCCCCTCCCCCCCCCCCCCCCCCAACCGTCCTGGATCTGACCAAAGGGTGCACAATTATTGTAGAATAAGTACTTAGAATAGTTTGTTTATTTTTATATTTAGATTTTAATTGAATATTTTTGTGGTCATTTTTTTTATACTTTTTTTTAATCTATTTGTAATGAATATTTATTTTGGACTTGGCCTTTATCTATTCTTTTCGAATATTGAACAGTCTTTGAATTTTTGTTTTATTTAAGAAGGTATTGAATTGGCTTCAAAATGAATTTTTAATGAATTTTTTTGGAGCGGGTCAAAATCGACCCATCGAAACCTATCCAAGGTGGTGAAATAACAATACTTATCCAGGGTTATTGAATTGTTATTTCTAATAATTATAAGGCCGTTTAATTGATTTGTATAATTAATTCTAATATGAAATACTTCTTGTTGTACTGTAAGGAAACCTTAATTTTAGGAAATACGTTATTCAAGTTTTAGTGATAAATTTGGTATCCATTTAAGCACTTTTTGAAAAGGGTTTTTATGGCACAACAATTTATTTTTGTTCTAATTTCAGAGAGAAACCTGGTTACCGAAAAGGCACTAGCAACTCTTCGAATCCAAGGTATGTCAAGAAAACTACTACAGTATAATAAGTTAATATCAATTTACTGCTTGCTGTGATTAACATAAGGATAGAAAGTCAATCACATTATATAATTACTAATTTGTGTTTGGTAGATTTAACCCTAAAACACTGTTGTGGGTGATTTTTACCTTAAACACATTTGTTTCATGCGCGTAGAGATGCATAGGTGGAGGCATCCCAGTCGGTTTTTCTATTGCTTCAGTTGGATAATATTGACCAGAAAAACGTATCAAAATAATAACATGCAAACAGTTCTTTGTTGCCAAGTGAAATTGAAAATGAAGATGATAATGTTGAAAGAGATTTTGAATAGCTCCGAATCTGACAAATATTATGAGCAACCCTCTAAATATGATGTGGACAGTGATGAGTTTGATGAAATGAAATTACAAAGTAGTGCGTGCAAGAGACACACCTACACCAACACCTCACAAGACATGGGGTGTCCAGCGTGTAGGCCAACACCACCACTCTTCCACCAGTAAACCCCAAGATCCATGCCTGCCTTCTCCCTCTGCTATCTCGGCTGTCAAGGCTGTTGCTAGGTACCGTAAAAGGCTCCAGAGTGCGGCTGTTCAAGGTTTAACAAAACCAGTCACTCCTGCTGGCTGTGCTGTCTCTTCTGTTGCTTGTGATGTCTTTGCTGCTGCCCGTGCTGTCTCTGCTGTTGCCCATGACGTCTCTTCTGCTACCTATGACGTCCCTTCTGCTGCCCATGACGTCTCTTCTGCTACCTATGACGTCCCTTCTGCTGCCCGTGATGTCTCTCCTGCTGCAAGTTTTTAATCTTTCATTTTTTTTTGTTAAATTTAACATTATTTTTTTTTTAATTTCTCAAATGTTATCGCTGGATTATCAGAACATAAGACTAGTAGTTTATGGACATTCTGTGTTCTTGAACAGTTTGTGATGTAGGCAGGCAAACTTTCATTGATTCCTAATAGAACTTTATTCAGCACTCCTTAATATTGCCAAAGTTTTTTCAACTTTACAAAGTATCCTGATTTCAGTCTTTAATTAATGAAAAGAAAACCAGTGACTGTACTGGCCAGAGTAGCCCTTCATGGAAGAAAAGTTAGATATATTGACAGAGTAGCCTAGTCCTCTGAGGAAGAAAATAGGCATAAGAACCCAAAGTAGACGGCGATATATGTAAAGGAAGTATTGATAGTGATAGTCAAAAAGTAGTCCTCTATATAGAAAGGAAGCAAGAACCAAAGGAACGAATTAGATATACTGAGTTAGGTATCATTGCTAATTTATGAAGGTATGCTAATGGTCAATTGCAGGAGACTTTAGCCAAATCCTTTACTAACATTCTCTAAGAGTCTATATCACTTATTACTTTACTTCCCACTTTTTATCTCCAAGGTCCGGGTCAGTTAGGGATAAAGATAGGCGGAAAACTACGCTGATTCCTAGCTGGCCTCTGTGACCTAATTAACAAAAAATTACTAACAATGGAAAGTACTCTACGAGTCTAAGTCGCCTCTTACTTTATTTCCAGCTTTTTATCTCCAAGGTCCGGGTCAGTTAGGGATAAAGATAGGTGGAAAACTACGCCGATTCCTAGCTGGCCTCTGTGACCTAATTAACAAAAAATTACTAACAATGGAAAGTACTCTACGAGTCTAAGTCGCCTCTTACTTTATTTCCAGCTTTTTATCTCCAAGGTCCGGGTCAGTTAGGGATAAAGATAGGCGGAAAACTACGCCGATTCCTAGCTGGCCTCTGTGACCTAATTAACAAAAAATTACTAACAATGGAAAGTACTCTACGAGTCTAAGTCGCCTCTTACTTTATTTCCAGCTTTTTAAATCTCTTGTGTCCGGGTCAGTTAGGCTTAAAGGAAAGACTTGCAAAAGTATGCCGATTCCTAGCTGACCTCTGTGACGTAATGTGCTGATTCCTGGCTGAGCCTGTGTGGGCTCAGTGAGGTGTAAAGGCACATCATAGCGCTTATGCGCGGATCACGCTGATTCCTGGCTTACTTCTGTGACTCTGTCACGGGTTGGTTACAGTGTTAAAGGCGTATTGGAACATCCGGTTTCTGGCGAAAGTCAGAAACCGGCTAGTAAACGGTTCCGTTACCTTATGGCGAGGGACTTAGAACCCCCCTCAAAATAAGGTTTCAGGATGTCGGGGTAGTCTCAATGTTGGGGTGATCACAAGCCTCTTGATTGTTACTACTTTGATCCGCTCTGGTTTGGGGTTCCAGAGACGCTCAAGTGTTGGTGACATGTGCTCCCAAAATGTGCTCGCAACACATGGAGGTGGGTGCATGGTACCGATCTTGTACAGTGGACGTCCCCCCTGTCTCGAAGGTCATGACCTCATCGTGGTGAGACAGTGGCAACATGCTTCATACATGGTGTGCTTCAATACACTACAAAATTTTATAAGCATGGCTAACTATGACCATAACACCATTGGTTTAAAGTCTCCTGCTTGTACTGAAAGGGAAAAGCACCTTTAGAACTTAATGATAATATTTCCTGCGGTTGAAATAGTTTCAACATATTACATTAGTATCAATAGCTCTAAAAAATGCAAAGGGGGATAATACAGGATTAGTGATACAGTTGATTAAGTGGTACTTTTTTTGTTGGTTATCTTTAGATGAAATACATTTTGCAATCTTAAGTCAAATTACTTTATAGAACTTTGGACTTGATGGTCTTTAGGTAGGTCTTATTGTGTCAGGTATTTTGGGGGTAAAAAACTTGATTGCATAGAAGTATATCTTAAGGTACAAATTGCTGTATAGTGGTCATGTTCATAGAAAATTTCTTTAGGCTAATTCTGAAATCCTGGTTAAGGTAAGTTGTGAAATATCAAAGTTTTTATATAATTATCGAATGTGTAGTAGTTTTTAGGTACTTATAAAAAAGAGATTGTTTTAAAGAGTTTGGGAATGTCTTCTACCCCGTATATATTTATAAAATAGTTTAATATTTTTCCTGTTTTTGTAAATTTGGACCTTTATGATAACTTAAATATGATCATTATTTTTTTTTAATTGTTAAATAATCTATAAACTTCATACTAGCTGCCATAATATTTCTATGCAAATCCTCTAACAATTATATAAGTAAATAACTCTCTGATATTGACATATCTTTCTCCCTTTCAGGTAACAGATTTGGCCTTACAAGGTGGTGTGGTTGGCAGCCATTTTGAGATTCTTTTACACTTTAGCTGTAAGATTATGATGATATCCTGTAAAAATTTCAGCCATTAACTGCTATTTACCTACTGCAAATAAATGTTGAAAAGAGTTTTGATTTTTTTTGGCCATAAAAACATTTACTTTTTTTTCTCATTTTAGGAAAAGTTACTTTGTTGTTCCTCCACCCGCCCCCCCCTCCCCCCCCCCCCCCCCCCCAACCGTCCTGGATCTGACCAAAGGGTGCACAATTATTGTAGAATAAGTACTTAGAATAGTTTGTTTATTTTTATATTTAGATTTTAATTGAATATTTTTGTGGTCATTTTTTTTATACTTTTTTTTAATCTATTTGTAATGAATATTTATTTTGGACTTGGCTTTTATCTATTCTTTTCGAATATTGAACAGTCTTTGAATTTTTGTTTTATTTAAGAAGGTATTGAATTGGCTTCAAAATGAATTTTTAATGAATTTTTTTGGAGCGGGTCAAAATCGACCCATCGAAACCTATCCAAGGTGGTGAAATAACAATACTTATCCAGGGTTATTGAATTGTTATTTCTAATAATTATAAGGCCGTTTAATTGATTTGTATAATTAATTCTAATATGAAATACTTCTTGTTGTACTGTAAGGAAACCTTAATTTTAGGAAATACGTTATTCAAGTTTTAGTGATAAATTTGGTATCCATTTAAGCACTTTTTGAAAATGGTTTTTATGGCACAACAATTTATTTTTGTTCTAATTTCAGAGAGAAACCTGGTTACCGAAAAGGCACTAGCAACTCTTCGAATCCAAGGTATGTCAAGAAAACTACTACAGTATAATAAGTTAATATCAATTTACTGCTTGCTGTGATTAACATAAGGATAGAAAGTCAATCACATTATATAATTACTAATTTGTGTTTGGTAGATTTAACCCTAAAACACTGTTGTGGGTGATTTTTACCTTAAACACATTTGTTTCATGCGCGTAGAGATGCATAGGTGGAGGCATCCCAGTCGGTTTTTCTATTGCTTCAGTTGGATAATATTGACCAGAAAAACGTATCAAAATAATAACATGCAAACAGTTCTTTGTTGCCAAGTGAAATTGAAAATGAAGATGATAATGTTGAAAGAGATTTTGAATAGCTATGAATCTGACAAATATTATGAGCAACCCTCTAAATATGATGTGGACAGTGATGAGTTTGATGAAATGAAATTACAAAGTAGTGCGTGCAAGAGACACACCTACACCAACACCTCACAAGACATGGGGTGTCCAGCGTGTAGGCCAACACCACCACTCTTCCACCAGTAAACCCCAAGATCCATGCCTGCCTTCTCCCTCTGCTATCTCGGCTGTCAAGGCTGTTGCTAGGTACCGTAAAAGGCTCCAGAGTGCGGCTGTTCAAGGTTTAACATAACCAGTCACTCCTGCTGGCTGTGCTGTCTCTTCTGTTGCTTGTGATGTCTTTGCTGCTGCCCGTGCTGTCTCTGCTGTTGCCCATGACGTCTCTTCTGCTACCTATGACGTCCCTTCTGCTGCCCATGACGTCTCTTCTGCTACCTATGACGTCCCTTCTGCTGCCCGTGATGTCTCTCCTGCTGCAAGTTTTTAATCTTTCATTTTTTTTTGTTAAATTTAACATTATTTTTTTTTTAATTTCTCAAATGTTATCGCTGGATTATCAGAACATAAGACTAGTAGTTTATGGACATTCTGTGTTCTTGAACAGTTTGTGATGTAGGCAGGCAAACTTTCATTGATTCCTAATAGAACTTTATTCAGCACTCCTTAATATTGCCAAAGTTTTTTCAACTTTACAAGGTATCCTGATTTCAGTCTTTAATTAATGAAAAGAAAACCAGTGACTGTACTGGCCAGAGTAGCCCTTCATGGAAGAAAAGTTAGATATATTGACAGAGTAGCCTAGTCCTCTGAGGAAGAAAATAGGCATAAGAACCCAAAGTAGACGGCGATATATGTAAAGGAAGTATTGATAGTGATAGTCAAAAAGTAGTCCTCTATATAGAAAGGAAGCAAGAACCAAAGGAACGAATTAGATATACTGAGTTAGGTATCATTGCTAATTTATGAAGGTATGCTAATGGTCAATTGCAGGAGACTTTAGCCAAATCCTTTACTAACATTCTCTAAGAGTCTATATCACTTATTACTTTACTTCCCACTTTTTATCTCCAAGGTCCGGGTCAGTTAGGCTTAAAGGAAAGACTTGCAAAAGTATGCCGATTCCTAGCTGACCTCTGTGACCTAATGTGCTGATTCCTGGCTGAGCCTGTGTGGGCTCAGTGAGGTGTAAAGGCACATCATAGCGCTCATGCGCGATTCACGCTGATTCCTGGCTTACTTCTGTGACTCTGTCACGGGTTGGTTACAGTGTTAAAGGCGTGATGGTGTCCGGGTCAGTTAGGCTGAAAGGAAAGACTTGCAAAAGTATGCCGATTCCTAGCTGACCTGTGACCTAATGTGCTGATTCCTGGCTGAGCCTGTCTGGGCTCAGTGAGGTGTAAAGGCACATCATAGCGCTTATGCGCGGATCACGCTGTTTACTGGCTTACTTCTGTGACTCTGTCACGGGTTGGTTACAGTGTTAAAGGCGTATTGGAACATCCGGTTTCTGGCGAAAGTCAGAAACCGGCTAGTAAACGGTTCCGTTACCTTATGGCGAGGGACTTAGAACCCCCTCAACATAAGGTTTTGGTTGTCGGGGTAGTCTCTATGTTGGGGTGATCACAAGCCTCTTGATTGTTACTACTTTGATCCGCTCTGGTTTGGGGTTCCAGAGACGCTCAAGTGTTGGTGACATGTGCTTCCAACATGTGCTCGCAACACATGGTGGTGTGTGCATGGTACTGATCTTGTACAGTGGACGTCCCCCCCTGTCTCGAAAGTCATGACCTCATCGTGGTGAGACAGTGGCAACATGCTTCATACATGGTGTGCTTCAATACACTACAAAATTTTATAAGCATGGCTAACTATGACCATAACACCATTGGTTTAAAGTCTCCTGCTTGTACTGAAAGGGAAAAGCACCTTTAGAACTTAATGATAATATTTCCTGCGGTTGAAATAGTTTCAACATATTACATTAGTATCAATAGCTCTAAAAGAAAATGCAAAGGGGATAATACAGGAATGGTGATACAGTAGATTAAGTGGTACTTTTTTTGTTGGTTTAACTTTAAATGAAATAAATTTTGCTATTTTAAGTCAAATGACTTTACAGAACTTTGTACTTGATGGTCTTTAGGTAGGTCTTAATGTTTCAGGTATTTTGGGGGTAAAAAACTTGATTGCATAGAAGTATATCTTAAGGTACAAATTGCTGTATAGTGGTCATGTTCATAGAAAATTTCTTTAGGCTAATTCTGAAATCCTGGTTAAGGTAAGTTGTGAAATATCAAAGTTTTTATATAATTATCGAATGTGTAGTAGTTTTTAGGTACTTATAAAAAAGGGATTTTTTTTAAAGAGTTTGGGAATGTCTTCTACCCCGTATATATTTATAAAATAGTTTATTATTTTTCCTGTTTTTGTAAGTTTGGACCTTTTTGATAACTTAAATATGATCATTATTTTTTTTTTAATTGTTAAATAATCTATAAACTTCATACTAGCTGCCATTATATTTCTATGCAAATCCTCTAACAATTATATAAGTAAATAACTCGCTGATATTGACATATCTTTCTCCCTTTCAGGTAACAGATTTGGCCTTACAAGGTGGTGTGGTTGGCAGCCATTTTGAGATTCTTTTACACTTTTGCTGTAAGATGATGATAATATCCTGTAAAAATTTCAGCCATTAACTGCTATTTATCTACTGCAAATAAATGTTGAAAAGAGTATTGATTTTTTTTTTTTTTGGCTAAAAAAACATTAATTGATTTTTTTTTTTTGGCTAAAAAAACATTTACTTTCTTTTCTGGATCTGACCAAAGGGTGCTCAATTATTGAAGAATAAGTACTTAGAATAGTTTGTTTATTTTTATATTTAGATTTTAGTTGAATATTTTTGTGGTCATTTTTTTATACTTTTTTTTAATCTATTTGTAATAAATATTTATTTTGGACTTGGCCTTTATCTATTCTTTTTGAATATTAAACAGTCGTTGAATTTTTGTTTTATTTTAGAAGGTATTGAATTGGCTTCAAAATTAAATTTTAATGAATTTTTTGGGACCAGGTCAAGGTCGACCCATCGAAACCTATCCAAGGTGGGGAAATAACAATACCTTTCCAGGGTTATTAAATTGTTATTTCAATTATTATAAGGTTGTTTAATTGCTTTGTATAATTAATTCTAATATGAAATACTTCTTGTTGTACTGTAAGGAAACCTTTATTTTAGGAAATACAATATTCAAGTTTTAGTGATAAATTTCATATCCATTTAAGCACTTTTTGAAAAGGATGTTTATGGCACAATTTATTTTTGTTCTGATTTCAGAGAGAAACCCAATCACTGAAAAGACATAGCAGCTCTTCGAATAAAAGGTATGTCAAAAAAATACTACAGTATATTATGTTAATAATAATTTACTACTTGCCATGACTAGCATAAAGATAGAAAGTCAAGCCTATTGCATAATTACTTGTTGGGGTCGGGTAGATTTACCCCTAGAAAAAAATGTTAATCTTTCGGGAATCTGCCACCATTAACGCCACTAATCCTTTGATAAGAGTTTTCATTAATGGTATTACAAATTCTAAATTTTTAACTTATCAAAATGATACTATAAAGTACCCTTGACAGAAAATGCTAAGAAAGCTTCTGCCTGGGTCATGTCTGTAGTTAATTTCAATACTATTCTTCCCCTTTGAAATGACAAATGCTGTTGAAACATTAACATCTTTAATGTTCTGTTTCAGATGAGAAATGTTGCCTTTGATGACATTGGTCCACGATAGTACTTGGAAAGAACATTAAAAGAATGAGAGATCTGTTTCTTGGCCTTAGAAATGACTTGGCAGAAAACTACTATTGGGAAAAGTTTTGTAACTTGGGTCATGGATGTTGGGAGCGGAATGATTGCACCCAAGTATGATAGTTGCATGCATCACATTATTGCCTACTCCTATAAACAAGGCAGTACAGATCTTATTACGTGGTTCTGTCCGAACTCTTCAGAAGTTGCTGTACCTTTGATTAATATCGTCAGCGTTAAGACTGACGCCAGTGGACAGATCATCAACGTGCCTTTGCAGCTATCAAAGTTTTGTCTTGAAGTCTTCGTTTTGAAGGAATCTGAATCGGACAAGCTGTTTATCAAAGGAGAAGCTAGTGATATGGCTGTAGGAGCAGTTTTGATGTGGACCAGTGACGATAATGTACTACACCAGATTTCTTATTTAAGTAAAGTGAAGCCGCCTCAGTTCCTTGAGTACAGTGGAAAAGGAAGCTTGGGCTCTCCTTCATGCTCTTGAAAAATATTGATTCGTATATAAATCATCTAATTATTTCATATATATAAAATTAATAGATAATCCATCTCTTGTATAGTTTTTTTTTTCTGACTGTAATCCATTGTCTTTTGTAAGTAAAATAAAAAAAAAAACTTCAAAATTAACTCTATGGGCCTTGGTCCTGCAGCAGTATAACATTGGGGTATTGCATATCAAAGGCAAGGTTAAACCTCATTGCCGACATCCTTCTTAAATGTTGACTTTTGCTTCTGTATACAAAAATTCTAATCTATTAGTTTGTTATTTGGATGTACATGTTGTCTCCCCTTAAGGGGAGGGACATGTTAAGATATTTTTCTCTTTTTGTATTCAATATGTACTTTCATGAAATTTATGTAATTGTATTGAACTGTTATTGTTTGCATTTTGTTATTCTTGCTGCTATACTTTAATAGTTTTAAGTTGTTGTTGTTTTTTTTTTTTTTTTTTTTTTTTTTTTTTTTTTTTAAAGAGTATATTCACCGAGTCTGTAACTGTAATTTGCTCCCGCTGGAATTGGTTTTTATGTCATTACTTTAGTTGATTAGGAGTTGTGCATTAAGTTTTCTTATGTGGTGATTTGATTATTTAAAGATAAACCTAGATATATATAAATTATTTCTACATATAAGTCTTATTCAAATTTAAGTCTTATTCAAATATAAGTTAGGTTAAGTTTTCCTTTAGTTTTTGTCTCCTTTATTATATATCACATCTTATCATCACACACTCTCTTTAGACAAATTCAGCATTGTTACCAATGGCATAACAGCATATACATATAGATTATTTGTGTGTCGAGGAATGCTGTGCTGCCATCTCTTGTATATGTTTTTACTCCATGGACTAAAGAAGTTATTACTTTGTTTATTTGGTTGAACTTGGTTTTTTTTTTTTTTTTTTTTTTTTTTTTTTTTTTTTTTTTTTTTTATTCTCAACATGGAGAGTCCCCGGCATTTCTCTTATCACTACTTGACACCTGGCCATCCGTAACAGTAAGTACTGGAAAGACTCCTTTATTAAAATTTTTGTATGTATTAGTGTATTATATAATGTCGTGTGTTAAAGTGATTTAGTGTTTATAAGGGTATACTGTATAACTAATGAAGATTGTTTGTGTATTGGAAATGTCATATGTTAACCTGTGAGTGTTTGATAGTTTATAATGTATAAACAATAAGGTTAGAATCAAGTTTTACTTCATTGTGCATTTTCTGCAGTCAAGAACTTTTATATTATATCAAGTTATATTGTTGTAAATATGTTTATATTTTGCAGAACTCCTTAGACCTTGGTCAGTCTTCTTCATTGTTGGTCCTAGACCTTAGACTCTTGGTCATTGGATCTTATTTCATCCTTAGATACAAGTGATTCTTCGTCAGACTGTAATCACGTACAGTACTTTTCCTTATCATGATTATACTCGCAAGATCTTCAATAGACATTTATATTATTATAGAAGTTCCTGGTGTTATACACGAAGTTTGTTAATTTTGTATGTTTCAGTTTGTAAATATATTTTAAGTTAATAGAATTTATATTAAAAATTAAACAAGGAAACTTAAAAATTAGCAATCAAATATATTTTTAAAAGAACCAGAGTTCATGGAATATAAAATGTAATAACCATTACTCGACAATGTCTGTGTGTGTGTGTGTGTGTGTGTGCGCGTGTGCATTTCTATGCAAACTCTTAATTCCTTCTTTACTCGTAAAAGCGCATAACTCTTGAGGTTTCCAGCAAGGTAGAGGGAGAAAGATCAGTGGCCTTTAGTGAACTCTCAAATGGTAGAAATGTCCCTTGGTCCAGTGCAACCCTTTCAAGTGGGGGAAGGTTGTGAAGTATCTCACGATAAATAAATAAAGATCTTAAGTAAGTTTAAAAATCCAGAGTAAAGCTTAACATCATGGAAACTTAGTGTCCAAAATTGAACCAAGATGGCAAATTAGAGCAGCCTTTGTCAGTTCTTGTAATATATGGCCTGGATATGTGTATTCACTGAAAGAAGACTTGACTGGATTCGAAAAAAAAGACTTAGATGGAGGAACGTGGTTTCTACATTCTGGGAGAGAGCATGGCACTCCATATCAGCAGGAAGGTTTTTCTTTCTTATTTTTTCTCACGAACTGATAATAGGGAACACATTGCTTGAACACAGATATGCGGAAAATATCGCAACCAACTTGACCATTTATCAATAATGTAAAAAGTCACGACTAGACACTTGAGATATTAAGTTGAAGACCAGGAAAAGTAATGAAAACCTAACTTATAATTCTCAGATATGACATTGAAAAACTAAGATAACACAAGTAGTAAAAAGGATTGTTATTGTGCCGAAACAGATTTTCAGGCTTAGAAACGTTACCTGGTGATAAAGTAGAAATAGATTTGAATATTTATTGCAAAAAAGATGAAATCTTTCTGGAATCTGCCAACATCACAATCAGACAGCGAAAACTATCAATCCTAGATTTTAAGATACTATCTACTTTCAGTTTATGGTGATAGTTTTACTATTCTTAAGTATATCTTACTAATTTTACATCTTAAAATCATAAAAGTTATGGAAGGTAATATCCCTAGAGGCATTAACTCATAAGTTTGCTAAGGCGACTCTATAACAAAAAAAAAAAAAAAAAAAAAAAAAATTCGTGGTGATTAAATATAATATAGTTAGCCTTGAATTAGGTTTTCTCTAAAGTTGCGCCATTTTCTCTTACTTGAGCCCGCTTTCTAGGGGTAACTTGCTTATACATTTCACTCTTATACTGTATATCATTTAAATATTAAATTATATTCTTATCAAATTCAGCTTTAAAAGGCCAACCTAATAGTAGAAAAAGGCCGAAAATATAGCATTCAAGGCTAACCAATTATAGTTATCAAATTTAGGTAACTAGCATCCAGGTGATCTGATGATAATATGATTCATCACCTCAAGTTGAAACTAATTCAGTGTTGCTTTAAGTGTGGTAGAGTAGAGATGTCTGCGCGCGTTTTCTATTTCGGTTCATCGGAGATATATAATTTCAAGCTGCAGTGGTACATCATTGTGAAATGTAAGTACAACATTTGATTTCAATGTGTAGCATATTGATTAATATTGTTCTATGGGTGTTTCCTTTGTGTAGATGTTTTAAACTCCGCGCTATCGAGTGGGGAAAGTGTACCCACTAGCTGTTGCGGGTGGCTTTCGTCTACG
>NC_090769.1:584262-739262 GCF_036898095.1 Palaemon carinicauda | reverse complement strand
AATTAATTATTAGATAATGTAGTCCATTTATAGGACTAGAAAATCAGTCCTTAAACAGAATAAGGAAACGCTTGTCAGTCAACTTTCTTGTTACTATTCATAATTAAGTTATAAAATATAATTCCACGTTTAATGTACTGTCCATGGTTTATAAAAAGAATTAGTATTATTTTGTAATTTACAGGAGCAAATCGTAGATACGAAACTATATCATATTTTTTCTCGAGATTCTCGAAGTCACCAAGTCAGTGTTGCCAGATACGGGAATTTATCCCTAGATTTGGGGATTTTGGATGTCTGATGGAGATATTCTGTACCAATTTCTACGAAGAAAAAAAACATTTATATTGTTGCAATTAGTTATCTTGCACTTATATGCAGTATATTACTAAACCCTACGTGACCAGAAGAAAATATATTTGTGAAAATGGGGATTTTTTATCATGAGTTTTAGGAATTTTTACACTAACCCTACTGGCAAGTGGCAACACTGCACCAAGTGAGTTCCAAGGAATTTCTTCTGTTTCATTTACTGTGAAGGTAATGCTCAATAATTTCATGATATTCAATTTTACAGTTAATGTTTGTCTTTTATTCTTGGTGTGAGATTAGCCTGATAGAAGTGTATCTTAACGTAGGCCTATATTTCTTTCAAGACCAAGCAACTTCATGCTAGATTAGGCCTACCCTTAGAGTATACTTAACGGTACAGATTTGCGTAGGGCGTATCTTTGGGCGTTTTTGAAATAGGATTTAATAAGGCAATAAAGCAAACCAAATTATCTTAATGCTCTGGAAGCCATAGGATCATAGGGCCACGGTGAATTAGAGTCATATGTCTCTTTCCTGTACCGTCTCTCAATTCAACCCAATTCTCATGTGCAATCTCCTGCAGCCTTTGTTACAGCTGCTGCCTTTACTATTGCTGCTGCCATTGATTCCTAAAATCCTTCTCAATGCTGTATTTTCAAAGGCAAGAAATTTTACATCAGTTGTTACAGTGCTGTACCACGACTGGTGCCCACAAGTTGATATCGATCTTACAAGTGAAATGTATATTAGGATTTTGATGCAGTTTGTTATTCCATTTGACCTTCAAACTGTTTTAGCCTGGCCATTGCTTGCTCTGCCCTCTTTAATGTCTCCTTGAATTCTGTAACTAGTGATCCATTGCTGGTAATGATGGTTCCTTGGTAAAGTTGTATTGTATTACAGGGTGTGATTTCTAACAGAAAATATATGTTTTCCTATAGTAAATAACGTGATTTAACCGAATTTGACCTTCATTTTAACTGCAAACAAACACATCAACCAATTCGACTAACTTTTAAGTTGCCGAATTGGTTGCTGTTATTACGGATGAAATGAGGGTGAAAAACGGTTAAATCACGTCATTTTCTACAGGAAAACATATATTTCCTGTTAAAATGGCTAAATATAACCTCTGTTGTCATATGTGTTGTTAAAATATTTAAATATAAACACTTGTTCAACGGTGTCACTTCACTCACGAATGTACTGCGAACGATAACATTAGCAGCTTTACCAATGATACAGTGTTATCAACGATGCCTGGGACTGTTACGGTAATATTACCAGTTACACAATATATAAAAATTACAAAAAGGGTACAGAACATAACAAACCCACCTAACCTAACCTAGGGGTTCCCAGGTCACAAAACTCTCGTATATACTAGGAATGTTAAAATAAGGAACGTTACCAATTATACACTGTTAACAACGTTACAAAGGCATTGCTAACGGTAGCAATGCTACGGTAATATTATCATGTGTATTTTAATGAATTGTTCCTATACACTTTACACTATATAAAAAGGTACAAAAAGGGTACAGAACCTAACACACCCACCTAACCTAACCTAGAAGTTAACAGGTCACAAAACACATATAATGACTTTTGTTGAATGACTTACCGTTATGAAGGGGACGTCGAAACGTGCGGGACACGGGAGGGTGAGACTGATGGCTTAACTTTAAATAATATCTCCCATGGGGGTAGGCGACTTTTTCCTAAAAATGTACCTTTATAAGAAGTAACGGTATAACGACACCGACGTTTCTTTTTGGTTTTAGGTATCTTGGTTTCGGTATTACAATAAAACACGTAAGATAAGAGGAAACGGCACTTGGGACACTGTAAACGGTGAGGAATTACATCGTGTACTTTAAGGAAATTATCAACATTGGATGAAGAATCATAAAAATCACCATGGAATTTAGGAAATGCTTTTAGGTATGGAATACTGCAGCCGTTACAAGTTTCTATAACTTCCTCCATGGCAAAATACGAAAAAATAAATCTCACTTGAAATGACGTACACCTTACAAGGACAAAGGTTTCCAGCGAAAAGGATTTGGTGGAAGGGGTATGAATAGACCATTTAAAGAGTTAAAGGAAGGGGGTAGGGAAATATTAACTGACAACCCCCTTGTGTAAAATTTGAATACGTATAAGATCGTGACTGGTTAATGGGAAAACAACGGAGTCTACTGGGTAAACATGAATGAACTGGATAGGGAAACTTGTATAGAGCAAGTATTTATGTGAAATCTGGGCTGTGACAAAGAAATAACAAAAGGAATAAAACCAATATAGGAAGATAAAATGCGATGTATGATAAATAATATTGAATGGGAATATAAAATGAGTTGATTTTATAAGGTTTAGGATAATAAAACGAGTAATTCTAGGGTCAAAAGTAATATGTATACGGGGATATTACATAAGTAATCGTGTAATAGACTTGAACAGAGCTGGTAGAGAGACGGAGAGTTACATTTCACGGTTAGGGAAGAAGAAATCCTATTGGTGGGGGAAAAGTTTCTACGTAGGGAGGCGGGGTTTTTGCGCAGAAGATCGAAAACTGGTATGTACGAATGTACGTACGTGAGTGTGCTAATGTTAGCATGGAATGCTAACATTTGTTCTACATCAGGCATTGGCAGCACTGGTTACTGTATTTTTTCAACGACGCCCCAAAGTTTATAGTTATACTGTTTTGTCTTTTCCTCCGGTTATTATAAATCCAAGAAGGTAATGTATAGAGAAGAAAATGCTTGTTTTACAGCTATACATCATTTCCCCAGTATGTTTTCCCCACCCAAAACCCCGAGTTCCCACTGGGGGTCCCCCATTACTGTAGGACATAGATATATATATATATATATATATATATATATATATATATATATATATATATATATATATATATATATATTTCTGAAACTATTCATTTGTGACGAGAACGAGTGTCATTTTCAAAGAGAGCGTAATTTTTTCTATAAGAAAAAGTAGTTTTGTTACTGTTATATTGCCCTGTAATATGCATGATCTCTGTCTCTCTCGAGTTGATCACCAATCCAATCTTTCTCCCCTCCATTACTAACCTATCAATCATTTCCTGTATTTCAACCATTGTAGAAACAATTAGAACTATATCATCTGCGTATTCAAGATCACATAATCTCTGATCCCCTTTCCAGTGAATGCCATTATTCATTCCTTACATTACCTTGTTCATAACATAGTCAATCACCATGATAAACAACAGATGGGATAGTATTCCACCCTGTAGTACTCCAGTCTTGACCTCAAATGTATCTGTAAGACTACCATCAAGTTCCACTTATGCATAACCATTATCAGGTTTACACACTTTTCTGGTATCCCATAGTGCCTCATATATTTTTTAGCATACTACGTGAAATGCTATCAAATGCTTTCTCAAAATCCACTGAGCATAATTACGAAAATAAAATTACAAAATACTCTCTCTTGTTTATGTTGTAGTTACCTAACCTCACTTAGCCTGCCCCTATCATACCCATTCTTACCTTACATACCCTTTTCTTAACTACCTTACCTTGCTTAACCTCACTTTACCTAACCTTACTTTACTTAACCTCACTTTACCTACCCTTACTTTATCTAACCTCACTTTACCTTACCTATCCTTACCTTACCTATCCTTACCTTATCTTATCCTACCTTACCTCATCTAACCTTAATGACTCTCACATTACCTACCCTTACCTTTCATACCCATAATTTATCTAATCTTACCTTTCCTAACCATACTTTACCCACACATAATTTACATATACAGTACATACTTTGCCTGTCCTGACCTTACCTACTCTTACCTTGCCTGCCTTCACCTTGCCTACTCTCTTACCTACTCATACTTTACCTGCTCTTACCTTATCCTTACCCTACCCAAACTTAACCTTACCCTACCCTTGCTTACCCTACCCTTGCTTACCCTACCCTTACCTTACCCTACCTTACACCCTTACCTTAGCTATCCTATCCTTACCGTACATCACCTAACCTTAACTTAGCTAACCCACCCTTACCCTACCCTAGCCTACCTTACCCTACCCTAGCCTACCTTACCCTACCCTAGCCTACCTTACCCTACCCTTCACTAACCTTACCCTACCCTACCCTAACCTTACCCTACCCTACTCTACCCTACCCTACCCTACCCTACCCTACCCTACCCTACCCTACCCTACCCTACCCTTACATTACCCTTCCCTACCCTTACATTACCCTACCCTACCCTACCCTACCCTTACATTACCCTACCCTACCCTACCCTACCCTACCTTACTTTACCTTACCTTACCTTACCTTACATTACCTTACCTTTACTTAACTAACTCTTACTATACGTCATACCTGTGCTTACCTACTCTTACCATACCTATCCTTACTATACCTACCTTTAGTTACCCTTATCTATGCTACCCTACCCTACCCTTCCCTACCCTACCCTACCCTACCCTGACAACATAACATAAACCTTACCTTACCTTAGCTTACCTTGCCTACCCTACCCTACCCTACCCTACCCTACATTGTCATATTTGAGCTTTTACTTAGTGCAGTAAATATAGAATAGAAGGGTAAATATATGATACTTTAATTTATAGCCAAATACATGAACCAAATATTTTTCCTACTTGCTATCTAAGCGCCTTTTCTTGTGGCTGCCATTAGCATTTCAGTGAATAAATCAAAGGTCAGGAGTAAAAATACAATTGAGGAAGACCCTTGTCTGGTGTGTAGATGTATGGTGGCATAGAGCAGGAGACCAAATACTTCTTAATGATCCCACATGGGGATTTAATTTATACATTAAATTAAGCTGGAGTGGGTAATTGGTTATGATTAGATATGGTGGGAGATATGTTCTCTGTTTAGGAGTAAAAGAGTCATGTTTTAATCCCCTCTATATATGTTCATTCACCAGGTAAAAAGTATCTTTAATGTCAATTTTATACCATTTTTTTTTATATTTGACTGTTACATTTATACAAATATATTAATTCAACAGAACAAGAAGCACGGGCAGCTCCACAACTTCATGCTAGAAGCAACTGCATTATACCTTCACCTGATAGTAGAAAATGGACTCCAATAAATAGTCCCGTAGCTACTGAAAGACATCAGGCTTCGACCTCTTAATTTTTGGTAAGGAGAAATTGCTATTTGTTACATGGGCCAATGTTTTTATTATAAGTTTGCATGTGAAACAGTTTTAGGATCAGACAAGCTATTCCAGGCATTTGAAACCCATTGGTAAGTAAAGAGAAAGACCTAGAGTCATAGCTTGGGTAATGTGTGTGTGGTTATGTTTGCTAAAGTCCCTGTGTTCCACCTAATACAAACTCTCTTGATCTTTACCATGGATATAATACTTTGGGCAAAGCTGAAACTAGTATAACAGTCTGCCGCTAATTAGCGGGGTATAGTGGGTTATATGACGTCACTTTTGCTTTTGGCTCTGTAGAGTGAAGTGTGCTGCATGTCTCTCCCCTTGTCAGCTCTTTACATAAAATTGTCTATTTACATCAATGGTTATTTACTTTTTCAGGGTGTATTCAGTCATCCTTCCAGTGAGAGCAGTTCAGTAGATGACAGGAGAAGTACTCCCAACTTCTTACTTCGGTGTCTCATTCCCTCCGCGTTTTCTCTGCTTGTTAGTTCTCTTCCGATGGACGAATGGGTAAGACTGGTGATCGACTGAACCCTGGACAACTCTAAGGTGCAGAAACTGTCACTTCCCCTTTACTGGGGAACTCTCTCTCTCGTTGCCGCATGCGCAACTCTCCTTCTTTATGGCTTTTGGGTCTCCCCTTTAACCCTGGATAGGTACGCTCCTCGGACACCCCTTTAAGGGTGTACTCGGACGCGAACGACCCCGACGCCAAAAAAAATTCTTGAAAAATCAGTTTTTGCAGTAACCTCCTTTTTTCTTTTGCCAAAAAAAACTTCAAGGAATGCTTAAAACAACTGTAAAGATGAATACTACTCATCTGCAGAAAAACTATTTATTATAAATATTTTAAAAAATTAAGTAGAAAAAAAAAAGACCTGACATAAAAATTCATAAAAAAAAAGTTTATACATATATACACAAATCCTTTTAGGAATTGATTCTTGAATGTTTAGGACACATCTTGATGTATTTTGGATGAAGTCAGACCCATGGAGGTGAAGATCTGAAATGAGAAAAAAAGAGTAACTTTTTTTGGCCAAAAAAATTTGTCCAAATTTCATGAATTTTTTTGGGTACCCAAATGAAATAGGAAGTGGCTAATTTTTTTAGGGAATAAACATATGTTATCCTAAAATAGAAATATGTAAAAAAATCTTCATTATTTTGTAAATTACATTTATATCAGGGGCCATATCTAAAGGTAATTTTTTGAGTACTTAGAAATTTCGTAAAAAAATACATATATTTAATATATAATATGATATTTATGCAGGTAAAAATATACCAAAATATCACAAATTCTATAGGGAACAAGAATATACAGTATATAGATAGGGCAGCTTACGCTTCGGATATGTCCACAAAATGGCCGCCAACCACACTGACTCAGACTCCCTAATCTGCCACTTGAAATGTAGGAAGGGTATGTCAATTTCAAGGTGTTATTTACTAATCTAATTATTATTGGATATGCATAAAAATTGTATGGTGGGTTGCTGGATAATTGTCGATTATTTTACGACTATAAAATTGAAATTCTGACCCAAAAAGAATTTTTTGAAGGGAAATAAAATCGAAAAAAAAAAAATGTAAAACAATATAATATTTTAGCTAAAAAAATTTGATGATATTCAATCAAAAAAAAAGTAAACAAAATTTTCCGACAAATAAACATCTAGAGGAATCATTACTCTGTGATAGTTCCTTAGTACGTAGTAATTTTGAAAGACTTGGGAAAAAACGAAAAAATGGCAATCACCGGAAAATCGAACACATACCTATATATACGCCATATCTGGCTAAAAAAAAGATAGGCATGGGTAGCCAGATCATCTAGAAACACTTTCCAACACTATAAAAATATAAGTTTTGCGACACTACTTGCCAATTCCTTACGGTAACATGACTAAGCGAAAAAATGCAAAACAAATAAAAAGGGGCACTCGTGGAAAAATGGCTAACATTCTAATATACGGCATTTCAGAAAAAAAAAATTTCAGCCACGTGCTAGGCAAACCATCAAGGCACATTTTCCGACAAATAAACATATAAATGAATCATTACTCTGTGATAGTTCCTTAGTACGTAGTAATTTTGAAAGAAATGGGAAAAAACGAAAAAATGGCAAT
The DNA here is from genome assembly GCF_036898095.1 of Palaemon carinicauda. NCBI lineage: Eukaryota > Metazoa > Arthropoda > Malacostraca > Decapoda > Palaemonidae > Palaemon > Palaemon carinicauda. The sequence goes on along the minus strand of NC_090769.1, from coordinate 731,603 downwards.
CACAGGAAAATCGAACACATACTTATATATACGCCATATCTGGCTAAAAAAAAAATAGGCATGGGTAGCCAGATTATCTAGAAACACTTTCCAACACTATAAAAATATAAGTTTTGCGACACTACTTGCCAATTCCTTACGGTAACATGACTAAGCAAAAAAATGCAAAACAAATAAAAAGGGGCACTCGCGGAAAAATGCCCAACATTCTAATATACGGCATCTCAGATAAAAAAAAAGACATGCACGTGTTAGCCCAACCATCAAGGCACACTTTCTAACACATAAACATGAAAAAAAAATCAATAATATACGGCAATTCCTTACTACGTAGTAAATTTTTACAAAAATTGAAAAAAACAGAAATTGGCAACCGCAGTTAAATACCCAATATACCAATAACTACGTCGTATCTGACAAAAACAAAATCACGCATGGGTAGCCAGATCATCTAGACACACTTTCCAACACTAAAAAAGCAAAAGTTTTACGACACTATTTCGCAATATCTTACGGAAAAATGACTTTGAAAAAAAATGAAAAAGGGGTACTCGCGGTAAAATGCCCGACATTCTAATATACGGCATCTCAGATAAAAAAAAAGACATGCACGTGTTAGTCCAACCATCAAGGCACACTTTCTAACACATAAACATGAACAAAAAATGAATAATATACGGCAATTCCTTACTACGTAGTAATTTTTACAAATATTGAAAAAATACAGAAATTGGTAACCGCAGTTAAATACCCAATATACCAATAACTACGTCGTATCTGACAAAAACAAAGTCATGCATGGGTAGCCAGATCATCTAGACACACTTTCCAACACTAAACAAGCAAAAGTTTTACGACACTATTTGGCAATATCTAACGGAAAAATGACTTGGCAAAAAAAATGAAAAAGGGGCACTCGCGGTAAAATGGTCCTCGTGGTGATGAACGACATTTTAACTAAAAAAAAAATCATGCACATGGTAGCCAAACAATCCACCAAGACTTTCCACAACTGATAACCTATACAAGTTGCACCATTCTACGACAATTTCATAATACGTAATAACTTTGATAATTATGCAAACTACCTTAGAAGGGTAAACTCGGTCGCGCTCGACCCCGACGCGTCTCAGAAATCGGGGAAGGAGTACAGCTACAGCAATGCACATCTGGACACTACTAGAGCGTGTAGGGGAGACATCTCCTGCAGGTCGATCACCCACAAATTCAGTCACGGGGGTGAGTCACGTGAGAAAAACCTGTTTTTTTTGACGCTCGGGGTCGCGAACGACCCATCGTACCTATCCAGGGTTAAGGAACAGCCTTTGGAGATGTTACAGTTAAGGGAACAGTCGGAGGGCGCAGCTGCCTTCCCAGGGGTTATTCATGGTCTTCCCATCCAAGATTCTGGGTGACCCTCCAGAGCTTCTTGTGAACTTAGTTTCAGCACCCTTTATATCTGCTCTTCCATTCGTTCATGCAGATCCAATGCATAAACATGAGCAGTTGCAGACTACCAGTCACCACCAGTCAGGTGATCCTTTGGATATGACCCAGAAGCTGACCACTGTCAGACTTCTATACTTGCTGATTACGTGGCGCACCCTCAACCTGAGTTCACTCAATGCGTTGAGGTCTTGCAGCATAAGAAGCATCAGCTTCTCCACCCAGTGTTGTGCACCTTTCTTGTTCACGAGCAAGGCCCTCCTCACCTGTGTGGTCAGCCCTCATCGGGGTTTTGGAAACAAATGCTTGATTCATCAATGTCTCTTTCCAGCTCTTTGGAGTATTTGCTCTTTGGAGCACCTAGATGGTGATTTATGCTGACCGCTTGTGGTTGCCAGCTCTCCCATCGTACCCCTAGTGCACAAAAAGTCTCATGATCTACACCCTTTCAAAATTATTCTTGCAGATGGTGATGCATGTCAGTCAACGCATCTCCCTTTGTGCCCTTAGTGCACAACGAGGTTCGTGAGTGATAACCCTTCAGGGTTATTGCCGCAGATGGCGATGTCTGCCGACCGCTTGTGGTTGGTGCCTCTTCCGGGTCCTGTGAGCTATAACCCTTCAGGGTTATTGCCGCAGATGGTGATGCCTGTGACCAACACCTTTCACGACAGGCACAAGAAAGCTCTCTGAGCTTTGTGAAGATAGGCCATTCGGGAACTCCACTTGGGGCTTCCTTCCCTTACGGGGAAGAGCCTGCCTTTTCGTCTGTGCGTCTGCACGCAGGAAAGCTTTCTGAGCCTTGCTTGCCACCATCCGAGCTTGTGCATCCTCCTAAAGGAGCATGCAAGGCTACTCGCCAACCTCCTGCGGGAGCGCTGATGAGAGTTCATGCTTCATCTCGTGCAGCTTTTGCAAGTGAACGCACAGACCCTAGTCATGTGGGAGAGTCTTTTGCAGTATTGTGCACCCAGTCACTAAGCATTAGTGAAATGCACGGGCTAACTCCTCTTGTTGACAACGGCCTGCGCACTACTCCCTCACGTCTCCATATAGAGGTTCTGACAAACGCTACTTCGGTTTATGCATGCGTGCTCACCTTTATGAGCCAGATCTTGCTACAACAAGGCTCATGAGACATAATCCTTCGAGGTTATTGCCACAGATGGAGATACCTTCAGATTTCTTGTGGCTGCCGCCTCTCACCATCAACTCACCAGTGCACAACAAGTCTCATGAGACATAACCTTGCTGGGTTATTGTCACAGATATCCACTCCTTACTGGATATAGAGCTCTTTGAAGCACCCTCATGTTAATGCCTGCGGACTGGTTACATTAACCGCCTCTCACCATCATTCTCCTGGTTTACGACCATTCTTGAGACATAATTCTTGGGATTTATTGCCTCAGACATCTTCTCCCTATGGGATAGAGAGCTCTTTGGAGCACACACATGGTCTTGGCGTCTGACCCCTTTCTATCTCTGCCTCAGGGTATAACGAGTCTCATGAAATATAACCGTTCGTGGTTATTGGCCCAAGCCTCTACTCTTAACGGGATAGAATCAGCTTGCTCTTATGTTCACAAGCGATGGCAGATAAGTGTTTGCTTACAGGTGAGCTTCAACACACTCTCTCTTTGCCAGCTGCATGAGCTTCTCGTGGGTGCATGCATGCTTGCGAACATGTTCATGATGCTACTGCTCGTGAACGATCAACTCCTTTTGAGCAATTATGTTGCACATTGACAAACACAAATGCGTTCACGATGCTTAAGCTAATGTACGATCACTTACCCTAAGGCAAGGCATTTGTGATTTGACACATTCACATGTGAGCTGGTGAGCTACTACTGCCAACGAAGGCTGTTCGTTTCACCAGTTGCATGTGCTAGCCAAGTGGGCACATGGATGTACGCTCGTGAAGAGTAGCAAGGGCAAGTTACCATCATGCAGAACCTACTGACGTTCCTTTGTATGTAAAGGACAATCTTGGGTTAAGCCAATTGATGCCTGGATCCAGACAAATTAGAATCTTGTTCCAATGCATCATTAGCTCTCTCTATCAGCCAATGTTGTATCTCCTGAGAAAAGTCAGGTTCTACAAGAACCACTGCCTTTCCATGAACCCCAGACATAGGAAGTCTGCTCTCAAGTGGGCTCCTCCTCCATCCCAGTCAAGCCCTCCCTAATATCTATGGATCATACATGTAAGTATCAAAAGTACTTAGACTTCAAAACTATACAAAGCGAGTCTGTTCCCTTGAGAGGGAACAATCGGAGCTTATTCCAGTTAATTCAATCGGGAAGCATCTACCTCTTTTCTTAGCTATACCTATCACCAGGAAGGAGGAGGGCTCATTTACAATTATTTATCGATGTTAACTGATGGAGTTCGGTTGCAACAAACCATCCAGGTTGCCCCCCAGTCTTTGGCCTGCCCGAGGGTACCTAAAACATGGGATTCCTGCCATAAGATTGAGGGGAACATATACCTTCTATAGAGGAAATTTTTCTGTGTGTTTATTGGTCAGTAACCTGACTTAGGCACACAGTCTCAATCTTGTCTATTGGAAATAGTTGCTTGCAACCGATCGTTTGCTTGACAGCTATCAGCCTGGAATGTTTTCTGTAATGCTTTTATCCTCTAGAGATCGCTGGTTACTCTAGTGTTTACCGGTCCATGGACAGACATGTACGACCAACTCCCATCCTAGCGAGGGCAGTTGGAGGGCAAGGTTTCATCCTGATTTTACAGAAGCAGTTGCTTGCAACCAATCTTATGACGACAGTGATCCTCTTGAAATGTTCCATTGTTAAGCGACCTCTTGGGCACTCGCAATCGCATGGGAGTTGCCCTTTTGCTTGATAGTCAAATGATCCTTGTTCCTCTCAATTGACCCTCTTAATGAGAGAATGCCTTGATGAAGTCATTGAGCTTTAGCACGGCATTTCATTCCCGTGCTGAAACTTGGTGACAGGCAAGAGGGCTCTCGAACTTGGGGAAATTGCTCCCCCAGTTCGAATCTAAATTTCTCTTTTTACCTTTTTCTTTTTCTCAATATTACTTCAACCTTATCCAAATTTCACAAACTTTCTTTAGTCTTGCTTTCCAAACTCTATGAGAACAATTTCCCTCATTATATGTGTGTATATATTATGTACATATATATTTATTATTTTTTTCTTTTCTTTTCTCCTATGGCTTGGATGTTTTTACATCCATTGTAGCCCCGGCGGGGATGTTCATACATCCTTTATTGCTGCCTGCTTTGATGAGTGGAACAGTTTGAAAGTGTTGATGATGCCATAGACCTACTGAATGGAACTTTTCATACAGCAGGAGTCAATTCAATTCCCAAAACAACAGGGTTATTCAAACGACGACCAGTCCCGTGGTGGTCTTCAGAACTAACTGCACTCCACAGAGCCACAAGAAGATCTCTAACACGATTGCGTAGACGCAGAACTGATGAGAATTTAACTATGTACAAGAAATGTAGAGCACAGTTCCGTCGTGCCATGAAAGAAGCAAGGCACCAGTCATGGATGTCTTTTGTTTCCTCCATTAACAGTAGAACACCACCATCTTCTGTGTGGAGGAAAGTAAAAAAGATAGCTGGCAAATTCACCCCCAACCCACCACCAGTGTTGAAGGTGAATGGCCAGTATGTAACTGAAGCAAATGAAGTTAGCAATGCCCTGGCTAATCATTTTTCAAATGTATCCAGCAAGTGTGAAGGAGCCCCTGGTCACCAGTATAGGAGCACTGAAGAAAAGAAAATTTTAAATTTTGCAACAAGAAGGGAAGAGTCGTATAATTCTCCTTTCACTGAAAGAGAATTTGATTCCACATTTTCTCATTGCAACGATACAGCCCCTGGACCCGATGGAATTCCATAAGCAATGATTAAACATGTACATTTTAATACAAAGCTATTTATTTTAAGCATTATTAATAGAATATGGCATGATCATAGTTACCCAAATGTTTGGGAACTAGCCATTATTTTAGCCTTTTTAAAACCCGGTAAAGACAAGTTTTTAGCAGCAAACTATCGTCCTATTGCATTGACATCTTGTTTATGTAAAATCATGGAGAAGATGGTCAATGCAAGGCTGATATGGTACCTTAAAAAGAAAGGTATTTTATCACCGATTCAATGTGGATTCCGAAAAATGCACTCAACGACTGATGTGTTGATACGACTTGAGTCTTCTATTTGTGAAGCCTTTGCTTCCAAACAGCACCATGTTACAGTATTTTTTGACCTTGAAAAGGCATATGATACCACATGGAGATATGGTATTCTTAAAACCATTCATGAATTGGGATTGAGAGGAGAGCTGCCACTATTTATTAAGGCATTTCTTTCACGTAGAGGTTTTCAAGTGAGAGTGGGGGAAACTCTATCAGAGAGTAAGTGCCAGGAAGAAGGAGTTCCTCAGGGTAGTGTGCTGAGTGTAACCCTTTTTGCTCTAGCAATTAATGGGATATCCTCAGCCATTCCCCAGGATGTTCTCTCAACATTATTTGTGGATGATCTCTCAATATCATTTGCTGGCACTAGAATGGCAATGGTTGAGAGAAAAATCCAACACTCTATTGATAAATTTTCAATATTAAACTTACCCGATAATCATGTAGCTGTCAACTCCGTTGCCCGACAGAATTCTATGGAGGGATACGCCAGCTATCACAATACTAGAAGGGGGTGTACTTACCAGCGCCACCTGTGGCCAGGTACTCAATCATTTGTTGTTGACACCTCCTCAATTATTCCTCTGTCGTGCTTCCGGCTAGACGTTCTGGGATACGCTCATGGTCTTCGAGTTTATTCATGGATATTTGGTGAAGTATTCTCTTAGATTAACGGCTGTCGCATACTGGAATCCTTTTTATATTAGCTAGATAGCTTTTATATAAATACTGATTAACGGTTAATGAATTTTTGCTTGTTTTTGGATCACCCTTTGACTAACTCTTTGAAACAAGATGTCTGACGTTTCGCAAGCTCCCTCCCATAGACGATGTAGGTCTTGCAATAGGCGTATTCCGAAGGCCTCGGTAGATCCTCACACCGCTTGTTCTGACTGTAGGGACAGGCCCTGTCTATTAGAAAATCGGTGTGAGGAGTGCGCCGGACTTTCGGAATTGGATTTTGTCCGTCTTTTAAAATATTCATCTAAGTTAGAGAGAGGTAGAGTTAGGAGAAGTTCTTCTCACTCTTCTATGTTTTCCTCACCTCATGATCCCCTACCTTTTCCTACCCCTGTAGTGGCTACCCCCGAACCTACTGTGTGCCCTCCGCCTGATATGTCAACTGTTTTGCGTGCTATTCAGGCTTTAGGAGATAAAGTAGAATCAGTGGTAAGTGACCATAAGTCTCTGATGGCCGAGGTTAAAGAACTGAAGGTCAAGAGTGCAGTGGGTGGAAATAGTGCCAGTGCTGTGACGAGTGCTAGTGTCTGTGCAGTGCCAAGTGCTAGTGGTGCCAGTGTGGTGCGTGAGGATTTTTCTGTGCGAGCCAGTCGTCCTCCCAGTCCGGGACCTCTTGCAAGCTCCCATGCCCAGGGGAGAAGCAATGTCGAAGGGCTTAAGGGTTCGACAGGCCTTGTTAGGCGCACAGAATTATCCTCGGTGGTTGCGGGCGTGTCTTCCTTAGACCGTCACTCCCACCTGCAGACGATTGAGCCCGTCTTCTCGTCCGCTGATCTTCATGCAGGGAAGAAACGTTGGTCTCAGATCTCGAGACCGCTTAAACGTAGAGTTCAGTCAGCGAGTGCTCAGCCAGGTTGTAGTCATTGGCTCAGCTCCGACTCGCCTCAGTCATCGGTCGACTGTACTCCGCCCAAGAGGAGTAAGGTTCTGCCTATACAGACCCCGACTGTGACTTTACCTCAGTCTGTTATCGTTTCTGCCGACCCCAAGTGGACCCTGCTTCAGTCCATGCAAGCTCAGCTTTCGGACTTGATGCGTGAGTGTCGGGCTGAGAGTGTTGCACCTCCTCCTCCGCCTACACTCCCTCCACCTGTTCTCGCTCCGCCTGTGCTCGCCCAGCCTGCACCTGCTCCGCCTGTGCTCGCCCAGCCTGCACCTGCTCCGCCTGGTCGCAGCACCATCTGCCAGGCGTACGATGTTGAGCCACTTTCGGAGTTTGCTGTTCCCAGTGTTGTTCAGCCTCAGCCTTCTTTAAGGCAACCCTTGCTTTGGGATCAGGAGAGTTATTCCACTCTTCCTCCTCCTCCCCTTGCTGCTCCACCAGTGGTGCAACTCTCGGTTGGGGTACAACAACCTCTCCCCTCCGTGAGTCTGTCTGCTCAACCATCGCTGCAGCGAGCTCAACCCTCATCTAGGCAAGCTCCTCTACACCATGGACTTGCGCCTCAGGAGCCTCAGCTTGCGAGAACTTTACCTTGTTCTGCGCAGCCTCAACCTCTTCATGCTCCACTCATCTCACAGGAACAGGAACGGACTACTCCGCCTCCGTCCTCCGCTCAGCTTGTGCAATCCTTGGGTTCAACTCTTGCTAGGAGTCAACCTCCTTCACCCATGCGCCTGCCTTCTGCTTCGTCTGTTGTTCAGCCTATGCAGTCTGAGCCTCAGGTTTTCCCTCAAGATGAGGAAACCTCTGTTATTGTTCCTACCCGTTCTGACTCTGCGGTTCAGCATTCTGGTCCTATCGCTTCGCTACCCTCTGCTGATGAAGTGTCGGATGATGAGGAGGCACACCTTGATCCCTCATCAGACGTGGAGGAGTCTAAGCTTTCTCCATTGTCTATTGATTTTCGAAAGGTCTTGGCTCTACTCAGGGAGCTTTACCCTGACCACTTCGTCTCTGCTGTTCCCCGCTCTCCTCCATCTGAGTTTTCGCTAGGCGTACAACAAGCTAAGTCGAACTATACTAAGCTTGTCCTAGCTAGATCCTCCAAGAGGGCTTTAAGGATCTTAGGGGAGTGGCTTCAGTCTAAACAACACCTGGGCAAGACTTCCTTCATGTTCCCTCCAACGAAGCTCGCTTCGAAAGGTTGCGTTTGGTATGCCACAGGGGAAGCACCAGGCTTGGTGGACTCGCCTAGGAGGACTGCGATGAGACGCTCGAAGGTTTGTTGGACCTTCTCAGACCTGGATCATCTTCTGAAAGGGTTGTTCAGAGCTTTCGAAATGTTCAACTTTCTCGACTGGTGCCTGGGAGCCCTCAGCAAGAAAACATCTCCTGCGGACAAAGACTCTGCCATGCTAATTATGTCCTGCATGGATAAGGCCATCAGGGATGGATCGGGTGAGCTAGCGTCGTTATTTGTATCAGGGGTGTTGAAGAAAAGGGAACAACTGTGTACCTTCCTCTCCGCCAGCATTACACCGTGCCAACGGTCACAACTCCTTTTTGCTCCACTCTCAAAGTTCCTCTTTCCCGAGGAGCTAGTTAAGGACTTGTCGGCTGCCCTGATACAGAAGGACACGCACGATCTTGTAGCCTCATCGGCTCGTAAGTCTAAGGTTACCACCTCTGTCCCCAAGACTTATCGCTCCCCAGTGGCTGATACCCCGGCCACTAGGTTCATACCGCCCTTTCGTGGTAGAGCCCCCAGCCGAGGAAGCTCCCGTCCAGACTCTCACAGGGGCAAGTCTAGGAAAGGACTCAGGACATCTAAGGGAAAGCACTGACTCTCAGATTCTCCAGACAACAGTAGGAGCCAGACTCAAGATCTTCTGGCGAGCCTGGGAGAAGAGAGGTGCAGACGCACAGTCTGTCAGTTGGCTGAGGTACGGTTACAGGATTCCATTCTGCCTCAAACCGCCTCTGACCACATCGCCCATCAACCTCTCTCCCAACTACAAAGAAGAGGACAAGAGGCTAGCATTGCAACAGGAGGTGTCGCTACTTGTGCAGAAGAAGGCAGTGGTTATAGTCCGGGACCATCAATCCCCGGGCTTCTACAACCGTCTCTTTCTTGTAGCCAAAAAGACAGGAGGTTGGAGACCGGTGCTGGACGTCAGCTCTCTCAACGAGTATGTCACCAAGCAGACGTTCACAATGGAGACGACCAAGTCGGTCTTAGCAGCGGTCAGACAGGAGGACTGGATGGTCTCGTTGGACTTGAAAGATGCATACTTTCACGTTCCCATTCATCCAGACTCCCAACCTTTCCTGAGATTCGTTTTCGGAAAGGTTGTCTATCAGTTCCAAGCCCTGTGTTTTGGCCTAAGCACAGCTCCTATGGTCTTTACTCATCTGATGAGGAATGTAGCGAAATTCCTGCACTTATCGAACATCAGAGCCTCCCTCTACCTAGACGACTGGCTGTTGAGAGCCTCCACGAGTCGTCGTTGTCTGGAGAACCTCTCTTGGACTTTAGATCTAATCAGAGACCTAGGTCTATTAGTCAATATAGAGAAATCTCAACTCATTCCCTCCCAATCCATTGTGTACCTGGGAATGGAGATTCAGAGTCGGGATTTTCGGGCTTTTCCATCGGCCCCCAGGATAAACCAAGCCCTAGAGTGCATCATGAGCATGCTGAAGAGGAGCAATTGCTCAGTGAGACAGTGGATGAGTCTCACAGGGACCCTCTCATCACTGGCCCTGTTTGTCGAGCTAGGGAGACTCCACCTCCGCCCTCTTCAATTCCATCTTGCAGCTCATTGGGACAAGGGCTCGACTCTAGAAGCAGTCTCTATCCCTATCAACCAAGAGATGAAGACCACTCTCCGGTGGTGGAAGCACAATCTCCTTCTCAAGGAGGGTCTATCATTGGCCATCCAGACCCCCCATCTTCATCTCTTCTCGGATGCATCGGACTCGGGCTGGGGTGCGACCTTGGACGGACGGGAATGCTCAGGAGTATGGAACAAGGAACAAGGATTACTCCACATCAACTGCAAGGAACTGTTAGCAGTTCATCTTGCCCTGTTGAACTTCAAGTCCCTCCTGCTAGGCAAAGTGGTGGAGGTGAATTCAGACAACACCACAGCCTTGGCTTACATCTCCAAGCAAGGAGGGACCCATTCGAGGAGCCTTTACGAGATCGCAAGGGACCTCCTCATTTGGTCAAGAGGTCTAAACCTCACACTGGTCACGAGGTTCATCCAGGGCGATATGAATGTTTCAGCGGATCGCCTCAGCAGAAGGAATCAGGTCATTCCCACGGAATGGACCCTCCACAAGAGTGTGTGCAACAGACTTTGGACCTTGTGGGGTCAACCTACCATAGATCTGTTTGCCACCTCCATCACCAAGAGACTTCCGCTTTATTGTTCCCCTGTTCCAGACCCTGCAGCGGTTCATGTGGATGCTTTTCTTCTGAACTGGTCCCATCTCGACCTGTACGCATTCCCTCCGTTCAAGATTATAAACAAAGTTCTGCAGAAATTCGTCTCGCACGAAGGGACACGGCTGACGCTGGTTGCTCCCCTTTGGCCTGCAAGAGAATGGTACACAGAGGTACTTCAATGGCTAGTCGACTTCCCCAGGACTCTACCTCTAAGAGTGGACCTTCTACGTCAACCACACGTAGACAGGTTGCACCCAAACCTCCACGCTCTTCGACTGACTGCCTTCAGACTGTCGAAAGATTCGCTAGAGCTAGAGGCTTTTCGAAGGAGGCAGCCAGTGCGATTGCCAGAGCTAGAAGAATTTCCACTCGTAGAGTCTACCAGTCTAAGTGGGAGGTCTTCCGAAGCTGGTGTAGAGCCAATTCAATATCCTCTACCAATACCTCTGTGATCCAAATAGCTGACTTCCTTCTTCATCTTAGGAATGAGAGATCCCTTTCAACACCTACGATTAAAGGGTATAGGAGCATGTTGGCCTCAGTCCTCCGCCACAGGGGTTTGGACCTGTCTTCCAACAAGGACCTTCAAGACATTCTCAAGTCTTTTGAGACGTCTAAAGAACGTCGTCTTTCCACTCCAGGCTGGAATCTAGACGTAGTCTTAAGGTTCCTTATGACATCTAGGTTCGAACCTCTCCAGTCAGCTTCCTTCAAGGATCTTACCCTCAAGACTGCTTTTCTCGTTTGCCTTGCAACAGCTAAGAGAGTCAGTGAGGTTCATGCCTTCAGCAAGAACATTGGTTTCACAACCGAATCAGCTACATGTTCTTTTCAGCTTGGATTCCTAGCAAAGAACGAGCTTCCTTCACGTCCTTGGCCTAGATCGTTCGAAATACCTAGCCTCTCCAACATGGTAGGTAACGAACTAGAGAGAGTTCTTTGCCCTGTCAGAGCTCTCAAATATTATCTGAAGAGGTCTAAACCTATTCGAGGACAGTCAGAAGCCTTATGGTGTGCCATCAAGAAACCCTCGAGACCCATGTCCAAGAATGGGCTTTCGTACTATATAAGGCTTCTGATCAGAGAAGCACATTCTCACTTAAAGGAGGAAGACCTTGCATTGCTGAAGGTAAGGACCCACGAAGTAAGAGCTGTAGCTACTTCGTTGGCCTTTAATAAAAACCGTTCTCTGCAGAGCATTATGGATGCAACCTATTGGAGGAGCAAGTCAGTGTTTGCATCATTTTATCTGAAAGATGTCCAGTCTCTTTACGAGAACTGCTACACCCTGGGACCATTCGTAGCAGCGAGTGCAGTAGTAGGTGAGGGCTCAGCCACTACATTCCCTTAATCCCATAACCTTTTTAACCTTTCTCTTGAATACTTTTATTGTTGTTTTTTTATGGTTGTTACGGTAGGCTAAGAAGCCTTCCGCATCCTTGGATTTGGCGGGTGGTCTATTCATTCTTGAGAAGCGCCTGGGTTAAAGGTTTGGTAGAGGTCCTTTAGTAGGGTTGCAACCCCTTGTACTTTGGCACCTTTGGGTTGATTCAGCCTCCAAGAGGAACGCTGCGCTCAGTAAGGAAGACGAACTTTAAATAAAAGGCAGAGTAACGGTTCTATTCGACTTCCTTACCAGGTACTTATTATTTCATTGTTATTTGAGATAACTGTTATATGAAATTTGGGATACTTAGCTATCCTTTAATCTTGTACACTGGTTTTCACCCACCTCCCTGGGTGTGAATCAGCTACATGATTATCGGGTAAGTTTAATATTGAAAAATGTTATTTTTATTAATAAAATAAATTTTTGAATATACTTACCCGATAATCATGATTTAATCGACCCTCCCTTTCCTCCCCAGAGAGAACCAGTGGACCGAGGAATAATTGAGGAGGTGTCAACAACAAATGATTGAGTACCTGGCCACAGGTGGCGCTGGTAAGTACACCCCCTTCTAGTATTGTGATAGCTGGCGTATCCCTCCATAGAATTCTGTCGGGCAACGGAGTTGACAGCTACATGATTATCGGGTAAGTATATTCAAAAATTTATTTTATTAATAAAAATAACATATTATCCAGTGGGCTGACATGAATCGATTTAAGTTCTCGACAAGTAAAACTACCATTGTCCATTTTTGTCGTATCCGGGGAGTACATCCAGACCCGGATATATACATTAAAGGTCAACGGATACCATGTGTATCGGAAACCAAATTTTTAGGTTTGATATTTGACTGTAGACTTACATGGGTTTCTCACCTAAAAGCGCTAAAAGCTAAATGTGTTGAAGCTCTGAATATCTTAAAAGTATTGTCCCATACATCTTGGGGGGCAGACCACAATACTATTTTAAAATTATACAAGGCCTTGATTTTTTCCAAAATTAGTTATGGTTGTGAGGTATATTCTTCAGCCACCCCAAGCCGGTTAAAAATATTAGACTCGATACATCATGCAGGTATTAGATTTTCTACTGGAGCTTTTAAAACCTCGCCTATCCCAAGTCTCCTTGTTGATGCTGGATAGTTACCTCAAGACCTTTACCTAATGTCTTCCTTTCTTCGGTATTGGTTTAGATTGCAAAGACTCCCTAACTCTCTAGCCTTTCAGACTGCAAGCCTTGTAAGACACGCATCATACTTTGAGTTGCACCCAAAATCTCCTCAACCTTATGGCTTTCGGGTGAAACGATTATTAAATAGTCAGGATATAATTAGAAATAAGGTACTTCCATTCAAGGTATCATCAATGCCTCCATGGAAGTTACCAGAGATATTTTTTTGTAAATATTTTATTGGAGATAAGAAGAATATGTCAGACCTAGAAGCCAGGTCTCTTTTTAATGAACATGTTAAAGAACATAGAGGATCAACTTTTATCTATACTGATGGCTCCAAATCTGATGCTGGCGTTGGATTTGGAGTACATAGTAATGGTTTTAATTGTAGAGGTGCACTTCCCCTGACCGCTTCCATATTTACTGCCGAACTGTATGGCATATTAACCACTATTGAGAAAATAGCGTTGGAGAAGGAGGGTAATTTTACAATTTTTAGTGATGCAAGGAGTGTCCTTCAAGCTATGGAAGTTTTTAATTCTAATAACCCTCTAGTTTTAAAGATTTTAGAATGGCTTTTCCTTATTGGACGGAGAGGTATAACAGTTCAATTTTGTTGGGTTCCAGCACATGTAGGTGTGTCTGGGAATGAGAAGGCAGATTCACTGGCTAAGGAGGCTGCATCCGATTTGCTGCCAAGAAGGTATCCCATTCCCTGTAATGATTTCTTACCTGACATCAAGAAATTGGTTTGCAATAAATGGCAACAGCAATGGGATAGTCAAGATGGCAATAAAATGAGGGAAGTAACAAATGACATATCTCCTTGGAGGTATAATATGATGCCCCGAAAATGGGAGATGTCTCTTTGTCGTCTCCGTATTGGTCACACTCGGTTGACACATGAGTTTCTGCTGAAGGGCCAACACCAACCGTATTGTGACAACTGTTTAGTACCTCTAACAGTAAGGCATTTGTTGACCGAATGCCCCAATTATAACAACTTGCGGAATAGATATTTGTTTGAGGCTCGAGGTGAGGGTGGCAGGTTCATCCTTGCCAAGATTCTTGGAAATGATGTGTCCTACCATGCAAGTGGCATTTTTAGATTTCTTTCAGAAGCAGGTCTTCTGTAAAATATTTAACTTTTATGACATTCAATTTTTATGATTTTAATTGAATACTCTTTAATTTTTTATTTCATTTCATTTTTTATTTTTGTATACATAAATTAAATGTTACCGGCGTCAATGACCTTAGATGTCAGGATGCCTGAAAACTTTAAATCATTCATTCATTCCTCTCAATTGAACCAACCATAGTGGTCGGAATATAAGTCTACAAGGATAGGTAAGATCAACTAGCCCTTATTTTTCTTCCCTTTGCTTGTGGTGACGAAGACACTCCTTCATTTGATGGATCTGACACAAGACAGCGGAAGCCACATGATCGAGCAACTTTTCTTAACAAATAAATTTTGTTTATTAGTACCTCCTCCATTCTCCCAGACAAAGGGAAGGAATTCACTGCCCACATGTAAGCAAACCCATTTCTCATAAATGAACACACATTCAGACAACATATCTTCCAAGCAGATACAGGTTCTTTCTTGTCTGCCTACCATTCCCTGGTAGTGACCAAGCTTAACACCTGCCTCATCTTCATGTCCTTTTTAGAGGACCAAAGGACTTGGAAAAATCCCCAGAAAGTAAGCTAGACAGTTGTAGGGACTTCCTCCCTTCAATTAAAGGACAAAGGTTTATTAAATTCTTGTAAGAACAAATCATAAATTTTTAGGGTAATTTTTATTTTTATCTAACTACCTGTTTACAAACAAGTTCTTTAAGCTACATTTCCTACCTCAAAAACCCCGCAAGGCCTAAATTTAGGGTCAAAGTGGGAGCTCAGTGGTCTATTGGGTGGGCGGGCCTTACACGCCACCCTCAACTGCCACCGCCTCATTAAGTTTTATTCAGCCGTATCCAGCTTTGCTGAAAGCATAAACCTATAAAGAACCCAAGTTTTTATAGTTAAGAAAAATACAAATTACTTTTGAACTATGGGATACAGTTTTAATGCTGCAATTTCCCATAAAGAAAAATACAAATTACTTTTGAATTATGGTATACAGTTTTAATGGCGCAATTTCCCATAAAGTTACTGTACTCTTAAATCCAAATTTTTCACTCGTATAACATTATGAATTTATTGTGGGTTTAACAGGTTTGCTATTCAATGATATTTAAAGTTTTAGTCTAACTTAACAGCTGTGTTTGTACTAGTTGGTGCACTAAACAATATGGTCCTCATTCCATCATCTAATCTATATTAGTCTTTGATGTACCGAGTAACAAAATTACCAAAGAATTTATAGGAAAATTAGTGTATATAATCCTCATAAACCATTTGTTATGGTCATCTAAATGTAGGTCATCCCATGCTTTTTTTTAAGGAATGTGGTTCAATTTGAGTGACGGAACTTATTTAACAAAGGGGTCACCCAATAATTTTATAGGAAATGTGGTTCGATTTGAGCGACAGAACCTATCTCTAAAATTGATGAGTACATAGGTTTTGCATTACATTTTAATTTGTTTATAAATGTTCAAATTGGTATCCTATGAGTAGTTCATCCGATCTACATTCTGCCTGTGTCTCAACGGTGATAACGTTGGTCCGTCAGTCAAGAAAAGGGACTGATCTGGTCTCGTTAGGTTACTTATGTATGGTCTCTGAACTCTATCTTTAAATTTTGTCAAAGACTATTGAAATTGCTATCGTATTTTTCTAAACATTTTGATATTTTGCAAAGAATTAAGAGAACCTTGAAAATTTAGGGTTGATAACTGAAAACTTGAATTCTTGGTGACTCTATGTCCGCAACAACAGATTGAGTGTTGGAGATAATACATTTTGGCCGTATTGAGTGTAGTTTTATTACTGAAAAGATAGGTTCATTAACATATGAATTCAGCATTTTCAAGTGGTTGCTGCTATATAATAATAGTTAAACAGCCCAGTGTTATGCAGGCAGGGAAACATGGGTTTATGTATATGAGATATTTTCCTTAGAATTTGTGTTGATATTTGGTGATACTTTCTGTACTATTCGTGTTTAGATATTCTTTATGCCTCTAAGAGCTGTTAAAAGAACAATATTTAGAATTACTCATTCATCACACTAATTAGAAAACAAACCATTGATAGTTGGTATTTGAAAAGCTGTACATTATTAGAGTTCAAATTAAAATTACAAATTGTTTCAAAGTTCTGTACTTCAAAGAAGCTGGTCTCTGTATACCAAACTCCTGAATGATGTAAAACCAAAACTGCCTGTATTTACCCTTTGATTAATATACTTGTTTCTATATAGATAATAGATTTACAATCTTTGCCAACTTCATGCCTGGTACCTTGCAGAAAGCAGTGTCACGATACAGGGATATATAATTATATCTAATTAACTATTTATCTGTATAATTGTGAGAATTTAATCTATTCACTTCTTAATACTTCAAATGCAAAATTATCAATGCAATAACGATACTGGAAACCTTACTAGGAATAGTACTCATAAAACTATTGTTGAAAGAATAAGGATCTTATCAAAGCACCAATCTTCATATTATACATGACTGCTACTTTAGTTTTGGATAATTTTGTTATTGTTTTTTCATGGACTTTAGTTGTTGTTATTATTATTGTTATTATTATTATTATTATTATTATTATTATTATTGTTATTATTATTATTATTAGACAAGCTACAACCCTAGTTGGAAAAGCAGGATGCTATAAGTATTAGCACTGTTCTTCCTTCAGATGTTTTTGTCAATAACTGCATGGTCAAGTTCAAGGTTCAAAATTATCTTGATCTCTAAAGATAAAATTAAATATACCATTTATTCTGATGAATGATACTAAAAAGAATCTTATTTATCACATTGATTATCAAGAGCCAGGCTATGATTCGAAAGTGAAGACCATATGGAGTAAAGATATTTTTCTTTTCTTTCAGAAGCGTTTGTTTACCTGCATATTTGAAATCCAGAAGCCGAAGTCAGTAAACAAAAAACTCTCTAGTCGGCAACCTGATTCCCCTAATAATATGGGAAGGAGACGGAAGCTAAAGGAACGCTTGGCGACCCAATTCCCCTAATAGTATGGGAAGGAGATGGAAACTAAAGGAACACTTAGCAACCTGATTCCCCTAATAATATGGGAAAGTCATGGTAACTAAAGGAACGCTGATGGCACAAGATGAAATTATTCATATATAAATTAAAGCTGATAACAAGGATGGGGACTATAACATTTCACTGACATGAGTTTAAAGATAAGTTAAAATTTTCATTATTTTCATTATTTTTCAGAATTTTACACCTTAGTTAGGTTACAGAGTAGGTAGTGAATATCTATGGAAGGTGGTTTATAGAGATGAGCATATACTATCTGAAAAAAAAGTACAGTATCGCATAACTTCTCTTGAAGTGAGATTGTTCTCAAATTATTTTTTCGTGAGATTATCATAGATTTTTTCATTACTATACTTCATTAATTTGTTTCTGTATACTACCACGTCATGCTAAAAATACAAATATTTCTCAAAACGTCTATTCTCAAAAGGTCTTTTGTGTGATGCAGTAGCTAATGTAAGATTAGATAGTATACTTTCATGGATTATAGATTTTAGACACTGCCTTAGGATCATAGAAAGCCATATATCCTAAACCTGTAGTATGATACTTGTAGAATAATTATTCATTGTAATAATATTCCAGCAAAGAAGTAAAATTAATAACATATAGGCCTATAGATCCTTTTTAAGTCTAGTATTTCACTTCCCATACCCAGATAACTTAAAATCATTCATTCATTTACTTCCCATACTCCCAAAAGTTATTCATAAACTTATTTCACCCGAGACCCCTTACTAGATGTTTGAGGCGAGTCCAGCTGCTTGATTATTATAACAGGATATATTTGATTAATATCACAATCTTCCTTCCAGCACTGAAGTATAACTTTTTCAATATTAATCTTACCCGATAATCATGTAGCTGTCAACTCTGTTGCCGACAGAAATCTACGGTCGGGATACGCCAGCGATCGCTATACAGGTGGGGGTGAACACCACAGCGCCATCTGTGGTCAGGTACTGCAGTACTTCTTGTCAACACCACCTCAATTTTTCCTCTGTCGTGCCTCCGGCTAGACCTACATGGATACGCTGTTGATTCTGGAGTTATTGCTCACGATTTGGTGATGTATTTGCTCTAGAGTTTAGCCTTCGCTATTCAGGAAGCTTTATCATTAGCTTAGCAAGTTTTTGGAATTAATTTGATTTAATTTTTGATTCAATTTTGGTGACGAAGAGAGTATGAACTCTCTTTCACTTTTAATGGCCGACCCTTCCCTTAGACGGAAGTGTTGGTGTCGAAGAGAGTATAGACTCTCTTTCTTAATTTTGCTTAACAAAAGTTATAGATTTATTTTATATCTCTCCGCCTTTTATAGGCCTCTTCGATTAACTTCCTTTTATTATAAACTTATTAAAATTAATTTTTATATTTGTTTATATTCGACCTTTCCTAATAGTAGGCGGTCTTTTCTTGGAACCGAAGTTAATTAACATTGAGCCCGTCATTTCGTTTTTACCTGTTAACATATTATGCTATTTTAATGTTTTTGAAAGAATTTCTTTGATAGTCTCGTACTGTTTTCAAAGTTGAACTAACGTTTTGTTTTGTCTCTGCTGTTGTTGACGTTCAGAACGTTCAACTTGCGCTCTATCGTTACGATAGAGAGAGAGTATTCACGGTGTCACGTTGCAGTAAGAGTAGAACGATTCTATCGTTTTGTTCATTCTTTCTTAGCTTAAATGGTTTTAATTCTAATAAAGGAACTTTTTATTTGGGAAATCTTTCAGTTTTTTTCCTTTAACAATAATATGTTTTAACGATATATATAATTGGGCTCATCTCTCAGGTTCTAAGTCAAGAGAGAGAGAGAGAGATAGAGACGGAGGGAGAGAGAGGAGGATAAACGTTTCGTTCAAGCGGGTAACGTTGTTATCGTTTTTGCTCTTCTCCCTAGTCTCTTTAGGGGAAGAAGGTAAACGTTTCTAGAGTTTTATTCTTGTTCTCAGGCTTTATGCGGTGAGAGATTTTAAACGTAGTTTATTTGATCTAGTGTTTAGTCTCTTTTCCAGCCACTGAATTATTTATCTTTCATTATGTTTTTCTGTTACATTGTAATACTGTTTTCGCAATTACTAACTTTTAATGAAGGATAGAATTGCGTGTTTCAGGTACAAACCACTTAAAGTTTCGAGTTCAGTGAAATAAGTGCAAACAGAAAATCAAAAGTGATAAAGTGATAAGCGCAAAGTGTTACAGTGTTGCGTTCGAGGGTTCGTCTGTTCGTGCCAGTTGTTCGCCTAGTCTGGGACCTCTTACAAGCTCCCAAGCAGGGGAGAAGTAACGTCGAAGGACTTATGGGTTCATCAGGCCTTGATCGACGAACAGACGTTTCCCTCCGTGGTTTCGGGTGTAACCAACTCACGTAGCCGACGTGATCACCCCACCCACACAAAGACGAGAGAGCCCTTTTTTTCCTCGTCTGCGGAAGAGGTTTCTCGCAGAAACCATGGACCAAATCTTGCAGCTTTTAAGTGCAAGTCGGTCCCTTCCGCGCAAGTCCAACTCCTAGGTGGTGCCATTAGCACTGGGTCAGTTCGGACTTGCTGCAGTACGACAACTGCACACCTCCCAGAGAGGCAAGGTGGTATCGCAACAGGCAGTAACTCTTGAGGCAAGAGCCTCAACTCTTGAGGCAAGAACCTCAACACTTGAGGCAAGAGCCTCAACTCTTGAGGCAAGAACCTCAACTCTTGAGGCAAGAGCCTCAACTCTTGAGGCAAGAACCCCAACTCTTGAGGCAAGAGCCTCAACTCTTGAGGCAAGAACCTCAACTCTTGAGGCAAGAACCTCAACTCTTGAGGCAAGAACCTCAACTCTTGAGGCAAGAGCCTCAACTCTTGAGGCAAGAGCCTCAACTCTTGAGGCAAGAGCCTCAACTCTTGAGGCAAGAACCTCAACTCTTGAGGCAAGAGCCTCAACTCTTGAGGCAAGAACCTCAACTCTTGAGGCAAGAACCTCAACTCTTGAGGCAAGAGCCTCAACTCTTGAGGCAAGAGCCTCTCTCTGCGCAGCCACCTCCTCAACCCTTGAGGCAGACGCAACTCTTGAGGCAGGAACCTCATGCTATGAGGCAGCCGCCTCAACGCATGCAGCAACCGCATTCTTCACAGCATGAGCCTCTCTCTGCGCAGCTACCTCCTCAACCCTTGAGGCAGACGCAACTCTTGAGGCAGGAACCTCACAGGAGCCTCATGCTATGCGGCATCCTCCTCAAACCATGAGGCAGGAGCCTCATGCTATGCGGCATCTTCCTCAACCCATGAGGCAGGAGCCTCATGCTATGCGGCAACCTCCTCTACCCATGAGGCAGCCTCATGCTATGCGGCATCCTCCTCAACCCATGAGGCAGGAGCCTCATGCTATGCGGCATCCTCCTCAACCCATGAGGCAGGAGTCTCATGCTATGAGGAGCCTCATGCTATGCGGCATCCTCCTCAAACCATGAGGCAGGAGCCTCATGCTATGCGGCAACTGCCTCAACCCATGAGGCAGGAGCCTCATACTATGCGGCATCCTCCTCAACGCATGCGGCATGAGCCTCATCCCTTGCAGCATGAGCCTCATCCCATGCAGCATGAGCCTCATACCATGCAGCATGAGCCTCATCCCATGCAGCATGAGCCTCATCCCATGCAGCATAAGCCGCACGCCATGCAACATGCTCTGCTTACCTTACAGCATGCTCTACATACAGCATGCTCTGCATACAGCATGCTCTGCATACCTTACCGCATGCTCCTCAGTCACACATCTTTGGTTGTTGCCAACTCACTAGACTGTCAAGCAGTTTCATAACGTTGCCTTCTAGTCTGCTGCTTTTGCACCAGTGAAACCCTCACTGAGAGAACTTAGCTTTTCTCGGATATGGTTCCTGTAGATGAGAAAGTGCTATTCTCCCTCCTTCTGATATTCCCTTGAGGACTCTGTCATTTGGAGAGGAGCCTTTAGCTGCTTAGCCTCCTATGGACTTTTATTTAAGCATAACATGCTTCCAGGGAGGGTAATGGTTCCACTTCAGTCGCTAACCCCGTCTGTTACCACACCTGCTCCCATAGACCTTGAGCTTTGTTGCAAGACATGCAGTCCAAGCTTAGTCCTTGTTAGAGGATTTTTTGTTTACGGAGTCAGTGTGTCACTGGGAACACGTTCAACAACCAGCAGAAGTGACTTGTTGTGACGCAGTGCGGCAACCTCAGCAACCCGATAAGGAGTTGTCTGTACGACCCAGACATTCTCGACAGCTTCGGGTTGTCGCTGTACTTCCTCGCTTCCCCATGGTTGACAGTTCACAGACTGTGCAGCAGTACCATGATCTTGTGTCCGGCTCCGTCAGACGACTAGCTTTTAAGAGCTCCCACAAGTCGTCGCTGTCTGGAGATTCTCAGATGGACTATGGATCTGACCAAGGAACTGGGCCTCCTGGTCAATTTTGAGGAGTCCCAGCTCGTCCCATCCCAGACCATTGTCTACCTGGGTATGGATCTTCAGAGTCGAGCTTTTCGGGCTTTTCCGTCGGCCCCAAGGATCTACTAAGCCCTAGATTGCATCCAGAGCATGCTGAGAAGGAACCGATGCTCAGTCAGGTAGTGGATGAGTCTAACAGGGACACTTTCATCGCTGGCCCTGTTCATCGAGTTAGGGAGACGCCACCTCCGCCCCCTTCAGTATCATCTAGCGGCTCACTGGATAAAGGACATGACGCTAGAGACGATCTCAGTTCCTGTTTCCGAAGAGAGGAGGTCTACTCTCACGTGGTGAAAGAACAGCTTTCTTCTCAAGGAAGTCTACCTTTGGCTGTTCAGAAACCCGACCGCCGTCTCTTCTCTGACGCATCAGACACGGGCTGGGGTGCGACTTTGGACGGACAGGAATGCTCGGGAACATGGAATCAGGAGCTAAGGACACTTCACATCTATTGCAAGGAGCTGTTGGCGGTTCATCTGGCCTTGATAAACTTCAAGTCCCTCCAGCTTAACAAGGTGGTGGAGGTGGACTCTGACAACACCACAGCCTTGGCTTACATCTCCAAGCAGGGAGGGACTCATTCGTGGAAGTTGTTCTAGATCGCAAGGGACCTCCTCATCTGGTTAAAAGATCGAAAGCTCACGCTGGTAACGAGGTTCATTCAGGGCGATATGAATGTCATGGCAGATCGCCTTAGCCGGAAGGGTCAGGTCATCCCCACAGAGTGGACCCTTCACAAGAATGTTTGCAGCAGACTTTGGGCCCTGTGGGGTCAGCCAACCATAGATCTGTTCGCTACCTCGATAACCTAGAGGCTCCCGTTGTATTGTTCTCCGATTCCAGACCCAGCAGCAGTTCACGTGGATGCTTTTCTGCTGGATTGGTCCCATCTCGACCTGTATGCATTCCCGCCGTTCAAGATTGTCAACAGGGTACTTCAGAAGTTCGCCTCTCGCAAAGGG
Source organism: Palaemon carinicauda (assembly GCF_036898095.1). Classification (NCBI taxonomy): domain Eukaryota; kingdom Metazoa; phylum Arthropoda; class Malacostraca; order Decapoda; family Palaemonidae; genus Palaemon; species Palaemon carinicauda. Next base: position 708,687 of record NC_090769.1, on the reverse strand, counting down.
ACACGGCTGACGTTGGTTGGCTCCGCTCTGGCCCGCGAGAGAATGGCTCATAGAGGTACTGCAATGGCTGGTCGACATTCCCAGGACTCTTCCTCTAGGAGTGGACCTTCTACGTCTACCTCACGTAAAGAAGGTACATCCAAACCTCCACGCTCTTCGTCTGACTGCCTTCAGACTTTCGAAAGACTCTCAAGAGCTAGGGGCTTTTCGAAGGAGGCAGCCAGAGCGATTGCCAGAGCAAGGAGGACATCCACTCTCAGAGTCTATCAGTCTAAAGGGGAAGTCTTCCGAAGCTGGTACAAGGCCAATGCAGTTTCCTCATCCAGTACCACTGTAACCCAGATTGCTGACTTCCTGTTACATCTAAGGAACGTAAGATCCCTTTCAGCTCCTACGATTAAGGGTTACAGAAGTATGTTGGCAGCGGTTTTCCGCCACAGAGGCTTGGATCTTTCCACCAACAAAGATCTACAGGACCTCCTTAGGTCTTTTGAGACCTCAAAGGAACGTCGGTTGTCCACTCCAGGCTGGAATCTAGACGTGGTCCTAAGGTTCCTTATGTCATCAAGATTTGAACCTCTCCAATCAGCCTCTTTTAAGGACCTCACATTAAAAACTCTTTTCCTCGTGTGCTTGACAACAGCTAAAAGAGTAAGTGAGATCCACGCCTTCAGCAGGAACATAGTTTTCACATCTGAAACGGCTACATGTTCCTTGCAGCTCGGTTTTTTGCTAAAACGAGCTTCCTTCACGTCCTTGGCCTAAGTCGTTCGAGATCCCAAGCCTGTCCAACTTGGTGGGGGACGAACTGGAGAGAGTACTTTGCCCAGTTAGAGCTCTTAGGTACTATCTAAAAAGGTCATAACCTTTACGAGGACAATCAGAAGCCTTATGGTGTGCTATCAAGAAGCCTTCTCTTCCAAGGTCTAAGAACTCAGTTTCTTACCTATTCAGGCTCCTGATTAGGGAAGCACATTCTCATCTGAAGGAAGAAGACCTTGCTTTGCTGAAGGTAAGGACACATGAAGTGAGAGCTGTGGCTACTTCAGTGGCCCTCAAACAGAACCGTTCTCTGCAGAGTGTTATGGATGCAACCTATTGGAGAAGCAAGTCAGTGTTCGCATCATTCTATCTCAAAGATGTCCAGTCTCTTTACGAGAACTGCTACACCCTGGGACCATTCGTAGCAACGAATGCAGTAGTAGGCGGGGGCTCAGCCACTACATTCCCATAATCCCATAACCTTTTTAACCTTTCTCTTGAATACTTTTTATGGGTTGTACTGTCGGCTAAGAAGCCTTCCACATCCTTGTTGATTTGGCGGGTGGTCAATTCTTTCTTGAGAAGCGCCGAGGTTAAAGGTTGTGATGAGGTCCTTTAGTATGGGTTGCAGCCCTTTATACTTCAGCACCTAAGAGTCGTTCAGCATCCTAAGAGGACCGCTACGCTCAGTAAGGAAGACGTACTTAATAAAGGCAGAGTAATGGTTCAAGTCGTCTTCCTTACCAGGTACTTATTTATTTTATGTTATTTTTGAATAACTAATAAAATAAAATACGGGATACTTAGCTTCTTTGTTAACATGTATGCTGGTCTCCACCCACCACCCTGGGTGTGAATCAGCTACATGATTATCGGGTAAGATTAATATTGAAAAATGTTATTTTCATTAGTAAAATAAATTTTTGAATATACTTACCCGATAATCATGATTTAATTGACCCACCCTTCCTCCCCATAGAGAACCAGTGGACCGAGGAAAAAATTGAGGTGGTGTTGACAAGAAGTACTGGAGTACCTGACCACAGATGGCGCTGTGGTGTTCACCCCCACCTGTATAGCGATCGCTGGCGTATCCCGACCGTAGATTTCTGTCGGCAACAGAGTTGACAGCTACATGATTATCGGGTAAGTATATTCAAAAATTTATTTTACTAATGAAAATAACATATTTCTAGCAATAAACTTAAACTTTTAGGTTCAATTAAGATAGCATAAACCAATTAATTCACCAAATTATCTTTATGCAATTTTCTTATATAAACGTTATAATTTTACCCAACACCGAATGCTAGCAAGTTGTAGTATATACTGTAGTCTCTAGTTAAGGTTTTAAATGTAAATATTTATTTTATCTTTAGTACATGAATTATGAGGGAAGTTTACCGTGTTCCATACCTCCATTATACATGGATTTTATTTTTGCAGAAAGAAAATAATTTAAATCTTCAGGAAAGAATTAACTTCTACTTCATGTTGTATTCATATAAATGGTATCTTATTAAAGACTTTGGAGGCACCATGCAAAGTGTTACAAATATGGTAGTAGGATAACTTAAGTGAGGAATTTGCACTACTACTTTTTCTGATAAAAAGGTATAACTAATTCTCAATCATCACAAGAAGTTTCTTTTAGCAAAGTCATTTTCTCACAGTCAGGTACTTACCCTTCCCCTTAGTGGATTAGACAGGGTAAAGTCTATTGGGGGTGCAGATATCTATGGTTATCTTCGAATAAGTCCCTGATTATTATTATTATTATTATTATTATTATTATTATTATCATTATTATTACTACTAGCCAAGCTACAACCCTAGTTGGAAAAGCAAGATGCTATAAGCCCAAGGGCTCCAACAGGGAAAAATATCTTTGGATAGTCGTTCCGGGGGTTAGAACCCTGTGATACCTGACGGTAATTCTCTGGTAATATCACTCTCAGAAATATTTTACAGTAGGAAGCTGCCATGCTGGACGACATGGCCATCTCACCCAAAAATAGATTTTTCCTACGTCAAAATCTGTTTTAATCTGGAGTCAGTCATCTTTATACTTATGTCTTGTTTTCAGGAGAGGAGAAGGATATATCAAATAGAATTAGTAGTTGAGTTAGGTTGCTACATTTTCTAAAAGTCTCAATGATAGGTGTTTATCAAAAAAGTACTTCATAAGACTGGTCTCTATAGCTTATATTGAGGGGAAGATGTTTAAAAGTTTAAGTTGCGGGTTTTAGGTGTTCACTGAGACGATTTACATCGTTCTCCTCGGGCGACCATTAGCCAGCAGGGACTATCACTAGTCCCCTCTAACCTCCCCCATGGCGCCACCCTGGGAGTACTCCCTGGTAGAAGGTCTCACGGTATTCGCGTCCCTGGCGGGGACCGAACTCGGGACCTCTGTAATAGAAATCTGCGATGCTACCAACCTTGCTATCCGGATGAAGTCTGATTACTAGAGCTTTGTGAGTAGATAGTTGCCATGTAAATTTACATGAAATTATTATGGTAAACATTAAAATGCAGAGTAAATTGAATGTTACATGTACTCTTCCCCTTCATAAACTGATATTATATTTCTATCTAAAAAGTAAAGGTCAGAAAATGATCTTCCTAGGTTTGTCTATAAACAGTAATCATGGTACCTATTTGTAAGTATGAGTTCTAGTTCAGTTTTACTGTTAAGACTGTGCTAAGCTTGTAATTCTAAAGTAAGTAAATCAAAACATCCTCAAGGAATAGAATGTTCATAAGGGGGGTCTTAGAGTAGAATCACCCTTAATGGTACAAATTCTTTATTTTTTATTAAATCTCTTTTATAGATATATTTGGGGGTTCCCTTGCTGAATATTGTGAAGATTTGTTCATAAGCATGGCTAGGATATCACTTACAGAATGACTTGATAATCTCTGAAAATTAGTCGAAAGTGGAATTTTTTATTTTTAGAGGGAGAGTGCCAATGGCATCCACCCTGCTTAAATGAGTGATTGATTCTAGCAGACTTAGGGGAGATTCTTCTTCAATACTGAGTCAATCTTCCGGGTTCTGCCTCGGTTGGGGATTGGCAAAAACAGCTAGAATTCATCCCCACAACTTTCATGAAAACTGGCATATCTAGAAAGGTAAATGACCTCAAAAGAGGCAAAGTCGTTTTGTCCAATTAGGAAAAAGACCCGGGGAAGCGGCAGGTTCCTTCCTCAAACAAGACTTCTTACTGGTGCAGTGACGTCTGCGCTTGTTGGTGTTACTGATTTTCTGGGAACGTCTGGTTCCTGGTGAATGTCGTATCTTTAGTCCCCTCTAGTGGCAACTGAAAACCTTTCGGTATTAGTATGGATTCTCTAGACTTGAGTCCTGTAGGATCAGAGCAAAAAAGAGACCTGAGTTAAGAGGTAGAGATTACCATCCTTAGCTTGAACTGCTTCCAGTCTATCCCTCTAAATACTCGGAGCCCAGAATTGGACTCCATGTTCTAGATGGGGTCTTCATAGTGATGTGTACAGCTGTAGTACAGTGTCTTTGTTTCTGTATTTGAATTGTCTTTATGTAACCTATTAGTTTTTGTGCTTTCTTTTCAGCTTTTATGCTCTGTTTGATGAACTTCAAACCCTTGCTGATAATATTACCTAGCTCAGTCGAGGCTATGATAAACTACTGTACTGCCTTGAGAGGTTAGTCTTTAGAATGAACAAGGTTTTCATTTACTCCTTGACAGAATTGTGTCCCTTCATACAACTTGTCGAGCTTATTTGTTCTCAATCGGAAGTTAAACCATCTCCTCGGGGCATAGTTTCTGTACCATGCTTTAGGAAAGGATGACTTTTTTACCACTTGTCAGTCGTCAGATCATGGCTTGACTCTTAAGTCTGTTCTTCTTTCTCGTTTGGGTCTCTATTAGGAAAGTCTGAAAGGGACATGGTCTCTTCCTCGACATAGTCCAGCCAAGTTAATGGGGGACAAATTACACTCAAGTGTGTCTCTGAGTGCGCAGCCAAGACTCAGAATCCTGGTGCGGACCGTAATTTTGGGTCTCTCCAAAGGGGGAGTCTCCTTCATGTAACCACTGACCTCCCTTGTCAATGATTCGAGAGCATTGAGGCATGATTTCAGAGAAAGCTCAGGCAGGGTCAAGAGGAGAATCTCTAAAAGATGTTCTCAACAAGGATTCCACAATTCATGGGCTGTGCTTGGCACCGTGGCTCTCCTCGTCAGGAACGAATACGCAGAGCTCCCTTTGTTAGGAACTAAGCACTGCCCTAACATTCAAATGAAACTTCTCTGTTGCGCAGGTCATTCTGGCATCACCGGAGTACCTTTGCAACCTATTACCTGCAAACCATAACTCGCAGAAACCTGGATATCTTCTCCATAGATGCTGTGGTGGCAACACAAAAAGTTGCAGTGAGTCGTTACCCAGCGTTAGTCTGGGATGAATGGTCTTTTCTTCCTTCATCTTCCCCTCTCTTGGGGTACAACCCCGAGCTCTTTACTCATACTTGGCCCGCCATCACCTGTCCCCCCTAGAAAGTCGTGCTAGCAGTCAAAAGTGGATCATTATACTAGGTGAGTGCGTGAGCGGGGTGACTGATCTAACCCCGCCAACTAGCAGCGCATTGTTTAGTTAGTTTCCAGCTATGCCGGAACAATATATCCATTGTAGAGAGTTCAGGTTTATATGGTTATGAAAGAGAAATTACTTTCAAATTTGCATAAAATCTAAATTATTCATTAATATCACATTTTAAAACATTTCTATTTATAAACTAAATCAATTAAACACATATGCACCAGTTATGAAAAGCGAAAAGATTTTTTTTTTTTCTAGTCTCAAACAATAGCACCTTTTATGTGATTTTATTATATGTTTCAGTTTGCCAATCAAGGCTTCTAATTTGTCCTAAATTGTAAGAGGAGTAATTCATTATATATTTTTTCAGGATATAATTGGTCATTTGCTTGAAATTGACCTGACAAACGGCAGATGTAATGGGGACGTCCATTAATCACAAGACTACGGGCTGCATTATTGCAAGAGCCCGTGCTTGGCCGTAAGGGCCAGGCAATCAACAACAAAATAATCACAAGAAAATTTCTGTTCTACTGTTCAAATGGAAATTAGAATCTGTGACTTCATAAAAAAAAATATACATACCATGGATTTAGGTGTGGGGAAAATTAGTAATTTTCAAAATTAGTCACAAGAAAACTTTTGTTCTACTGTTCAAATGGAAATTCGAATCTGTGACTTCATAAAAAAATATACATACCATGGATTTAGGTGTGGGGAAAATTAGTAATTTTCAAAATTAGTCACAAGAAAACTTTTGTTCTACTGTTCAAATGGAAATTAGAATCTGTGACTTCATAAAAGAAAATATACATACCATGGATTTAGGTGTGGGGAAAATTAGTAATTTTCAAAATTAGTCACAAGAAAACTTTTGTTCTACTGTTCAAATGGAAATTAGAATCTGTGACTTCATAAAAGAAAATATACATACCATGGATTTAGGTGTGGGGAAAATTAGTAATTTTCAAAATTAGTCACAAGAAAACTTTTGTTCTACTGTTCAAATGGAAATTAGAATCTGTGACTTCATAAAAGAAAATATACATGCCATGGATTTAGGTGTGGGGAAAATGAGTAATTTTCAAAATTAGTCACAAGAAAACTTTTGTTCTACTGTTCAAATGGAAATTAGAATCTGTGACTTCATAAAAGAAAATATACATACCATGGATTTAGGTGTGGGGAAAATGAGTAATTTTCAAAATTAGTCACAAGAAAACTTTTGTTCTACTGTTCAAATGGAAATTCGAATCTGTGACTTCATAAAAAAAATATACATGCCATGGATTTAGGTGTGGGGAAAATGAGTAATTTTCAAAATTAGTCACAAGAAAACTTTTGTTCTACTGTTCAAATGGAAATTAGAATTTGTGACTATTCATTGTTTCTATGCAGTGGTTTCTATTCATTGTTTTATACAGTGATTTCTATTGTTCATTGTTTTTATACTGTGATTTCTATTCATTTTTGTTTTATACAGTGATTTCTATTATTTATTGTTTTTAAATATAAAACTTACCCGCTGGTTATATAAGAATGGCTAACGTCCCTGACGCCTCGGTAGGAAATTCAAAATCTCGCGCGGCTATCGCAGATATGCCAGGTGTACACTAGTGCCCTCACGGTACAACAGGTAGAACTATACCCAACCTCTTCAGATTTTCCATGCCGCTATGGCGGTCGGTTCTATTGGATATTCTCTCTCGCTTTTTACTCTGTTTGGACGTTATTTGGTGATGTATTAACGTTTTTTGAGTTTAGGCTTTCGGTTTTTTGTTTTATTTGAACTGTGATCACGTAATTATAACTTAAAAGGTAACATTAAAAGGTTTTTCGACCTATTTTAAACCTCACGAAAGCATATGACGAAAGGTAAACGTCTCGTCCATTGATGACGTCACAGCCTCATGTCGTAGGCTATAAGTCCGACTTGCTTTTTACAAAGAATTATAAGTGGATACAGTACTTTCTTTTGAAATATTAAGTTATAAATTTAATTAAAGGATTATTAATCTAAGAAAATTTTATCCTTTTAATAGTCTTCTTGAGGTAATCTTCAATCTGTTTGCAAAGATTAACTAGCGTTCAGTTGTTACGCAGTTATCAGTATTGTTACAATATTACAATATTTCGTAGAGATTTTATGAATAGTACATTCTTCTTACTTCTCAAGTTTTTCAGTTGTACTATATAGGCTAAAAGGAACATTTTATTTTGAAATTAATTGATCCTGTCAGTATTTTTCCTTAGAGATTAAAGGAAGTTGAATTTCACTTAATGTTTGTACGAATCGATGTAGCGCACGATTCTATGTATCGTTGTCTCCTTAGTGGAATACTAAGATTGTTCGTATATTAAGTGTAAATGTTCCAATGAATACGAGTGATGATTCATCTCTTATTGAAATTCCTTAATTTAAAGGTTTTATTTTATTTTATGAATATTATACCTATTAAGGTAATATTTAATATTTAATTTTTCGCTGCATTTATATGGGATTCAGCGAATTTTCATTCCCATTCGAACGATGGAGAGAATTGTAAGTCTCTTAAAGAGTTCATTTCGTTTGAGAGAACGTATATTTTTTGTTTTCAAATGATTATGAAACTTTCTTTTAACAAAAAATAGAATGAAATTTTTAGTGTTAAATTACGCAGTGAATTTTATTCAGTAATGAGTGCTTCTGTTCGGACCTGTCGTTATCCTAGTCTTAGACCTCTGTCAAGCTCACAGAAGGGGAGAAGTTAAGTCGAACGACGAAAGGAATCGAGAGGGTAGCTGGGCGCTACAGTCTTTTAAGATCGAACAGAAGTACTCTTTAGCTTTTCATGTCATTCCACAGATCGCTTATCGCTATAGATAAAGCGAGGATTAGTGTTGTCAAATATTATATGCGCTTTTCAGGCGCTAAACTGAAAACAAAATTAGATTTGTTCTGCGTATTTACATTTCAAACAACAGCTCTTGTCGATGAGGCAGTCTTATTGACCGGCTGTTGGCAGTGAGGCTGGGCGTTAGTCTTCGGTTATAGACCCGTTGTCGCACAGGCGTCCTGTTGTCTCTGAGACTAACGTGATATCGCACAGGCGGTCTCCCAGTTTCACTGTTCAGCTGCGGGTCGAGGTAGATTTGTCTCTGCAGAGCTCTGTTTCACAGCAGCTATTAAAAGAGAATCCAGCTGATTGTCAGTCTCTAAGCGTGAGGACTTTCGCCAAATGGCGGAGCGAGCCGCGAAGCGGCAGGATCGGACCAGCAGGATCGGAGCAGGCGCGAGGCGCAAGTGGAGCCTGAGCAGAAGCGTGACGAGGCTCAGAAGCTAATTACTGAAGGCGCTGAGCGTCAGCGATAACTCCAGACAGGTGCCAAGCGCCAGCGTGGCAACCCACGCCAGTCTAGTCATGAATGGGCAGAACGCCAACGCGACCAGTGAGCGGTAGCACGAGAATCGGGTGAGCACGACGCGCCAGGACGCGGCGGAGCGCCATCGCCAGCTAGATTCATCCTATTATAAAATCAATCGTGACAGCAAACGCAAGGCGAGTGGCTGTCAATTGGATGTGGATATGGAACAACGCAAGCACCCCCATATCGCCACTGATGAGCCTGTACAGCTCCAATCTCTAATTTGTTAGAAGATCTGGATGAGGTTCTCTCTCACAAGGAACAATTGGAGGATATCTCGGAGGGAGAAAAGGAGAAGCCACCTCTACATTAGGTGGACTTCAAAAAACCTAAGGCTTGTCTTCTCTGAATCATTTCCAGATTATTTTTACACCAGTTGCTTCGCTATCTCCCCCTTCTGAGTTTGCCTTAAGGCAAGGAAGCTAAGACTTCCTTTTATACAAAAATGGTGCTTTCCCGCTCTTCTAAGAGAGTTTTGAAATTAATGGGAGCATGGATGGATTCAAGAAAAGCTCTGGGCAAGGTATGCTTCGCTTTCCCACCAGCCAAGTTAACTTCTAAGTCGAACGTTTGGTATGAGGCGGGGGAGGTCTTGGGTTTGGGAGTTCCGGCGTCTGCGCAGGGAGACTTATCAAACCTGGTGGACTCTTCCCGTCACCTGTCCATGAGAAACACTAGAGGGTGGTGGTCAATGTCGGAGTTTGACCATCTCTTGAAAGGATTGTTCAGAGCGTTTGAAGTATTTAATTTACTTCACTGGTCACTGGGAGCCTTAAGCAGAAGAGTAACCGAGATGAAGGACACGGACACAAGTAGTTTTATCCAACTTATGTCTTGTATGGACAGTGCAGTCAGGGATGGTTCTAACGAGCTGGCTGCTTTCTTTACTGCAGGAGTTATAAAGAAAAGAGCTACTTTATATTCCTTCCTCTCTGCAGTGGTCATTCCATGTCAGAGATCAGAGTTGCCTTTTGCACCCATGTCTTCGGCTCTTTGTCCGCAGGATTTAGTTAACGAAGTGGCTGCAAATTTGACTCAGAAGGCTACTCAGGATTTGGTTACCAAAACAACCAGTAAGGTTTTGCCTACGTCCTTCTCTTCTCGTAGAACTAAGGAAGGGACATATTCTCATTCTGCTTAGCCCTGTCGAGGTAAACCTACAGGGAGAAGTACTTTCAAACCAGAGGCAAGGAGCAAAGGAAAGAGGAGTCGAGCCTAGTCGAGGCAGGGTCTGACTGCTCGCCCCTTCAAGCAGCGGTGAGTGCCAGGCTAAACAGCTTTTGGCAGGCCTGGGAAAAGAAGGGAGCGGACCCTTGGTCCGTACGTCTTCTATTTTATCAGAGCACAGCTTTAATCGGATGACGTTCAACATTTTTCCTGTTTACTAGACTAGGAAGTTAATCGTCATGTAGGAACACGAACAGATCTTACCCTCACAGCACGTGTGTTGCGATTGTTAAATGAGAAGCAATCGAGTGTGTTTTTTCTTCCACGAGAGGAGCGGAAGTCAGAAGAATCACATATAATCCTGGCTCTTCCTCTGGAACCTGAAGCACAGTGAAGGAAGAAAGAGTTTGTCCTCTTAGAATGACGCAAATCCTAGACTTGGTCGTCAACAATCAATACGTCCAAGACATTTCAGGAGTCGTATGTTTTCTAGTAACTTAAACCGCAGTTACTGATGTTCGCCAGAAGGTTTTTCTGTTGGAAAAGGCGACGTGTCAGTGCCAATATCGTGTAAGACATAATTCTTCGAGAGAAGAGGTGCTCAGTCTGCTTCTGTTTACACTTCTTCTCCACCCCCAGTTTAAGAAAATGTTTAGTACTTTCTTCTGGGGTCTAGCGACTACTGTTAACGGTTTCTCATAGCATGGGATACGTTCAGGTCACGCACAAGGCGCGCTAGAAATGTCATAGGGACTCTCCCAGGTTGCTCACGGGGCTGCGGTTGATGATCTCTTCTAGCCTTCGCTCACACTTGAGGTGGTGCACAAGCTGCCCCGCGAGTGTAGGGTTTGTCTGAGCTAAAAGAGGTCAATTTCATGTCTTTAGCATTTACCATTCTTGGGGGGAGGGGGAAATGTTTTCTCCTGAAAGAGTAAGGACTACCATAGATCAAAGGGATGGTTTTCCGTTAGTATCAGACAGCATAGTTCTCCGATGCTCAGCAACGTCTCCTCGCAAAGATAGGCTTTTGTTGTGGGAGGCAGTAGAGCATACGCTTGTAGCGACACAGACATGCACGCGGTCACAGACGCTGACAGTCAAAGTTGATCCTTTCAACTAGTTGTTCCATCCTCGCGATCTGCGGGATACGCGTCTCCACTCATGCGGACGCATGCTACACGCGAGCATCTCTCGACAAACATGTCAACCTGAAATCCTAAGCAACCTAGGCGCATGTGCCAGCCTGGACATATACTGGATAAGGTCAGTCAGGTTTTTCCGCATCAGGATAGACTAACAGTTGTTCCTTTGTGCCTATGACCGGACTGGATGCTGTTGCCTACTTGCAGCACGCTGTAGATTTACAGCAGGCGAGACATACACAGAGTGCTGTATCCACTCGACAAGTTAAACGCATATAGCATGCTAGCACCTTACGGGGATGCATGCACATACGACATTATAGTCGCATATTAGACGTATACAGTCTAGTCTTTGGCTCACAGCAGTATGGACAGACTGTTGTTTTTTCTTCGCATCGCTCTTGCCTTACAGCCCTCTTAATGAGAGAATGCCTTGATGAAGACATTGAGCTTCAGCACGGCATTTCATTCCTGTGCTGAAACTTGGTGACGGGCAAGAGGGCTCTCGAACTTGGGGAAATTGCTCCCCCAGTTCGAATCTAAATTTCTCTTTCACCTTTTTCTTTTTTTCAATATTACTTCGACCTTATCCTAATTTCATGAACTTTCTTTCGTCTTGCTTTCCAAACTCTATGAGAAAAATTTCCCTCATTATATATGTGTATATATTATGTACATATATATATTTTTTTTTTTTTTTTCCTATGGCTTGGATGTTTCTACATCCATTGTAGCCCCGGCAGGGATGTTCATACATCCTTTATTGCTGCCTGCTTTGATGAGTGGGAGGAGGTATCACGGTTGGGAGGTGTTTGCACTCAAAGCTATATGTGAGAGTATTGGATGATTTCAGCCATCCCGAAGATGGTTTGGACCTTTTTGGCGGAACTATTCTCAAGTGTTGGGTCTTCGGAATCCAGGGGGATCCAATGCTTGGGGTAGGACTCTTGGCTTTTAGCCGGAAGCCCGTCATTACAGATATGGGGAGGATGATTCCATAATTTCTTGGTCTCAGTCCTAACAGGCGGGTTCAGCTTACACCTGTGCCTCTATATCTGTTTTGATGCTATCCTTCGGGTAGGGTATGGAGTGGACCATCTGGGAAGTATACTTTCATTGTGCCAATAGTGGAGAGTGCAAATTTCTTTTCTGACGTGTGATGGCCTAACATTCTCGAGCAGGTACATCAAACTAACCCTTTTTTCTCTCTCTCGTCTAATGGATTCTTTAAGTAACGAACCCCCATCCCCTGGATACGCTGACTCTCCCCCGGCACTGTTGACGACCTCTGCTAATTCAATTAAGGAAAATTCTGTTGACGACCTAGGAACAAAAAAGGACCCCTCTACTAATGTTTTAAAACCAATTAAGTCGGGTAACAAATGGAAACTCCGAATCCTTCATGTTACCCAAATTCCAATGAATACTGATTATGATATGATATATAAAGCATTTAGATGCTATGGAGTGATAAAAGAAATTAGAATGAAACTTGAAAATGAAAAATGGCATTCATGGATAACTTATAATAATCATGAAGAAGCATTCAACGCAATATGTAACATCAATGATATCAAAATTATAACTTGAATGTCATGGGTGCCCTATGTGATAAGATAGCAAACAGTTTGGATGTATACAGACCTGCTGACTGGTGTGAGAAAGATATCGATTTAACTATGCTCCCCCAAAGAAAGCCAAAACCACCAATGTGGCTTGTTGCTGAACCTAAAGGGAGTTATGGGAATTATTTTAAAATTAGCAAACTAATTCAGAAAAAGGTAGGAACCATTGCACCAGGTGATATATCTCGCTTTGGGAAAAATAGCTTCTTAATCCATGCAAAATCATACACGCAATTAGTTATACTGTCTAACCTTAAGACAAGCAGTGATGAGGATATGTTAGATGTCAAACCCCACCTAAACTTTAGTTACGGAAGGGGAGTAGTCTTCAATAAAGATCTGTATGAATTTACAAAAGAGGAAATACTAGCCATGTGCCCATTAACAGTGTGGAAAGTGCACAAGATTCTTGGGACGTCAATGATTATCCTTTCTTTCCAGGATGCTGATGTGCCTTTCCACATCGGTATTGAAAATGAAAGAATAAAAGTTTGACCTTTCAAAAAAAAAACCCTTACAATGTTTCAAGTGTTTCAAATTTGGACATCCTTCTAAAGTTTGTAAAAATGAAAAAATGTGTAGCATCTGTTCCAAACCTTAACATGGAGAGTGTACACTTCAGCCCAGCTGTTTGAACTGCAATTCAAACCATAAATCCGCTGACAGGAGCTGCGAGATTTATAAGTTTGAAGAAGCAGCCCTCAACAAATCCAGTGTAGAACACATAAGTGTAGGACATGCCAAAAGACTACTGAAAAAACCAAACAGCTATGCAAAGGCACTGAAATCAAGAGAAAATATAGCACAGGAGACATCGAACCCACATAGTGCTGCCAGTAACTCCAAGAAAAGAAATACATCATCTAATGATAGTAAAGTTTTGCGTGACAAGGTAAGCATATTGCCTTCCAAGGCTTTGCCACTGTGTATTAAATCTCCGGCACTGCCCACTTCTATACAAACTTCATCCCCCATTACCAGCAATAGTACTAACCTCTCTCAGGCCATGTCCTTGCCTGATTTGATGGAGGTTCTGCCCGAAACAAAGTTACCAGGTGCACCTGTGGTAGGGAAGGTGCAAAAACCTGGTAGATCCTCACCACCGATAAATAGGAAAAGTGAGACCTCCATCTCTCTCACCCCCTTCCATAAGAAATATTAGAGTTATGACATCAAATAAATATGATGTTTTGTCTGTTGATGTTTCTGATCAACCAGAAGACAATTTAAATAAATCAGAAATTCAAGTTGAGGTCCACCATCCCCCTCAACAAAGATAAAAAAGATACAAAGAAAAACACCAACGTAAAACCCAACATAAGACCATCTCTAAAGAAACCTACAGGTAATAATGTTAGATTAAAAACTGCTAATGAGAAGACCTCATCCAAGATGTCTTCCAGAAATAATCCATAGTTTTCTCCTCAATTTTGCAATGGAACTCTCAGGGTTTAGGGGCGAAATTTGAAGAACTTAAGCTCCTAATTCATGAACATTCCCCCATAATTGTATGTCCACAGGAAAGTATGCTTGATGCTAACACTCCTAGTCCTCGAGAGTATGTTAGCTATAGAACATATAATCATCAAGCAGGGAGCCATGGTGGAAGTCTCATGTACGTTCGTCGAGATGTTCCCCAAATACCTATGTCTATATGTACAACCCTGCAGGCAGTGGTTGCACAAATTGATATAGGAAGAAAATATACAATATGCTCTCTCTACTTTCCTCCAAATGATAATATTTTATATGATGATTTAGCAGAGGTCATTCATCAACTCCCTCAACCATTTCTCTTACTGGGAGATATGAATGGTAGACATCCTTTATGGGGTGATATTTTAGCAAACACAAGGGGCAATATCATCTCATATATTGTGGAGAATGAGGATGTGGGACTCTTTAATACAGGAGAGCCCACACACTTCAATGTTCAGACAGGTACCTTGTCATGCATTGACCTTTCAATTGCAAGCTCGAACTGCCTTCTTGATTTTGATTGGAGGACATTAGATGATTGGCATACTAGTGATCATGCACCAATCATTATAAACACCAACAAGGGTCCGCCTTTACAAAGATCGCCACGATGGAATCTTGACAAGGCAGACGGGTTAAATTTTGTGAGCTAAGTGAAATCGAAGGGAGTGCAGATCAGTTTGAAAGTATTGATGATGCCATAGACCTACTGAATGGAACTCTCCATACAGCAGGAATCAATTCGATTCCCAAAACCACAGGAATATTAAAAAGACGACCAGTCCCGTGGTGGTCCTCAGAATTAATAGCCTTGCACAGAGCCACCAGAAAATCTCTGACTAGATTGCGTAAATGCCGTACGGAGGAAAATTTGATAACGTACAAAAAGTGTAGAGCACAGTTCCGCCGTGCCATGAAAGAAGCTAAACGCCAATCTTGGGTGGCTTTTGTTTCCTCCATTAATAGTAGGACACCACCATCTTCTGTATGGAGGAAAGTAAAAAAGATTGCAGGCAAATTCACCCCAAACCCACCACCAGTGTTGAAAGTAAATGGTCAGTATGTGACTGAAGGAATTGAAGTTAGCAATGCCCTGGCTGACCATTTTTCAAATGTATCGTGCAAGATTGTAGCAGCTCCTGGTCACCAGTACAGGAGCATTGAAGAAAAGAAAATTTTAAATTTTGCAACAGGAAGGGAAGAGTCATATAATTCTCCTTTCACTGAAAGAGAATATGATTCGGCACTTGCCACTTGCAACGATACAGCCCCTGGACCCGATGGAATTCCATACGCAATGATTAAACATGTACATTTTAATACAAAGTTGTTTATTTTAAGCATTACTAATAGAATATGGCATGATCATAGTTATCCAAGTGTTTGGGAACTAGCCATTATTTTAGCCTTTTTAAAACCCGGGAAGGACAAGTTTTTAGCAGCAAATTACCGACCTATTGCATTGACTTCGTGTTTATGTAAAATTATGGAGAAGATGGTCAATGCAAGACTGATGTGGTACCTTGAAAAGAAGGGTATTTTATCACCAATACAATGTGGATTCAGAAAAATGCACTCGACTGATGTGCTAATACGACTTGAGTCCTCCATTTGTGAAGCGTTTGCTTCCAAACAGCACCATGTGACAGTCTTTTTTGATCTTGAAAAGGCATATGATACCACACGGAGATACGGTATACTTAAAAGTATCCATGAGTTAGGATTAAGAGGAGAGCTACCACTATTCATTCAGTCATTTCTTTCACATAGAGTTTTCCAAGTGAGAGTTGGGGAAGCTCTATCACGGAGTAAATGCCAGGAAGAAGGAGTTCCTCGGAAGTGTGCCGAGTGTAACCCTTTTGGCACTAGCAATTAATGGGATATCCTCAGTCATTCCCCGGGATGTTCTCGCAACATTATTTGTGGATGATCTCTCCATATCATTTGCTAGTACTTGAATGGCAATGGTCGAGAGAAAAATACAACTCTGTATTGATAAAATTATCCATTGGGCCAATATGAATGGATTTAAGTTCTCGACAAGTAAAACTACAATTGTCCATTTCTGTCGTATCCAGGGAGTACATCCAGACCCGGATATATACATCAAAGGTCAACGGATCCCATGTGCAAGTGAAGCTAAATTTTTTGGGTTGATATTTGATTGTAGGCTTACATGGGTTTCTCACTTAAAAGCATTAAAAGCTAAATGTCTTAAAGCTATGAATGTTTTAAAAGTATTGTCCCATACATCATGGGGGGCAGACCGCAATACAATTTTAAAATTATACAAGGCCTTGATTTTTTCCAAAATTAGTTATAGATGCGAAATATACTCCTCAGCAACCCCAAGTCGGTTAAAAATATTAGATTCTATACATCATGCTAGCATAAGATTGTCCACAGGAGCATTTAGAACCTCGCCTATCCCAAGTCTCCTTGTTGATGCTGGAGAGTTGCCTCTGGACCTTTACCGAAGGTCTTCCATTCTTTGGTATTGGTTTAGATTGCAAAGACTCCCTAATTCTTTAGCCTTCCAGACTGCAAGCCTTGTAAAGCACCCAACATACTTTGAGATGCACCCAAAATCTCCTCAACCCTATGGCTTTCGGGTGAAACAATTATTAAACAGTCTGGATATAATTAGAAGTAAAGTACTTCCATTCAAGGTATCATCAACGCCTCCATGGAAATTACCAGATAGCTTTTTGTAAATATTTTATAAGAGATAAGAAGAATATGTCAGACCTAGAAGCCAGGTCTCTTTTTAATGAACATGTTGAAGAACATAGAGGATCAACTTTTATCTATACTGATGGCTCCAAATCTGATGCTGGCGTTGGATTTGGAGTACATAGTAATGATTTTAATTGTAGAGGTGCACTTCCTCTGACCGCTTCCATATTTACTGCCGAACTGTATGGCATATTAACCGCTATTGAGAAAATAGCGTTGGAGAAGGAGGGTAATTTTACAATTTTTAGTGATGCAAGGAGTGTCCTTCAAGCTATAGAAGTTTTTAATTCTAATAACCCTCTAGTTTTGAAGATTTTAGAATGGCTTTTTATTATTGGACGGAGAGGTATAACAGTTCGATTTTGTTGGGTTCCAGCACATGTAGGTGTCTCTGGGAATGAGAAGGTAGATTCACTGGCTAAGAATGCTGCATCCGAGTTGCTGCCAAGAAGGTATCCCATTACCTGTAATGATTTCTTACCTGACATCAAGAAATTGGTTTGCAATAAATGGCAACAGCACTGGGATAGTCACGATGGCAATAAAATGCGAGAGGTAACAAATGTCATATTTCCTTGGAGGTATAATATGATGCCCCGTAAATGGGAGACGTCTCTTTGTCGTCTCCGTATTGGTCACACTCGGTTGACACATGAGTTTCTGCTGAAGGGCCAACAGCAACCGTATTGTGACGACTGTTTAGTACCTCTAACAGTGAGGCATTTGTTGACCGAATGCCCCAATTATAACAACTTGCGGAATAGATATTTGTTTGAGGCTCGAGGTGAGGGTGGCAGGTTCATCCTTGCCAAGATTCTTGAAAATGATATGCCCTACTATGCAAGTGGCATTTTTAGATTTATTTCAGAAGCAGGTCTTCTGAAAACTATTTAACTTTTATGATTTTGATTGAATACTCTTATTTTTATTTATTTTTTATTTTTTTATTTTTGTATACATAGACTAAATGATATCGGCATCAATGACCTTAGATGTCAGGATGCCTGAAAACTTTAAATCAAGCAATCAATCAGTCAATCTTTTCTTGGAACTGTTATATATGTTTTTGTGATTGTACGTGAAGATTGGTCAACAATCTTCCGCAATCTTTGATCTAGTCAGGTGGTCATTTTGTTCCTAGAGAGTGCCCGGAACAAGGGTATTAGTTGAGGTTCTGTCATGTTATAGGTTATTGAACCGTTTGACAGCTCCTAGAGATCATCAGCCCCCTGGGTGGACCGCTGGATCTTCTAAGGATAGCAGACAAGATGAGGCAAAGCATTGCTGTCAGCTTCTTTATCAGGTGAGAACCTCTTAAGTGGTTGTGTAATGCTTAAGTGAGTTTCCAATCATGTAGCTGTCTCTGACCCACCACCAAGGGTGTCAATCAGCCATTCTTATATAACCAGCGGGTAAGTTTTATATTTAAAAATGTTATTTTCATAATAAAATAAATTTTTGAATATACTTACCCGCTGGTTATATAAGATTAAAACCCACCCTCCTCCCCTCTAGAGACCATGTGGCATGGAAAATCTGAAGAGGTTGGGTATAGTTCTACCTGTTGTACCGTGAGGGCACTAGTGTACACCTGGCATATCTGCGATAGCCGCGCGAGATTTTGAATTTCCTACCGAGGCGTCAGGGACGTTAGCCATTCTTATATAACCAGCGGGTAAGTATATTCAAAAATTTATTTTATTATGAAAATAACAGTTTTATACAGTGATTTCTATTGTTCATTGCTTTACTATGATACTATTCTCTTGGTGGGTCCTGTGGATATTAGACTAAGGCTGATAGATTGAAAGCTACTTAATAATTCCGGGTTATTTGTTTAGCTTATGGTAATGTAAGGGTTAGTTTCTATCCTTACTTTCCATTAGGCCTTCCTATTCTGTAAACATTTGTTGGTCATGAAGCTTTACCTTTAATCAGAACACATCATAATGTAGGTAGTAGGTTGGCCAAGGCACCTTCCGCCTGTTGTGATATTACCGCTAGAGTGTAACTGTTTTTTTTTTTTTTTGATTGGCCAGATAGTACTACATTGGCTCCCTCTCATCATCATCATCATCATCTCCCCCTATGCCTATTGATGCAAAGGGCCTCAAGAGGATTCATTGGCTAGATGCATCAAAGGATAGCCAGTTCCTTGTGATGCGCATTGCCTATCTAACTAAGGCAAGTGACCCTTGCACTGTAATGTAATTGTTCAGTGGCTACTCTCTTCTTGATAAGGGTAGAAGAGAGACTGTAGCTATGATAAGCATCTCTTCTAGGTGAAGGACACTCCAAAATCTAACCATCCTTCTCTAGTCTTGGGTAGTGCCACAGTCTACGTACCATGGTCTTCAATTGTCTTGGGTTAAAGTTCTCTTGCTTGAAGGTACACTGTCACTATTCTATGTTTCCTAATTCCTTTCCTCACTGGGCTATTTTGCCTGTTGCAGCCCTTGGGTTTATAGCTTCCTGCTTTTCCATCAAGGTTGCCCCTTAGCTTTTAATATCAATAACAATATGCACCTTGATGGCATGAAACCTATGAGGATTGTTATGCATTTTTCATTTCTCAGTTTAGATGCTGCTTTTTATTTTTTTTGAATTGTTTCAACAACGGGAATTTAGTTCCACTTTTTCTGCTCTGAGGTGAAGGATACTCATGATGTTAAATAATCTGTAGAATTGCACATGGTATACATTATTTGGTTAGATCATAATTCAAACCTTATGTTAATTGAGTGGTTTGTGTATACGGTGGTAAATTTTTCTAAGCTAACAATTTTATGTTGTTAGTAACTTATTATATATGAAGGTTCTATCCAGAAAGTTATCCTCTCGGAAAACCTGTAGTCGGATACTTTGACAGAAGTCTACTGAAGATCCAAAGAAAATTATGTAAATGATTGTCTTTCCACATCAAATCAAAAATATTCCTTTACATGCTAAGGTTTGTAAAGTTTTTCATGGCTTTTTTCAAGGTTTAGGATTATGCTTGACTTAGGGACATTTTAGACCCCTCTGTCATACAGTTTGGGATTAAAATATTTCAATTTTTTCCTTGACTTGTTTTTTGTGAGGCTGTAAGTTCTGATATCCTGTGTGTCTTTCCACATCAAATCGAAAATATTCCTTAAGTTTTACGATTATGCTTGACTTAAGGACATTTTAGACCCCTCTGTCATACAGTTTTAAAGGGTCCAGTTTGGGATAGAAATATTTCAGTTTTTCCTTGACTTGTTTTTTTGTGAGGCTGTAAATTCTGATATCCTGTGTGTCTTTCCACATCAAATCGAAAATATTCCTCAAGTTTTACGATTATGCTTGACTTAAGGACATTTTAGACCCCTCTGTCATACAGTTTTAAAGGGGCCAGTTTGGGATAGAAATATTTCAGTTTTTCCTTGACTTGTTTTTTTGTGAGGCTGTAAATTCTGATATCCTGTGTGTCTTTCCACATCAAATCGAAAATATTCCTTAAGTTTTACGATTATGCTTGACTTAAGGACATTTTAGACCCCTCTGTCATACAGTTTTAAAGGGGCCAGTTTGGGATAGAAATATTTCAGTTTTTCCTTGACTTGTTTTTTTGTGAGGCTGTAAATTCTGATATCCTATGTGTCTTTCCACATCAAATAAAAAATATTCCTTAAGTTTTAGGATTATGCTTGGCTTAAGGACATTTTAGACCTCTCCGTCATACAGTTTCGAAGGGGCCAGTTTGGGATCAAAATATTTCAATTTTTTCCTTGACTTGTTTTTGGTGAGGCTGTAAATTCTGATATCCTGTGTGTCTGATTTTTGGTCTGTCGAGTTACTTTGGGCATTCTTTACTCAGTAGAGTCGTTTGTGAGTAATCCTTGTTTACAGATTTTTTCAGATAATTCTGTTTTAAAGATATATTTTCGGACACTTTTTCTTTAGTATTCAGTCTCTTTTGAGGGGTGGGGAACTTTGTTTGAAAATGTCTACCAGAGTTCCTTTATTTTTATGAATTTTCTGTTGGCAAAGATATTGGGTAATGCCTTGATTTACCAAGCTTTCAGGATTATACCCCCTTAGCTCCAATTTGCTTAAAACTTCCTTCTTAGCATTTCTTGTTCTATGGAGTTATTTGAAGAACTTGTTAAGTCTTGATTTACCAAGCTTTAAGATATATACTCCTTAGTCTCTATTTGCTTGTAACTTCCTTCTTACCATTTCTTGTTCTATGGAGTTATTTGAGGAACTCATTAATCATTGTGGATAAATCCAGGATCTACATGATTTCTTTTAGGTTATTTGGAATACTGATTAGTCTATGCATTAATCTTGGAATCTTTTATCTATGGAGATATTCGAGGAATTTTATGATTCAATAATCTATCTGGGACACTTATTCGATTTACCGGTTTTGAGTCCTCCCTTGTTTGCAGAGTTTTTTTATTAATTTTTTTTTAAATTTAAAAAAAAAAATTTTTTTTTTTTTTTTTTTGGTAGCTCACACTGGTTCGGGACTACTTTGTCTATGGAGATTTTTTGGCCTTATTCCTTTGTCCATTCAGTTATTCACAATCATTGTTCTTGGAGATTTTTTGGCCTTATTCAGTTATTCACGATCCTTGTTCTTGGAAGTTATTCTGGACACTTTCGTCTTTAGTGTTATTTAGAACACTTGTCTTTGGTACTCATTGGATAATGAAGTGATCTATGGGGTTATTTTTAGAGCACTATATTACCTAAGCAATTATTAAGAGAAATCCCTTGTGTATGGAGTTATCCGCTGCACACCTTGACCTAAGGAGCTGTTTTGTGTGCTCTTTAAAGATTTGTTATTTCATGCCGTTGGTTGTTTTCTTGTTCCAATTCAAGTAATTCCTTGTTTCATTTTTTCTATCACTCTTGTTTTCAAGAGTTCCAGTTTGCTTGACAATCTTAAGGCTTCAGAGTTACATTGCATTGCTCTGTGAATTAAGATCTGATTGACAAAATCTTTGAAATTGGGTGGATTCAGGATTCATACATATTTCTAATAATTTGCTTAATGTTTTGGGGGGATATCTTTAAAAAGGAATTCTCTATCAGTGGAATTCAAGGTATGTTCACATGCAGCACCTCAAGTTTTTCTTCCTATGCTATGTACTAAACGATCATAAAGTTTCGTCCCAATACCATGAGTGAATAATTTTTAGATATAACTAAAGTTTCGTCCCAATACCATGAGTGAATAATTTTTAGATATAACTAAAGTTTCGTCCCAATACCATGAGTGAATAATTTTTAGATATAACTAAAGTTTCGTCCCAATACCATGAGTGAATAATTTTCAGATTTAACTAAACTTTTGTCCCAATACCATGGGTGAATAATACTTGAATATTAGTCAAATTTCTTCCTAATACCATGGGTGAATCATTCTTAAATATAACTAAAATTTTGTCCCAATACCATGGGTGAACATTTCTTGAATATTAGTTAAATTTTGTCTCATTACCCATCCTCCCTTTGAAATCTTGTGATGCTTTACAACAGTTGGCATCTCTCTCTCTCTCTCTCTCTCTCTCTCTCTCTCTCTCTCTCTCTCTCTCTCTCTCTCTCTCTCTCTCTCTCTCTCTCTCTCTTTGGAGAGGCTAGGCAATGAAACCTGAAAGATTATATGGTAAAGAAAGTGATGAAATATAGGTCAATTTATCTAGAAGATTATGAAACATCAGTTGGGGAAACTAAAGGTCATAGGATTATGTTACTTGTTACTGAAAAGCTAGATATGAAATCAATTATATTATCTCTTTAGGGGTGTAGTGCCAACAGTGGGCCTCCAATGGTCCATTGTAGGCATTGCTTAATGGTCTTTGCAACATTTCTTTTGATCCAAGCTGCTCTTGCATGTTACTTCTGACCCTACCTGTAATTCCATGTTCTTTCTGACCCTACTTGTAATTCCATGTTCTTTTTTACCGTACCTGTAATTCCACACTCTTTTTTACCCTACCTGTAATTCCATGTTCTTTCTGACCCTACCTGTAATTCCATGTTCTTTCTGACCGTACCTGTAATTCCATGTTCTTTTTGACCGTACCTGTAATTCCATGTTCTTTCTGACCGTACCTGTAATTCCATGTTCTTTTTGACCGTACCTGTAATTCCATGTTCTTTCTGACCGTACCTGTAATTCCATGTTCTTTTTGACCCCACCTGTAATTCCACACTTTTTGACCGTACCTGTAATTCCATGTTCTCTCTGACCCCACCTGTAATTCCATGTTCTTTCTGACCGTACCTGTAATTCCATGTTCTTTTTTACCGTACCTGTAATTCCACACACTTTTTGACCCTACCTGTAATTCCACGTTCTTTTTGACCCCACCTGTAATTCCACACTTTTTGACCGTACCTGTAATTCCATGTTCTTTCTGACCCTACATGCATTTTACACGTTCCTTCTGGCCTACCTACACTTACACACTCCTTTTGATCATACTTACACTTCCATGTTCCTTCTGACCCTGCCTGTATTAACACGTTCCTTCTGACCCTATTTGCTCTTGCATGTTCCTTCTGACCCTACCTGCATTAAGGCATTTCTTCTAACCCTACCTGCATCAATACATTTCTTCTGACCCTACCTGCCTTAACACGTTCCTTTTGACCCCACCTGCATTAACACCATCCTTCTGACCCTACCTGCATTAACACCATCCTTCTGACCCTACCTGCATTAACACCATCCTTCTGACCCTACCTGCATTAACACGTTCCTTTTGACCCTACTTGCATTAACACGTTCCTTTTGACCCTACCTGTATTAACACGTTCCTTTTGACCCCACCTGCCATTCCACGTTCCTTCCGACCTTATTGTCACTTGATATTAGAAAGGATCTCTAACAGGACAGGAGTTTTAGAAGGCAACCTTAGCAAGCAGCATCCGATTATCGAAAACCCTATTCAGTACATTGCATAGTTGGATGATAATGTTAATTTCTAGGATCAATAAGACCTTAATGTGAAATGTTTTGTTTAGGTAAAGGGAGGGAGAAGAATTTGGAATCATAAAGTTGTGTAGATATAAGTGGATTTGTGATATGTATAACATGGATGGGATATAAACTAGATGCATTTTTTAATGGCCTCTCCAATCTAAGGAAGTTCCTTTAATTTCCAGGTACTTTAAGTAATTCTCTCTCTCTCTCTCTCTCTCTCTCTCTCTCTCTCTCTCTCTCTCTCTCTCTCTCTCTCTCTCTCTCTCTCTCTCTCTCTCTCTCTCTCTCTCTCTCTCTCAAACTTTTGGAGCTGCATGAATATAGCTTGAAGAATAACATGCTAATTGTTAAAAGTAAAGGGAGAATTTTGATCACATTTTCCAATGAGGTTTAATTATGGAGAAATTCTCTTATATATTATACTGATACTCACCTCCAATTTCAGATCTCCCACTCCTCATCCTTGATCCTTCCTTATCCCAAATTTGGAAATGTTATAAAAAAACCAAAGACACTCGCCTCATATGGCTGATGAGTCTCCCACTGGCCCCCCTCCTCTTTGAGCATCAGCATTTGCCAATTTATTCCTCACCACAAAAAGGGCTAAAGAGTACATGAGGTAGATCCTGATCTTAACTAGAGTAATCACTTGTTCTTTTGGACTGTTATTTTATTCCCCATGTACAGAATTTGTTCATTCTTTTACTGGTGTATTGAGAGCTGTAGCTCAATGTGTTGGCTTGAATATATTGTACTTGTCAAAGACCGACAGTCTGTACTGGTAAATATTTTGGATTTTAGTCTGCTTATTGATCCAGCTGTCTCGTATGTGCAGGTTTTATCTTGACAGCCAAAATCATGAAAAATTATGTCCTGTGTTATGCCATTATTAACTTGCTCAAAAGTCTCAAATTTTTTGCTTGCTATGGTTTATCAGATTTTAGAATTTTTCATAAATGATCTTATTTGAATATTGTAGGAGGTTATAATGTCAAATGTACAGGTTTTGGTACTGTCATTTTCATTTGTAGTAAAATTGTATGCACTTGTGTCAATGACAAAAAACATCAAATTTGTTATGAATTGTGTAATGTAAGTAGTGAAATATCTATCTAATGTAAAAGGATTGTGATTCAATGTGCGGAATCCAGACATGTTTATGCTCTTTTTGAAGTTAATGTGTAATCAGTGGTAATTGTTATTAATTTTTTTTTTCATAAAAATCTCAATTTCAGGTATGATTTAAATCTTAAAGATTAATGATGAGTGTACTTAACGTAAGTGTTTCAAGGACTTAAGTAAGAGGGTTATTTTTAAGTCTTGCATTTCAGAACTTTTCATTATGGCGAGATACCTGGGCTTTCTGAAAAGGTGCACAGCTCGGTTCATAAACTCCATTTTGTTTCTTGGCTCGTGTCATTTGTACCCATGACATAAAGAAGGGATAAATAACACTTTAATCATTTTTAGATAAATTGTGTAAAAAGTTTTTGAATATCTTGCCGCTGACGCAAAGGCTGTTCAGGTTAGTTTGTGTGTTTGTGTTGTTTAAAGGATGGGAGAACTGATATGGTATGAAAAATAGGTTTATAAAACGTTGGCAAAAAATCTCATCAGGTTTGTGGGCTTTTAAGTGAAAAGTTTCCTGGATTTATGACAAGGTTTTTTTTTTATTTTTTTACATAGTTCAAAGTTCCATTTCCTTTACGAATCCTCATAACCTGTGTTTCCATAGATGCATAGATTTCTGTTTTTTTTTTTTTTCTTTTTTTTCTTTTTTTTTTTAATGCAATACTGATGTGCAGAAATATTCCGTCTTCAAACAGTATCCTTCCCAGAAGAAAATTCATAAAATTCTGAGAGTTATTAGCTATCTTACACCTACGCAATTCACAGTAATTGGAATATCGTCCTCAAAACTTCGTTAACACTCTAAATATAGATCATTCATAATCTGCTTTGCTCCTTTCTTAATATTTTAACTATGTTTATGATGAGATATCTTATTATTATTATTATTATTATTATTATTACTAGCCAAGCTACAACCCTAGTTGGAAAAGCAAGATGCTATAAGCCCAAGGGCTCCACAAGGGAAAAATAGCCCAGCGAGGAAAGGAAATAAGGAAATAAATAAATGATGATCATAAATTAACAATAAATCAATTTTTTTTTTTTTTTTTTTTTTTTTTTTTTTTTTTTTTTTTTTTTTTTTTTTTTTTTTTTCCGCTTGCTTGCTTGACCCCTTGGCCAGTTTTTATTCTAATTCATTAGATAATTGGTATCAATTTATTCCATTTGAAACTGGCATGAACTTTGATTAGAATTGTAATGGGTGGTTATCAAAGTAATAACAAACTTTGCTCATTATTTATTATGAGAAATATATGAATTATCATATTGAAAAAGGGTACAGTTTAAAATATAGTAATAACAAACTTTGCTCATTATTTACAAATTGTCATATTGAAAGAGGGTACAGTTTAAAATGTTACAGTACAATATAAAAATAATTACAAACTTTATTCATTATTTAAAATGAGAAATTTATAAATTGTCTTAATGAAAGAGGGCACAGTTTAAAATGTTACAGTACAATATTAAAAGTTATGTCTTTCTATATCACTTAAGGTTTAAATCTAGACAAAAAACAAAGTACCCACTACTGACCTTGTAAGTAATTATTTCTGTGCCTACACCCCTTCAAGGACACCTCTGGTTTAGTTGTTTGCCCTTAAGGGGTCGTCAGAGTTCACTCTGCCTAAAGTAGTTTTGAGTTTTAAATTGAGAATTATAAGATTAGATTAAAAATATTTGATGAAGCAGCAAAAGTAATGAAAATGAAATACTGTATGGGAAATTGGATATTGTATAACCTAGCTACCTTAGCGTTCATTTTTTTCCCACAGCACAGTGAAATAGGGTAACTCTCTCTCTCTCTCTCTCTCTCTCTCTCTCTCTCTCTCTCTCTCTCTCTCTCTCTCTCTCTCTCAATAACCAGAAGAGGTAGTGCCATCAGTGCATATCTCTCTCTCTCTCTCTCTCTCTCTCTCTCTCTCTCTCTCTCTCTCTCTCTCTCTCTCTCTCTCTCTCTCCCAATAACCAGAAGAGGTAGTGCCATCAGTGCATATCTCTCTCTCTCTCTCTCTCTCTCTCTCTCTCTCTCTCTCTCTCTCTCTCTCTCTCTCTCTCTCTCTCTCTCTCTCTCTCAAAAACGATCTTAACCCTACTGTAGTTGTACTAGCTTAATAGTTTTCAAGCACTGGGCTATATTCCTAAATTCATTCAATCCAATTTCCCTCTTAAAAATACGTTAATCGCAGGATTTCCTTAGAATATTTTTTTTAATTTCTTATTGATAATAAGATGAATAGTTTTCAAGCCACATTTACTCTGTCATTGCACATCAGTATAAATAAAATTATTAAAACCCAGTAGATTTTGATCTTTGAAAAGTATCTAATTTTATCTTGATGAAAATTTGCAAATATTAAATATTGGGACTTTGTGCCATGAAAGTGTTATGAATTCCACTGCAAGGAATGAGGGATTGTTGTGCTAGTATCGAATGATTGGTGTGAGATTCTTATGAAGAAGTTAGGTTATTACTTTGTCTATTTAACTTGAATAGATCATGTCCCAAGGTGGACATGAGAAGTCAGCTTTTGTCAGTGTTTCTTAAAGAAGTTAGATTGAAAGGATTTTAGTTAAAACTTTTTTTTTTATGTAGCTGGGTAGAATTAGGTTTATCACGCAGAATTATGGTAGATTTTGCATTGTAATTTACGTAATGTAGCTTAAAAAGAAATCTTATTTAACTGTGTGAAAAGGTGAAAAATATCCTTTTTATCCATTTAGCAAGTTCAACATCCAGTCAGTCAGTCCATTGGCAAGTTTCAAACTAGATTTGCTTAAAAAAAGTATTTTCCAAGACTAGAACCCACAGCTTTCAGTAAGCAGAACATATGAAAAAAAATTTGTCATTTTAAGATTTTGAAATAGACCAATCTTAAAAATGTAGGCATATTAGAGTAAAAAAATCACAAATTTTGAGTATGCCTAAATATAATTTTTCCTGATGACAATGAAATTTAACTTAGAAGTTGTTTTTTTTATATAAATTCATATAAAAATCTATAAAGACCAAATTATTATTTCAATTATAGAATTTTGAATATTAATTGCGGATTTGAATTATTTTTAATAGAAAATTTCAGTCTTCGTAAAGTCACCGAGAAATCACGAAGTTTTACTAAAAGCTTAATTACTGTAAATTTTCTGAGAGAACTGTGAGTTTAACTTGAAATTCTTTTAAATAATAAATTATTATCTCAATTTTGGAGTTTTGAAATATTAATTACGAGATTTGAATTATCTAAATAGTAAATTTCAGTCTTCATAAAGTCATCTAGAAATAAATTTCAGATTTTAATTTGTCATTTTGTTCAGAGAGATTTGAGTTTGATGTTTTGTTCTTTATCATATATTTTCTTAAGTAACTTTTTATAGATGTTATAATTCCTGGTCCTGTGTTTCTCTATACAAAAGCTATTTTTTTTTTACGAATTTAAACGCTTAATGATTTCATCATTATTAAATATCATTGTTATTGAACTGCTGAGTATTATAGATAAGTAAGGATTCTACACTAATTCTTTTTTAATTTTTCGAATTTAAACGCTGAATGAATTCATCATTGTTAAATATCGTTGTTATTGAACTGCTGAGTATTATAGATAAGTATTTGCTAATTTAAAGATATATTTCACTTCATTGGTACTTGTATAGAAGTTATAATTCATGGCCTTGCGTTTCTCTATTATGAAAACTAATCATTTTTTTTTTTTGTATAATTCGAATTAAAACATGCAATCAATTCATCGTTATTAAATGTCATTATGTAGGTAATTATTTAATAATCTAAAGATATATTTCCTCTCGTTTATAATTTTTCAACTACCTTATATTGAAAGGTATTTGGGAGCTCAGAGACGCTCGTGCTCCGAAGGAAACTATTTAATATCTAATTTAATATCTATTAAATGTTTATTTAATATCTAATATATAATTTAATATATTTTATCTAATTCAATATCTATTTGATATTTAATATCTAATTTAATATCTATTTTAATATATATTTAATATCTAATTTAATATCTTTAATATCTAATTTAGTATCTAATTTAATATATAATTTAATATATCTAATTTAATATCTGTTCTTGTGCGAGTTTTCAGTAGAAAATATCATACTCGACAAACATGATCTCCGTCTGTCTGTCTGTCTTTTTGTGACTCGGCTCATTCTAGTAACTTTAAAAAAAAGCATTTCAAACTTCATTTTAGGTTTGGTTAATCAAAACTCTTTTTAAAGACAAAAATCCAGAAAGTACCGAATTATTTTAATCCCTGAAAATAGCTCGATCATTACTATTTTGACCGTAACTCGTTGTGATTTATTGAGTTACACAGGACCTTTGTAAAATACGTTATAAATAATAATAAATCATCTTTGATAATTGGCTGAGGATATTTTATTCAGGGAATATATTCACGTGATGGTATAGAAAGGAATTGTGAGCAGAGGATAGTACAATAAGAGATGATAAGGGGTGTATTATAAGTGAATATAAGACGATTGTATGTTAAGGGCTTATGTGCTGGGGATAGTATACTTTAGCAAGGAGGATAGTATTTAGTGAGGATGACTTTTAATCCTATGGGTGTATAAGACATGCTAATAATTGCAGGATTATTGTATATTTTTGGAGGTATTGGTTAAGCCTAAGTTTATTAATTGTTATATAAAGTTGGAATCAAAACTTAATCTAACTCAAACTAGTTAAATATTCAATTGGTCATACGTTTCAGATAATTTTAGTAAGTTTACTATTACGTTTTTAAAATATAGCTTTATAGAGGGTTTCAGGTTAAACGCGCTTTCAAGCGATACATTTTGTAGGGTATGTATTTGAAAACTTTATTACACAGCTAAAGTGATTCAGGTGTCCACGTGTAAGATGAATGCGTACTTCGGTCCGATCTGACTGTCTGCTGGGAGGAGTAGCAAGGATGGTCAGGGCAGTAGTCTTGCACGTCTTCTTCTCTTTTACCTGACTCAATCATGTGTATGGAATGGGGTGAGACCAGGAGGCATCTTGGCATTTGTGAATCTTGTCTGCTTTTGAGAGAGCTTCAGGTGTCTGTAGTAATGGATCGTTCTGAAATTGCACAGAAGGCCTGAAAATTACCCTTTTTACTTATTAGATGTTGAATTTGTTTTCCATTTTAGAAATGTCTTGTTCAAGTGTATAATTTCATGTTTTCATTAAAGAATTAACGTAGCTATGATAGCTGGAATCTGCCTTATAGTAATGTAGGTTATGACAAATGTTTTACCATTCAACTTCATTTGAGCTCTAAACTATTTCTTAAGCCATTGAATTACAATCCTGATGTCATTGTTTGTAAAATTATTAATAAAAAGACAAAAAAAAAAAAAAAGGAAAAGGAAAGCATTCAAGGGCCTAGTAACATTGCTTACTCAGAAGAAAACTTTGCATTAAGTTACTAGTTACTAGGTGGGACAGGGGATGGCCTTGGTGGGCTTTCCTTTTCCTTCTTTTTATATTAATAATTTTATATTGGATAATGCACTGCTTACTTACACAATCATAAAATATGTAACCTCAAATGCTGAGTTTCAAACGTACCAACAGTTTTACAGAAAACGGACACTGACTGGGAAAACAAAGAAAACGGTATTGTTTGTCATTCTGGGCGCCATATTGGATGGAGGAAGACTCACTTATGAGACTTTCTTTGTCGAATCATGAGCTTAATGCATGACAAACATTAAGTTTTCTTTGAATCAAGAGCGTTTAAAGCTTTCAGAAATTGGTGTTTCATGAATCTGATGCATATGTCATTGACTTCAGTGTTTGTATTTTTATCATATAACTAAACTAACTACACTGAAACCTGTGTCCTGTTTGGCATTCAATCTTCTACAATAAAAGTCTTTTAACAAGTTTTACTTCATCCATATTGTGTTAAAGGTTCCCATATTTAGGTATACTTTTGTACCTAATACTTTAATTTATAGCCATGTTAAAGAGGCTTTTGAGCAATATTATCTAAGGGAAATAACAAGGCCAGTATTTATCATGACTTTAGTCAGGTAAAACTCTTTTTGACAAAGAGCTGGATTAAAACGTGGACTTTGGTCCAAAATGAATTACCAGACAGTTCGGCCATCTTGACTGCATATATTCAACCATAAAACATTGGTACTACTGCTCTCATACCCCAGTTGGGGGGTGAACAAATTCTCTACATGGGGGATTAATAACAGTCCAAAAGGACAAGTGACTAGTTAGGAGAAAGGACTATTTCATGAGCTTTTTGGTCCATTTTTCATGGGGAATAAGGCATTTACTGGTGCTAAAAGGGGGAGGGGGCCGTTTAGGGAGAACACTCTTGGTCGTTAAAAATTTATTTTTTTTATTTCCATTTTCTTTGTTTTTTATTTTCCATTTTCATTTCATCCCATTTTCTTTTTATGTACCAGGGGAAACTAAATAAAAAATTGTAATATATTTTTCTTATGCATTTTATTTTTGAATTCCTCATTAGTTACAATGCAATGTTTGAATATGGTAAACATATCTTAACAGCCTGATGAAGTGTAATATATTTTTTATGACATACTTAATAATGTCAGTTACATAAGAAAATTTGGTATAGACGAAAATACTTTAAAATACAAGAGCTTGAATCTTGAATGATAATTTATGGCAAAAAAAGTGACATACTTCTGCTAATACTGCATATACTGAATTAGTAAAGGTAGATGGCCCAGCATTTTCATATCAGTGATATGGACATTACTGAATACTTTAGTGATATCCTAGGTTCATTATAGACAGCTGGAAAAGGTTCATTCATGAGATTGGGTACAAGATATTTGAATAGATAATTAGGGTAAATTTCTTCATTCATAACAGATATGAGATACCTGAAGTTGGACAATCTCGGGGTTTAGCCAATGGGGTAAATTCTTTGATATCCCTATTAGTGGTGACTATGAGGATATTAACAATCAACTCCTTTGCTAAACCCCAGAATTGCTAAACTTATACGTATAATTTATGTTATGAAGGAAGAAATTGATTCAATTAGCTATTCAACTATATTGTACTCAAATCTTATGAATGAACCCTTTCAAGCTCTGACTATAATGAACCTAGGATATAACTCTGACTATAATGAACCTAGGATATAACTCTGACTATAATGAACCTAGGATATAACTAAAGTAGTCAATAATGACCCATAATACAGATGTCAAAATGCTGGACCATCTACCTTTACTTATTCAATATATGCAGTTATACTATTAGCAGAGGTATGTCACTTTTTTTGCCATAAATTACCATTCAAGACTTAAGCTCTTGTACCTTCAAGTATTTTCGTCCATACCAATTTTTCTTACGCAATTGACATTATTAAATAGCAACTATTATTTACAAGAAATATTTGAAATAATTTTAACCAATGTACAGTTATGAATTTTACAAGCATCTCTCATCTCAAGTTTTAAGGATTAATATTTGTACCTAATAAAATCGTAAATGGACAAAAAAAGTATTTTTAACATAAAAAACAACTTTTTAAGCTTTTCATATCTGCCTAATTACATAATTTTTTTTTCACATCCCATTTATATATATTTTTTTTTTTTTATTTGCGAAGCAATTCTACCTATAAACCCCCTTGTAATAGTTAAAAATCTACACTTCTAATCAAATTGATAATTCAAAAAAAATAAAATTCAAAGTAATTCTACATATAAACCCACTTTTAAGTTTACAATCTACACTTCTAATCAAATTGATAATTTCAACCACTTTCTTTTTTTGCAAACTAATTCTATCTATAAACTCACTTTTAATAGTTTAAAATCTAACTTTCTAATCAAATTGAAAATTTCAAACACCACTTTTTTAATGGTATAAAATCTACACTTTTAATCTACTTGAAAATTTCAACTATAACAATACCCTCTGTTCTGTAAATATTATTTCAAAAGTACTAACCTTTAAGATACAATTTCAAAATGATATCTGCCTAATTACCTCTTTAGATTAGTGTCTTATTTATATGAAGTTACATTTTAGATTTGCAAAGCTATTCTACCTATAAAACCCCCTTTAACATTTTACGGGATACAATCTACATTTCCATACCAACTGAAATTTTCAAAATCCATTACCCTCTAAATGTGTAAATGTAACCAAAGTACTATTTTTATATTACTTCAAAATGTTACATTGGAAGGAATCTCGCAGGTATTCACCAGATTGTTTCGTGAAACCCTCGTTTTTCTTTGAGCTTCCCTAAAAGTAATTATTCCTCCCATTGCCCTAAATAACTGATCACGACCGGATTATTTTTCTTTTCTCAGAAGCAGTGCCTACGTGCACTTCCTAAACCCTTTCAAGTTTAACCTACGTATCAAAAACTATAGTCCATTTCTTTTAGCGAGGCAGATTTGCACCGACTCGCAACGGTGCCCTTTTAGCTCGGAAAAGTTTCCTGATCGCTGATTGGTTAGAATTATCTTGTCCATCCAATCAGCGATCAGGAAACTTTTCCGAGCCAAAAGGGCACCGTTTCAAGTCGGTGCAAATCTGCCTCGCTAAAAGAAATGGACTATAGATGTATATGACCATTTTCTTTACAAATATACTGACCCCTTCATTAAGTTTAACTACTCCTTTAATTAAGCCTTTTAGGAATAATCTTGAAAGTTTACTTTAAAAACAATTATTTGAGCTTCCCTAAAAGTAATTATTCCTCCCATTGTCCTAAATAATTGGTTATATCGTAACTGATTATTTTTCTTTCCTCAGAAGCAGTGCCTACGTGCGATTCCTAAACCCTTTCAAGTTTAGCCTACGTATCAAAAACTAGATGTATATGAGCATTCTCTTTTCAAAATATTAATCCTGACTATTTCCTAGGGTATAAGTAATCCTTGATTAAGCCTTTCAGGATTAATCCTGAAAGTTTACATCAAAACCACTCTTAGAGCATCTACTATAAGCAAGATGTATTTCGTGAATATTAATTTAAACCCAACTTCACTGATGGTTTTTAAGACTACCATAACTCAAATTACTATTCCCTTCATAAAACATTTTAATATAAACCTAATTTGTAAAATGTTCCAAACTACAATTGTTATTAACTATATAGACCACATTCTGAACTAGAACACGAGGCAGCTAATGCCATCTTTTGTACAAAGATTATGAAAAGCTTAAAACCAGTGGATAAGATATTCTATCCTTTTGATAGCAATTTTGTCATTCTAATACTGTATTATTAAACAAATTAACATTCACTAGATTGAAGAAAATTAAATAGGATCATCTACTGTAAACAAGCTTTTGGAATAATTAAAATATTGATATTTTCGGAAAATTATTAATTTAATTAAAATAATTAAACCATTTGATGTGAAATTTTGAGATTAAACTTACCAACACTTTGGCAAAAAACACAAAATTCAAAACAATCTAAACTTATTTATAAACAAGTATATTTATGATGTGGATATAACCTTAATTCCAAGATGAGAGAGAGAGAGAGAGAGAGAGAGAGAGAGAGAGAGAGAGAGAGAGAGAGAGAGAGAGAGAGAGAGAGAGCCTTGTTGCCCTATTCTATGTTTAGGTTCCCCGAGGTCCCTCAGTATGAGGCACCTCGTATATCCACCAGAGATTTGCTTATGCATCTTCCAGTCTTGGATGGTCTGGGATGCATCTTGGGTGTTTATCGAGCTTATTCTTAAACACATCTACGCTCACTCCTGATACGTTTCTTAGATGAGCTGGCAGCGCATTAGAGAGAGAGAGAGAGAGAGAGAGAGAGATATTAGGCTTCTAATACTTAGCAATACTAAAACACAGGGATTCCCATCATAAACATTCAAAATTATTCTAATCATGAATGGACCAGTTACTCGCACAATAAATTTATTCAATAAATATAAAATTAATTCTTTATAGAGCATACTTGGTTCTCTCTCTCTTCAAGTGAAATATATGGAAATAATTCTAGTACTGGAGATTTATATAGTCTTCAAAAAAGAAGAATATATGTCATTATTACTAAAGCAAAGGAAATAGGACGGTTATTTTGAAATACATAAGCTAAATCAGCAATAAGCATTTTTTACTTTAACATATTCTGAAATATATAAGCCAACCTCTTCAATTAGCATTTTTTATTTATCTAGTATATTTTGAGATATATAAGACAAAAAAATCATCGATACTCATTTTTTATTTCTCTCGTATATTTTGAAATATATTAGCAAAAATCAACAATTAGCATTTATTTTACTTCTCTAGTATATTCAAAATAGCAAAACTTATACACGTGTATATTCCTGGATTATGATAAGCTATCCCCTCCCCGCTCAATGAAAAAAAAGTTACTGAACTGTGACAAACTGTGGCTAATTAGAAAACCAGATTTTTTTTTTTATATAGTAGCTAAGATCTTAAGCATATATGCTTATACTTCCCTTTCACCCCCAAAGGATGTTAATTACATATTTTTACATATTATTGATAATTTTACGAGAAACTAAAGGCATTTTCCAAAAGAATGAGACCAACCTGACCTCTCTAGGACCAAAATTAAGCTTTTTAGAACAATTTAAAAAAATTATATAGCAAAATGTGCTCGAAATTTAACCTTATGGTGGGGGTAAAAGGGTTAAGAGAACATAGGCCTTCCATAGATTCGACATTGTGTAGGAGAAAATTTCAATGTCAGTTGCTACTAATTGGATGAGAATCTCGAAAGAAAGATGAAATGGTTTACATAGAGATGAAAAAAATATTCATAGTTAAAATAAGTAGTTGGAG
Source organism: Palaemon carinicauda (assembly GCF_036898095.1). Taxonomy (NCBI): domain Eukaryota; kingdom Metazoa; phylum Arthropoda; class Malacostraca; order Decapoda; family Palaemonidae; genus Palaemon; species Palaemon carinicauda. The sequence goes on along the minus strand of NC_090769.1, from coordinate 672,888 downwards.
GTTATATCCACATGCAATTATTGTACTTAAATTCAAATTAATTGCTAAAAAGATGATTAATACGAATTTCCCTTCAGTCACACATTTAGATAACTTGTTTACAGTATTTCACACAATGCTGAAAATTATGCGACCTTGATTTTAAGAGGTCCAGAGGAAATTGACATTTGATTTAGCAATAGTTAATAAAAATTGAAAACAAGAACAGCAAATTTGTAAGGCTGAAGTCCTTCCTCATTTACATTTGTTAGTCTTACCCGATTGTTATTGTTAAATTTACCTTTTCAAAAAAACATTAATAATACATAAGGCCATTCCATTTAACATGAACTATAATAATTTTGGCTAATTATTTTAAGAGGTACTTGGAACCAGTTAACTATTCAAACGATTGTGATTAATATCAAATAAAAATTAAGAAATTGCAATCCGAGTTTTAATCAGAAAAGTCAACGCTCATAAATGTAGATCTGGACCTGATTTTCAAATTAAATTTTAGACATTTAGAATTTACTAGAAAAAATAGCTTCACTTGTATTTATTAAGGGAAAGATACAGAAAATTCAAAATGAACTAAAATAGCTTTATATGCACTGACTTTGTAATGATTAGGAGCCAATAGAATACTTGCTACTAAACTGAGTAAAAATTAATGGCTTTTATAATTAAATTCCAAAAATAAAGACTGATAAAAACTTCAAATAATCTGGTGATATTGTAAATGACTTATTTACTTTAACTCGACTTCTGTTCTTCAAGTCTCTCTTAGTGACTACTGTTGAACTAATGAGATATAAATGGAGTGACCTAAAATCTCAATAACTCTAGTAAATTGAGCATTTAGATATTTGAAGGACTATAATTATATTTATCATAACAGTTTTCACTAGTGTTTCCAACTAGGTTGTAGTTCGGCTAGTGATAATAGTAACAATAAAAGGTTTGATGATAGTGTGGCCACTTCAGTCGAGACGATTTGCTACTCCTTTTGAACTTCAAATTTTGTCTTCTGAAACCTTCTGGAACTTTTTTCTGTAGTAAATCCCAGAATATTTGCGGCAGATCTTCATTTTGACGTTTAATTTTCTAGCTTGAGCAGGAGACTATAATTTCATTTCCTTTTGATGATTCTAGTCTGAAAAATAAATAAAAGACGTTAATTTTACAGATATATCTTTCTTAATAGAAAATTTTACTGTGCACTTCAATATCATGACCACACTTTTGGTAAAACATTCTACATGATAAACTAAAAATTAAAAAATATTCTAAAATATTGGAAATAATGACAGACATGTCCACGATATTCATTATAGCAACCATTACAACCCAAAGTATATCATGTAAAGTCAAAAAGTATTAATTCCTGAATCCTAACAAGGAAATACTTCACAAATCGAATGACAGACTTCTGGTATTCCACTGATTTCTTCAAGAGATATTCGATAAACAATAAATTCCCTGAATAAAATATTCTACCTTACACCACAGAGGATACCTGCTCAAAAACACACAATACTCATAAAAACATTTATATAAAAACGATGTGTATAAATTCTGAGCAAAAACAAGACTTACTGACACAGTAACAGTTTCAGGAGTAAAATATTGCTTAGTATACAAGAGTATAGTGCTGTGCAAATGAATAATTATAGTGCTGTGCAAATGAATAATTATTATGTTCCCTCACCTAAAATAAGACATGGAACTTCCTAAATTTATCAAGGAAATATACCACTCGTAATTGAAATGGCATAGCAAACTTTCATTATATATAGCATGGATCCTCCACAAAATAACTCCAGCTATACTATCATTTCAATCAATTTATCCAAGTGAATTTTCTGGTTAACCTTCAATCAATGAACCAGCTTATTCCAACAATTTTCACCATCTTACTTATCTAGTTTAACTATAGTAAACCTTATCACACAATCTTTGACTCACTTAATACATCCAAGTGAATTTTCTGGTTAACCTTCGATCAATGAACCAGTTTATTCTACCAATCTTCACCATCTTAACTAGTTTAAATATGGATAACTTTATCACACACTCTTTGACTCACTAACCTAATCTCAACTAGTTCACTGACAAGCTTATTCGATGTTGTTTTTTACTTACTGGATATACTTTAATTAACCTATCCAAAACTATTAACTATTAACACAACAGCAATATGGGTTTTGCCAATGATTAACCAATGTTACCTTAAATCAATGAAAAATCTATCCAACCTTATTCTTTAATATAATCCTGCCTTTATCCACCATTGGCTGCCCTATCCTGCCTTTGTCCCTTGACGGACCCATCATTGTCTCATCGAATTACTAATTTTATTTAACATCAAATAACGAACTAAATATTGTTTTGACTAATATAATGTGTTTACATCAGCAAATCTTTAGAAAGCGTCAGCATGACTCACACAACTGCAACCTCCTAGATTTTAGTGGCCCTTTGTATAGATCTAAGCTATGCACATGAGGTAGACAGTGCTAATTAAGTCATGTTGGATTATTACCTCTACCATCTTCATATTAAGTAGATGGTATCCCACCACCCAATATAAGACGAGAAATGCTAGCAAGAACTGAAAAAATACACAAATCAATGACCCCTTGCATTCATTCCACAATCATCAGGAAGCAAGGCCGAGACTGAAATCTCACAAAAGCCTTTTTGGGCAGCTACTCACAGGCTAGAAAAGTGGCGGGAAAGCAACTGATGGCCATCCAATGAGGAGCTGCCTAGCCCAAACGAAGGGATGCCCAGTGAAACAACCCTCACCAGGAAGGACTGGGTAACCCTAAACATAGCAAGGGTAAAAGTGGGTAAAACTTGATATAACCACCACAAATGGAGATTAGCCATCATTTCATATGGCCTAGACTTGTGAAGAAGTAACAGGTTAACAGCCAAATGTCATAAGGATTAATAGTCCTGAGTTCCCCACAGGAAGGTGCAGGTGCTTGATCCCACAGGGACTGGTCACTTGCCTCCAGTATATCAGAAGCACCTATTATGCTATCTTTTAGGGGGCATGTATGGATAGTAAAGGAGAAGGTAGCTACCAGAAATAACCTCTTTGGCAAATTTGCTAATTCAAAATGATAAATAAATCCTCAATCTCGAGACAAAAACCCCTGTGGCACTCAACTACTCCACTGCCTAATACTGCTCACCAGTCTGGGAAAGGTCATGTCATCCCCATAAAGTTAATCCCAACCTCAATCAAGCATGTCACAATTACTGGTGACCTAAGACCAACGCCCTCCCAGTACCCTATAGATTGGCAGGCATTACAGCACCAAATATCTGCTGAAAAGCCCCTTCAAAGACCCAAAAATATAAACAAGAGAATGAAGAAAAGCACCCATGCTATGATCACTGAATGGTTAGACAGAGATCAAAATACTGCAAAAGCTTCATAACCACCACTAGCCTCGACCCCATGGAGTCATCAACTTGCCATTTAGAATGCTAGACAGAAACAGACCACAGCCCACCAGGCAAAGCCATACAGAGCCCATGTCAGTTTCTTCCCCCTTAGACCAAATCTTTATAGAAAGGATTGGGTTACTCTTAATCGAGTAAGGGCTAGAGTTGGAGGACTGCGGACAGTCTTCATAGAGGGGTCTCACCCCCTCTAGTGAGGCCCAATGTGGGCATCCCATATAGACAATGAACCACATACTTCGTGGGCGTTAAAAGCAGCCAATCTGTACAAATTTGAAGCTCTACGAATGTAAACAGGCAGCTACGCAGTGGGTACAATGTTGGTGTGATAAGATATGATGATGAATTGTTATACTAGGCTCATGCTCCAGTTAACCTTACAAAGCTACACAAAATTAAGATTCTCTAAAAAGGAAAACTTTTCAGACCTCTTCCTCCACTGATCAAAAGTGAAAGTGCACTTGACAAAAATGAACTATTAAACAAACCAAAGTAAGAGAAAGTTCCAACCGTGATGGTTTAAAATTAGGACCCTGGTAGCAACCTAAGGCAAAAGTGGCTTGGCTCAGGCAGGCAGGTAGGTGGCTCATCATCACCTACCTATTGTTACTACCACATCTGTCTTGTTAATGATTCAATTGGCGTTCCAGCTAGCGTATAAATTAACTCTTATTTATAGGACCAGAGGCATAATTATGTTAATGTAGGATCAAATGATTTCTCAAAGAGGTCGTCATAATTGTAGGATAGAGTGGGGAATGTAATTACATAGTCAACAATATTTGGGTGGTTATTATGAGTATCATATGTGCACAATGCAAAAATCATTAATTAAAAGACGACAAATCATGTGAAATTCAGCTGGGGAAATATCTTGTCATTTTCCTCAGTTATCATCATATTTGACTTATTTTCAGTGGTCCCATACCATAAAAAAACTTGTTTTCCCACTACAATATTTCCTCTTAGCAACGTTAGCTTTAGAAGTGTTCTTTCATCTAAGAAAAATGAAGGTTCTTTTGATACCTGATCTTTTGAAACAGTGTAAATTGCATTCAATTAAGATTAATATTGCAGAATACTTATTTTTGCTTGCAGTTAACCTGATTTATCCCGTTCAAGTTGAAGATATAGCATTCATTAATGTTCAAATATTTTGTGATACATAGTGTTTATATTAGATAATATAGTTTGTTAGAAGATAAGATACTAATTTTTTTCTCTTATAAGTTAACCATAAATTAATGTTTCCAGTATTTCCAACCATTAGTTTTTACTTTTCTCAACCACTTAAATGGCACAATTATCGTGGATTCTCAGTGGGAAATGATGTTTTACAGGTGGGGATACCATAAAAAGTGAATTACACAGTAAACGAACGAGACGAGCATAAATCACACCAAACTCGGCCAGAAAAATACATGTATCAAGTGCATCACAGGAAACCTGGGATTAGGGTGGGGAAAACAGTGAAAGATGATTGTACGGTATCACATCTAAACACCACCACCTACCATAGCCTCAGGTGCTATTCCTCATTAATTTAGGTCTTCATCTGCTGTAAGTATTCCATTTGATAAATAATGATGCTATATCACTTGGTAAACATTAAATAGATCTTCTTACGTACATTACACAGAGCTGCTTATATACATCACTTACTTTGAATCCCTCCTCGTGAGTAACTACTTAAGTATAGCAGCCCACAATCAGTCTCAAAAGTATAGAATGGACTTAGAAAAGTAAGTGGCTCTCACACTTTAGTCCATTGATACTCATTATGCCCAAGGCTTATTGGCCATACAGTGAAGAATGACAAAATAGTTAGCACTCACCCTTTTCTTGTAGTGTATTCCTGTATAGCTATGAATTGAACAGTAAATATATAATACTTTACCTTCTGGCCAAATACATTAACCATATATTTTCCCTACTCATTATGTTGTGATTTATTCATTTTTAACCATGATTATTAGGGGAAAACAGCTGTTCATAGGTTTCATACCCTCCCCCCTATCATAATAATGAGGGGCTCCATTGAAAGTGGCGTGAAAATATATCATAAATTCATATGATTCACAAGTCTCTCAACTGGTTTTTGTGATCTTGTGACTCGCTTTGCTAACAAATAATTATCTCACTGCTCCAATGTTCTTGCAAGCGGTACATGGATGTGCTGTGCTATCAAAATATCATAATTATCTATACGATAATTTACATTACATAACTCAAATGGCTCTGCTCCACTTTGGCTCGCTTGCACAGTACATGAACCATATATTTTCCCTACTCATTCATTTTTTTACCTTGATCATTACGGGACAACACCTGTTCATAAGGTTTTCTACCCCCCCCCATATAATAAAAAAATTATGGGGACCCTAGCATAAGTGGAGTGAAACTAAATCATAATTATCTATGACTCATTTGTCCCTCAAATAGTTTTTGCACCACCGTGAGTCACTTTGCTAAGAAATAAAAGATTATCGCAAGCATTACATGGTTATGCTGCACATGATATCCAGAGTCACTACTAAAGCATCACAAATACTGTAGTCATACAGTAATTCTTACCTCAAATTTGTGAGGTAGATGGTCAAGGGTCCTCTATCGATGAAAGGAGCACTGGGTCAGGATACAAGTTAGTAGCTTGAAGCAGGAAATGATGTGAACGATCAGACCACCTGTGGTGGTGAAATAACCACATATAAGTATGATAGTTCATAAAAAAATGAAAAAAAGTTTAAAAATACTTATCAAAATTAATTTTACCTGGTGGATAAACACATTAGATAAACATTGAACTAAATATTCCTTTTGCATTCCACCACCGAGAATGTAACTTTTGACATCTCCCTAAAACCTCTCGATGTTTTGGGATGTGCACCTGTCTGCATCCGTAAAATGTTCTCAATGATTAACACAGAATTACACATACCCTTAAGTGGCAAGATCTTTCTTTTCCATGAATCACACTGGATTAAGCACCCAACCTTAAAACGTTTCATCAAGGGCACAAGTGTGTGTCCATTTTTTGGTTGATCAACCAGTTTTTTTTTTGCTCTCCAGCTCTATGCTACCAAATACCCACACACCAGACAAAGGTCTACCTCTGTTGTATTTGGACACCCCAAACTTCAATACATCTTATTTACCGACTATGCCAGGCCCACCAATAGCCAGTAAGTTATGTACAACAGTGCCATGCTGAAAGGCTCTTTAAAAGAAAAATATTCACGATCACGAGTTATGTCACACTTGAACGTAGGCTTTAAAAAACAAATAAAGTGCCCTTAAATGTAGTTACAAAAACCTACATGCGTGATGCTTTCTCTTCTTAGAAACCTTAACTGATTGATTACTAGCCCACATTTTAAATTGAAGTCTAAAGACACACGGATGACCGCAGGTAGGGTACTGTATGGATGAAGGGGTTACTCGTCATTTGTAAAAACTCATATACAGGGTAATTTTTTCCTAAAACATACCTAAGTTACCTCCCACTCTATTAAATAACACTAAGAGCATACATACATCATGATGGAACTAAAGAAAAATAGGGGTGGGGATGGGAGAAGTAAAAGTACATTCAGGGACTTTAGCGCAAGTACAGTACTTATAAGCTCTTAATTAGTTAAAAAACAAGCTGATAAATATGTCATTAAAAAACACTCAGTTCTCCAAGCAAATGAAACTAACGCCTGTCTAATAACCCCCATTAGGTTTCCAAAGTTAAACAACTAACAGATTTGGCTATAGTGTTCACGTTTGAATCAGACGATACTCGAGTCATAGACTTCCATTAATCATACTGAGAAAAATGCCAAGGTAGCTAGCACATATCCCTTTTTTAAAGCAAATTCCAGTTTCGCTGGAAAATTGAGTATCATGTATTAACCAGGGGATAGTTTCACTATCATACGAGCATTAATAGCTATACAGTGAACCCTCGCTACTTCGCGGTTCGAACATCGCGGATTTTTTCCATAACCCATATATATACAGTAACATATATATATATGTATGCATGTATTTATGTATATACTGTATGTATGTATGTATATGTGTATACATATAAATATATATATTTATATACACATACATACATACATACATACATACATACATTATATATATATATATATATATATATATATATATATATATATATATATATATATATATATATATATATATATATAATATATATCTAAAGTAGGAAGATGTGATGTAGTTCTAAGGGAATAGTATGGGAAATATGTCTGGGTAATATGCAAAGCTCTACCTCCCGTTTGTTTCTTCGGTAATATGCAAAGCTCTACCTCCCGTTTGTTTCTTCATTATGATCAGAGATAAATGTAAACAAAACATTGGTTGCCATTTTTTAACGTGCTTTAAGCGTGTTTAGGAAACGCATGATATAAAATTGCCTTTAATATTTGTGCCTGTTTTAGTTTAGGGTACTGTAGTACATGCATTAAGTGTTCTGTACATTAAAGGGTAGTTTGTTAACAGTACTACGTACAAGGGAAGGTTTTAAAAGTCTGAATATACATGTTGAATAAATAGGTAAATATGGTGTCACTACTTCGCGGATTTTCACCAATCGCGGCCGCGTCTGGAACCTATCTACCGCGATAAACGAGGGTTCACTGTATACTGAACAGTAGTTTAAACAATCAATGACAAAAATAAATTAAATTACAGTAAATTTCGAAAGATTGAATTCCCACATGGAAGACATTTTCTCCCAACGGTAGACATGGTGGAACTGATTCAGATGGGAAAAAATGGCGTTGTAAAACAACATCGGGAAACTTACGCATAAATATTTAACAGCTCTTAATTCAATCATAAAGCAAGCTAAGGATGACATCATGCAAAAAAACAAAGCTACCAAAAACGACTGAAAAGCAATGCATGAGCAGTAACCACAACACTCTCAAAAGGGAAAAATTGGGTAACACACAAGTAATTATGACCCAGTCCCAATTACCTATATAGAGAAATATGATAAATTAGGCCGCACTCGACCATTTCCTATAGAAAATTCCAGTTTGGCTAGAAATTATATATTACCAATTAATGCCTTATATACTAGCAAGTCTATCACGTGTTGCTTTACATTCAAGTTATTATTCGCTTTCTGTTTCAAGTTCAGAACAAATTATGCTTAAACAAGTAAAAAAATATCCCACTTCTTAAAGGCAAATCTAATTTTGCCAAGTTATTTAACTATTACAGTATACAGTTGCGATGTGTTATGCTGTGAATTTTTGTTACTTGTGCCTTAGGTAAAGTTTTGATGAGCCAAACTGTATTACAAGCTATATTGCAGAACTTATAATTCTACAGTAAAGGTTTAATAACTGTTTGAGTTATGTTTTAAACAGGAATAAGTCACGCGGTAGGTTAAGCTGGGATGTAATTCCATAATTTGATTTAATCTACAGCATCGTATGTGATGTTGGGATACTGTATATTAGCAATTTAATTCTATCTACAGCACTTTAAGTCACATAAGTTGGTGGGGGGTGTCTTAGCATGGCTAGGTAAGGATCCCTCATCCTAGGTTAGGTTAAGGATAGTACACGTTCCTGTAATTCAGGTGGGGAAAGGCAGTGAATCTTGTTTAAACATATAAGGCAGCCCCATATTCACTTTATATAATAGACAGCATTTTGTAGTAATACTTTAAAACGGTTGCTTTAAATTATAGGTCAGGACCATGATTTTGGTGCTAGTCTATAACATTGTAGGCTAGATTATGAAAGGACCTGTCAGGTTGCACTCACCTAACTTGATTCCATTTTCATTTGCTTAGGTCTCGCTAGGTGGGAGAGGAGTTCAGGCTAGTTAGGTTAAGACCTGGTGCCTAAGCTAAGACATCACTAATGTTCTGTGTATTCATATACAGTGTACAGTAGATTCTTTTGCAATATTACATAACGAAAGATTAGTGCATTACAGTACATTCTATGTGCTCAACCGTACACAAAAATCCAGACTTTCCAACTGGGCCGTCCATTATCTAGGAGTTGAAAGGTATACTCAAGCCTTACTGGGTGGTTTCGGTCTACCTAAAAGATGTATTTCCTGTTCTGCTTTTTATAAAAGGATCTACTACACTAAACAAAGCACTTGTAAAATAAACCAATCTGGAACAAGTAGTTACACAACATCACCCAAACCACTAGAAATCTCAGAACTGAAAATAAATAGCATACCATCATTAATATTTGACCACCTACATAGTTAAATGGGCAACAGCAAGAAAAAACCCGCATTTTCACCTACAGGTACTTCTGATAGTTGAGCGTCATGTGATAAAAGGGTAAATACATACATTAATTTCTAGCCAAATACACAAACCAAATATTTCTCCTACACGTTCTCTTGCATTTTATCCTTTTCCGACTATGAATATTGGGGCATACTACCCGTTCATGATTTTTCCAACACCACCCACCATATAACAATAATTATGGGCTACTTGGGGGGAACCTCAGTTTTGAATGGGGAAACCCCAGAAATGAGTGATTTTCAGCAATAGTAATGATTATAAATGCATAATAAACACAAAATAACCGGTGGAAAAATATATGGTTTAAGTGGCATAAAATTAAAAGTATTGTAATTATTTATGATTCACAATATGACTCGCAAATGGTTTTTTCTAGGACTTGGGTCACTTTGCTTGCAAATAAAGATTGTCTCACTGCTCCCCTGTTCTGGAAAGAGGTACATGGATATGCTGCACACGCCATCTCCATGGATACCACGGTATTCAGATCCCTCAAATGGTTTTGGCTCGACTGTGGCTTGCTTCACTCGCAACTATACATTATCTCACTGCTCCTCGGCTCTGGCAATGGGAACATGGATGAGCTGTGCACAATCAAGTAGGCCATTATTTAAAGTGTATTTTGTTTTTACTTTCATATGAGCAACAATAGCAATTTACTGAACAGAGAGTTTTAAACAATGACAAATAGTCATGGAGGAACCGAATCCGGATGGGAAAAAATGGCACTTGTAAAACAACATCGTGGAACTTATGCATAACTATTTAGAAGATGCATAATAAATCCACAAAAAATTACACAAAATATTGGCATCCTATTACCCTGAAATATCTATTTCACTTTTGTTTACATCTAGGTCTGTCATCTGGGGGAGGTGGTCTAGGGGCTTGCTCCCAGCTAGGTTTGTGATCTGTAAGAGGGGTCTTGGGGACCTGCCCCCAGCTAGGCATTTGCCCTGGGAATTACTAGGTTAGGTTGGGTGGGTTTGTTAGGTTCTGCAGCCATTTATAAACCTCGAGAGTATTAAATGATCAAGTTTTACCTATTTTCGTCCACCCAAAGTCTCGGGATCCCACCCATGTCCGTTGGTAAGGGGGGAGGGATAATGGGAGAACGGTTTACTTGTGGTGGCAATAAAAGGTCAAATTCATTTAAACCACATTATTTACTGAAGGAAAAGTAGTTTTATCTATTGGAAAAGTAGTTCCGTGTTGTTCTATAATTTTACCAGAGATTTAGTCCTACTTCAATATGCTTAGTCACAACTTCGTTGGTAATTTTGTATATTATTACATCGAGTGACTACGCACAAGAAATATATGATTTCCTATAGCAAATAACGAGATTTAACCGATTTTGATGACCATTTCAATCGCAAACAAACAGATCAACCAATTCGGTTAGTTATAAGTTGACGAATTGGTTGATGTTATTACGGATGAAATGAATGAGAAAACCAGTTAAATCACGATATCTACTATAGGAAAACATATATTTCCTGTACGAAATCACACAATGAAATACAATACAAATTAACCATATAAATATTAACACTGTGGACATATATACTGAGTTAAAATATATAAACAACAGATGTCGGGGACGATAACATTAGCAACGTTACCAATGTTTGACAGAACTACCAACGATGACGAATGGTACACAGTGTTACCAACGGCACGATGTCATTACTAGAGGTAGAAATTAATTTTTCCATACGTAAACTAAATAATACTTCCATAAAACTATTACACAATAAATAAAGATTACCAAAAGGCCACAGAACCTAACAAACCCACCTAACCTTGCCTAGAAGTACCCCGGTCACAAAACACATATAATAAGAATGGGGGAATGACTTACCTTGATACACAGTACTACCAACGGAGACGAATGGTACACAGAACTACCAACGACACGATGGCATTACTAGAGCTAGAACTGCTAAATATCTCCTCAGATATATTCAATAATTTCTCCATATAACTGGTACGAAATATATAAAAAGTACAGAAAGGCCACAGAACTTAACAAACCCACCTAACCTTGCCTAGAAGTACCCCGGTCACAAAACACGAATAATGACTATTGAGGAATGACTTACTTTTATGAAGGAAACGTCGAAACTTGCTGGACTCGGAAGGAAGAGACTGACGGATTAACTTCTATGACTGGGATTAAGAAAATGGTCAACATAACCTGAATTATCACCAAAATCACCATGGAATTGAGCCACTGCATTTAGATACGGAATGCTGCAACCGGTACAAGTTTCTATAATATGTTCCATCTCAAAATACGTGAAAAAAACGCACTAGTAACGAAGGACGAGTAACTAGGTCAAAGGTTAAAACGGGAAAGGCAGGGGAACAATGGGTCGGAAAACAGCGCATACAGAGATAAAGGAAGGGGGGGGGGGGTAGGGAGATATTTGAATAGGCCTAGAGTGATGATTGGTAAAGGGAAAAACAACGAACAAAAGAGAAAACATGAATGAACTAAATACGGAAACTAGACGAAAGAAAAGTTTTATAAGACACAGAGGAGAGAAAAGGAACTAACCAACAAAAATAAATACAAACAATATAGGAAGATAAAATGGAATGAACGTTAAATAATAGTGAATGGGAATATAAAATGAGGAGATCATACCGAGAATTAACTGGATAAAAAAACTAGTCCAGGGTAAGTATTTATGTGAAACCGGGAAGGGATAAAGAAATAACCCAACAAATGAAACCAATATAGGAAGGTAAAATGTTATGAATGATAAATAATATTGAATGGGAATAAAAAATGAGAAAATAACACTAATAAAAAGAGTAAAAGGGGGAGTGGAAACTCCTGCGCAGGGGGCGGGGGGATATATGCGCAGATCGGAAACTGATGAAACGAACGTATGAACAAATGGGAAAGCAAATAACCAAACAAATAAACCCAATATAGGAAGGTAAAATGGAATGTATGATAAATTATATTGAATGGGAATATAAAATGAGAAAATAATACGGTAATAAAGAGTAATAATGGAGAGAAACGAAGGACGGAAAGTGGGGCGAACGAACAAACGAACAAATGGGTGCTAATGTTAGCATGAAACGCTAACATTTGATCTACATCAGGTATGGAATGTTAACATTTAATCTACATCAGGCGTTGGCAGCACTGGTTACTGTATTACTACAAGAAATAACCTTTGAAACGGGTCCTCCCAAATATATCCAGGTATACTGATTTGTCTTTTCCTACGGTTATAATAAATACCAGAAAGAAATGTATAGAGAAGAAAAGGACTGAATTACGGTTATATATCGATTCCCCAGTATGTTTTCCCCACCCAAAACCCCGAGTTCCCACTGGGGGTCCCCCATTATCGGCGGATATAGATGTATATATATTTCTGTAACTATTCATTTGCGACGGGAACGAGTGTTATTTTCGAAGGGAGCGTAATTTTTCCTATAAGAAAAAGTAGTTGGAATACTAGGATACATTGAGATGTAATAATATACAATGAAACCCAAAAGGGGTTAAATCTCGTTATTTGCTATAGGAAATCATATATTTCTTGTGCGTAGTCACTCGATGTAATAATATACAAAATTACCAAAATGTGTACTTACATTTCACAATGATGCACCGTTGTAGGTTATAATAATCCATGATACGAAGCGAAATAAATAAAAGCGGCGCGCTTACATCTTTACTTCTTCACACTCAAAGTTATACTGACAGCAGTGTTGCCAACTTGCCAGATGGGTTGGTTGGTCCGGTTAGACTAAATTTCCTTGTTTTGGTCTTCAAAAATTCCCCTTTTCAAGCTAAATTTCCCTGTTTTTGTAAGATATATATATATATATATATATATATATATATATATATATATATATATATATATATATATATATATATATATATATATATATATATATATATATATATATATATAGATAGATAGATAATTAGATAGATAGATACAAAATACAAATATTTGTGAGGAAAAAAATACAAATTTACAATAAAAAATATTGTAGGCCCATAAGATGTCTTTGAAGACAAAGTAGGCCTAATTGTTTCACAACTATATGGGGTATTCTCTAAAATATCCATCCTTGCTCTTTATCAAGTGTTATTTTTCTTCCTTCACACTAAAGAAAACTAAAGTAACACATATAATGAAGGTAAAATAGATTTCTTAAATAAACAGGAGTGCATAATGTGTTGAACGCTTATATGCCGCTAACACAATTTCCTTGAGGAGAAAATTCCAAGAAAATAGTAAAATCATCATCATGAAGATTTTCTCTTTGTTTTCAAGCCTATTGTCTGAAAGAAATTCTTTGGGTCGGATTAAAAGCTTCCTTAATCCTATACAGAAGGTATCCCTCGCCTTTCTTTACGGGAGCGTTAATCTCTAACGCCATCCTTCCCACAGCTAATCTCTCGACCTACTCCCACCGCCATCTATTCAGAATCAGAACCCTTATTAACAGAACCGATCTTTTGACTTTTAGTTTAAGATTTCACGGCTTCTCCCATTTTTTTTCCCTACAATCTATCATTTTTTTTTTCATATATGAAACCTTAGAGCAGATTTTCCTTTTTTTCCCTGTTGATTTTGAAGTCTTTTCCCTTTTTCCCTTTTGGACCCAAAATTTCCCCAAAACGGAAATTTCCTCCATCTGGCAACATTAATAACTAACGGTGACGGATCACAAGTCAGACTTACAATTCCCAATGCTGTACAGAAATCCCTAGATTGTGGTCTGGAAGTTTGTATGATTGGCCTCGATTTTAGTGCTGGCTTTGGTCGCGTTAATCTTGAGGCCTTTTTTTTTTTTTTTTTTTTCTTTTAACTCAAACAGTTTGGAATCGATGGTCGTTTCTCAGCATCATTATTAACTTTATAAGTAATGGATCGCAAAAAGTGGTTGCTGATCGGCACCATAGTGAGTATAGTGTTCCTCAGGGTAGTGTCCTTAGCCCATCACTTCTCAAACTATCTACAGTCTACACTAACATGGGGTTGGGTCTAGAAAATAAACTCGTTGCATATGATGCTACTCTATTGTATCAATTCCATCTCCTGAATGTAGATCTGGGGTTGCTGAATCGCTTAATAGGAGTCTAGCTAAAATTAGTGTATGGTGCAAATTTTGAGGCATGAATTTGAATCCTAACAGAACTCAAAATTATGATTGTAAGTAGGTCAAGGACAGTCGCTCCTCAACATCCGGATCTCAGTATTGATGTTTTTTTTTTTTCTTTTTTTAACTAAATGATCCTTTTAAAATTCTCGATGGGATTCTCGACAGCAAGTTTACATTTGAGAAACACATTAGGTCTGTGTCTTCTTCACTTGCATAGAAAAATTGGCTTATTGAGAAAATCTTATAAAATTTTCAGTGATCAATCTATTCTGAAGAAGTGTTTTAATTCTTTCATTCTACCTTGTTTCAAGTATTGTTCTCCTGCCTGGTCTTCAGCTACTGATTCTCTTTTAATTTGTTGGACAGGAACTTACGATCTATTAAATTTCTTATTCCTGATCTAGATATTAATCTCTGGCACCGTCGTTCAATTAGTTAGTTATGCTTGTTACATAAGATTTTTCATAATTCTGAACATCATTTACATTCATATCTTTCCGGACAGTACCGTCCTGTTCGTAATAATAGGTATGCAGTTAATTCTGATAGTCAGGCCTTTCCCATCATGAGGCTCAATAATACACCGAATTCTAGAAGTTTTATTCAAGCGGTGACCAAGTTGTGGAACGATCCTCCTAATCGGGTAGCTGAATCGGTAGCACTTCAAAAGTTCAAACTTGCAGTAAATATTTTTATGTTGAACAAGCTGACATGAGTCTCTTTATAGCTTATATATGAAAGATTCTTTTTATTGTTGCTTCTGTTTTTAAAATATCTAATTTCAATTGTTCATTACTTCTCATATCGTTTATTTCCTTTCCTCGCTGGGCTATTTTTTCCTGTTGGAGCCCTTGGGGCTATAGCATCCTGCTATTATTATTATTATTTCCAACTACGATTGTATCTTTGATAATAATAATATGAGGATGATAATGAATTACAATCTTTAGTAATGTATTTGATAAGAAAAAAAAATTCTTTAGACAATAAGCAACAATTCATTTATTAATCCATAACATTCTTTTACCTGACATATAAAGAAACAATTCTTGGAAATGCCTTCCTATAGTGGATAAGAGATGTCATTGCTAAACAAATTATCAAAGATGAACTTCGATATAGTGAAATTGATATCATGCTGGACACTATACTCTTTCCTATACTTTTTCTATAATCATACTGAAGATATTTTCGAATAGCTTTGAACATTTAGGAAATAATATGTCTTTGCCACTGCGAATAGCGACTTTAACTCAGTATTCTTAATTTAAAGAAAAGAAAAGAAAAATAGACTTAAGTTATCTGAAAAATGCGCACAAGACCAACAATGTTCAGATTATTAAGAAGAAATGATTCCTTAAGTTGTCACTCTACATGGAAGAGATGAAAAATAAAAAAACTATGTGTCTTGTGTTTATAAAACTTTAAGAAAGTTTAATTTACTCCTTAATGCATTTCCCATCATTGGTATTGCACTTATCGATTCCTGGTTCCTAACTGCTCACTCCGCAAAATAAGATTGCGGGCACTCGCATTATAGGTAGGTGCAAAACTTCTAAGCTTATTCATATCGTTGTAATTAAGCTTAATTTACCTGTACCTTAAATAAATTAATAATGAAATTCTCAATCTTTATTTTTATCCCATTCTATCTTGCAATCAATTGGGATAATAACTTATCATCAGTTTTGGCAACTTATTGTGGTCAGTTTAGACTTTTTAAACTCTTCTTTCAT
Source organism: Palaemon carinicauda (assembly GCF_036898095.1). NCBI lineage: Eukaryota > Metazoa > Arthropoda > Malacostraca > Decapoda > Palaemonidae > Palaemon > Palaemon carinicauda. The sequence goes on along the minus strand of NC_090769.1, from coordinate 656,238 downwards.
ACCGTCAACAGAAACCATCACAGGCTTGCTTCATACAAAACAGCTTATAAAGGGTGCATGCTGCTATGACTTTAATGTAAGCAAATCACTCCTGGAAAGAAAAGCCAGTACAGGAAGTCATATACATAAGCATGTAGCCCATATGGTCAGTTTTATTTTCCATGTATCTACTTGTATCTAAAATTTTGAGGGCATCAATTGCTTGCTTCCTTGTATTTCACATATTATGTGGGAATAGTTTTGTCTATTTTATTTCTGCTTGTCTTTTGTTTTTCAATGCAATATATGTCTGAGTCATACTGTACTGTATTGGATGTTTTTTTTTTTCTGCCTATGTGGATATAAAAATTGCTTGTACTAAGTGCATACTATTATATGTTTTTGAATTATATCTTTGAGTTATACTGTACTGTATTGGAAGTTTTTTTTTTTTTGCCTAAGTGGCTATAAAAATTGCTTGTACTAAGTGCATACTATTAAATATATGTCTTTGAATTATATCTTTGATTTATACTGCACTGTATTGGATGTTCTTTTTTTCTGCCTAAGTGGCTGTAAAAATTGCTTGTGCTAAGTGCATACTATTATATGTCATATTTGTGGGGAAAATGCATTAAATCTTTGCATGTCTACTCATGTTGCTTTTTGCCATTTATGTAGCTTGTCTAGGCTTCTCCATGCTTCATATATTATCAGATGTCGTTTTGTTTGAATAAGGTGGATAACAAAACTTCATTAAGCTCTACAGATTTTTCCTCAGATATTTACCCAATGAGTTGCAGATTTCTACAGATTTTTTGAAAGAATTCCTCAGATTTTCCTAAATTCAGTCTGGCAACACTGTTCATACGCATTGCCCTACTTGTGTATGCAACCAGATGCCTGCTAGGATTTTGCACCATATCTACACTGATGTGTAGTTTCATTAACTGTCTTAATTTTGGGAATGAAAATGAATGTTCTGTAGTATCTTCTTCATCTTTTAAAAGGTCACACAATTCATCTGTGCATTTATTTTCCCCTGAAAGATCGTTATTTTTAATCTATCAAAAAATGGTATTAGCCTGCACCTTCCTCAACCGTTCGGCACACGGGCGCTCCGAAGAGCATGGTTTCATTTTTATTTGTCTGTAGCTTTATCATCTTTAGCTTCACAGCTGAGGCAGGACACAGAACCATCCCCAGATGCAACCCACAACGCATTGTCTGACACCAGGTCCCTAATTATACTGCTAGGTGGACAGAGGCTTTGGGTGTGAAGAAACGAGCCCGTCTGTTTCTCCTCGCCGTGGATTCGAACCACAGGTTTCCCGGGTGTGAATCGGGCGCGTTAACCACTACGCTACGAGGTACCCAAAATCCGTACTAGTAAACGTTAATTGGGTGTGTGCACTCGTTTTCTATGTTTCATCGTTTTCTCTGTGTGAGCGCTCGCTTTTAAACTGACAATTGCCTACGAATATCTTTTGAAGCTGAGGATATAGAAACAATCAGGATCCTGGGTGCAATAATGAGAAATTGGTGATTTGTATTGAAAGGAATGTAGGCTACTTGAACAAATCGACAATGAAACTTTTAAAAACATTGTTACTATGGAAATAAAACTTATGAAATCGATAAAATATTTCATTACGATTTTTTTTTACAAGGTAATTATTTACTTCCGTTTGCCGCCCGTTGAGATACTACCGCTAGAGAGTCATGGGATCCTTTGATTGGCCAGACATTACTACATTGGATCCCTCTTTCTGGTCACGGTTCACTTTCCCTTTGCCTATTCTTTACAGACTCTCCTCTGTCCTCATACACCTGACAATACTGTGATTATCAAACAATTCCTCTTTGCTCAAGGAGTTAACTACTGCACTGTAATTGTTCAGTCGCTACTTTCTCTTGGTAAGGGTAGAAGAGACTCTTTAGCTATGGTCAGCAGCTCTTCTAGGAGAAGGGCACTCCAAAATCAAACCATTGTTCTCTAGTTTTGGGTAGTGCCATAACCTCTCTACCATGGTCTTCCACTGTCTTGGGTTAGAGATCTCTTGCTAGAGGGTACTCGGGCACACTTTTCTATCTTATTTCTCTTCCTCTTGTTTTGTTAAAGTTTTTATAGTTTATTTAAGAATTATTTATTTCAACATTGTTACTGTTCGTAAGATATTTTATTTTTCCTTGTTTCCATTCCTCACTGTTTTTTTTCCCTGTTGGAGCCCCTGGGCGTATAGCATTCTGCTTTTCCAACTAGGGTTGTTGCCTAGCAAGTAATGATAATGATAAGGATATATATATATATATATATATATATATATATATATATATATATATATATATATATATATATATATATGATAAATTTTGCACATTTTTACGTGTTTTTCATATTCAATCTTTGTTCGTGGCCAAGTGGGTTAAGTCACTGTCTATATAAGCTTGCCGACCAGGGTTCGATTCCCGGCCGGAGCCAAGCTCTTGTCTTTGTGAGATTTCGCCTGGGTCTGTGATCCCGAGGTTGTTAAGAGAATCCAGACATTAATATATCAAAAATATATATGGCTTATTTGAATATATATATATATATATATACACACACACACACACACACATATATATATATATATATATATATATATATATATATATATATATATATATATATATATATATATATAATTCATGATTTACCAAATGTAATACAGTATTACAATATATGATATAGGCTACAAATGACACCTGCAAGTGACCTGAGAAAATATTGCATCTATTTTTTCTTAAAGATATACATTAATATAATGAATGCTCCACTACGATTTTCAATATTGTTTTGTATCTTTTAGTGAGCATCTTACTGTTCTTACCTTTTGGAAATTTTAATTGAAATAATATCTGTTCTTGTGTCTTTGGTTTTTATTTTACCGTTCAAAACAACTATAGTTACATCGTTTTCTTTTTTTTAATGCAAAAAATAATATAGTTTTCGTATAAAAATTCACCTGTCTTTGTACAGATTATATCTATCTTTCGCGAGTTGAACATCACAGACTAGAAATCAAACGAGAAAAAATATCATTGCCGATTTTTTTATCTTAATGTGGGGATTTTATTATCATTAAAAACATTTAATAAATATTCTAGTTAATTATAAATGCACTTATTGATCTCAACTTTCAAGGAAGCAGTTACCCAAGAAACTGGGTTTCTGTACTCAGAATACTTCACAATATTCTTTTTAAACAAAACCTTGAAATGTCCCAGCACTGAACAATATATGTGCAAGTAGGCCTACACAGTAACACATTCAGACAGCACCTGTGCTTTCCATCCTATAATACACAGTCCTCTCCTTATACCAAATCTTTACCAAAACTTTCACTATGTCACACTTACTTACATTTAAATTCCCCCTTTCCCCTTTCGATTCTCACTGGTTCTTTACTTTTAATAATTCACAAAGCCTTAGAGTAATAGACACCGGTGTTTTCCTTGTAAATGGTTTATCTTTATAGGAAAATGTTTCTAGAAGGAAATGCCATTTATGGAGTTCGAATAATTTTCCTTTCCCAGACAGATGCTCAGATTTAAGATGGCCATTTAATTTTCGTGGCTACACTCCGAGACCATGCAAATCAAATACTATTATGGAAGGAACCACGTACAGTATATTAACGTGATTACAGTATAAAGACATACCCAAGTTGTATATAATATTTACCTGAACATAATTAACCTAAGTATATCACAATTCTGTTTTCCTAGCTGTGAAAAAACTGCGTTGATCAATCCAATTTACAAAGGGAAAGGTGATGTAAACGAGCTAAATTCATATAGGCCCATTTCAAATTTATCCTACGTGTCAAAGCTTATTGAAAAAGTCATAAGTGAGCAATTATGGGCGCATATTGACGAGTTAGAGGTATTCCCGGAAAATCAATCAGCCTACAGAGCTAATCATTCTACAGAAACTACTTTGTGCTCAATAATGAATGATATGATAGGTCTTCTTGATGGGGGAAAGTGTGGAATTTTAATTATGTTAGATCTTAGTGCTGCTTTTGACACTGTTGTACACGAGTACTTACTTGACGACTTAAAGTCTATTGGGGTGACTGAAGAAGCACTGAAATTTTTGCGAAGTTACTTAGTGAACAGGAAGACTATTGTAGAAGTTTCTGGAAACCGATCCAATGAGAGAATTCTTATGAAGGGTGTACCACAGGGTAGTGTCCTGGGCCCTATCTTGTTTAACATATATACTATCGAGCTATCACACATCTTGAAAAAACAAAAAGTGGGTTTTAAACTATTTGCAGATGATACCCAGTTTTACCTCTCAATTTCAGCAACACAAGATACAAAGAAGAAAATTGATGAGATAATGACTGAAATAAAAACGTGGATGCAGAGGAAAAAGCTCAAATTAAATTATGATAAAACAGAATGTATGTTCTTTGGCACAAAGGTGGCTTTGAAGAATTACCAGTTAATTCAAAGTATAAAAATTGGTGATGCTGATGTTGGGATTGTGCCTGTTGTGAAAAATTTGGGTGTACTGATAGACTGTAATTTGTCAATGAAGGACCAAATTGTGAACACAGTGAAAGTGTGTAACTATCACCTGAGAAACATAGCATTTATTAGAAAATATTTAACAGAGGGCAGTACAAAAATTTTAGTGATGAGTCATGTAATATCAAGGCTTGATTATTGCAATTCTCTGTACTACAAATTGCCCAATACACTACTAAGAAAGCTTCAAAATGTGCAAAACCGGGCGGCTAGACTGATAAAAGGCATTAAATTTCGGGAGAGAATAACTCCTGCACTGATCGATCTACATTGGTTACCTGTTAAGGCTAGAATTGAATTTAAAATTTGCTTGTTGACTCACAAAGCACTTACAAGTGATAAGCCTAAATATCTTCGTGATTGCTTGGTCCCCTACCCTGAAGCTACCAGTGCCGCTGTAAAGAGTTAGACATGCAGATGACCCACATAGACTATTCGAAATTAGTGTGAATCATGCAATAGGAGGAAGAACGTTCAGTTATGCTGCACCGAGACTCTTTAACGACCTTCCACTCGATATCAAGAATAGCAACAATGTGGCAGCTTTCAAGAAAAACCTGAAGACTTATCTTATCAGAAAGTGTTATAATAGTGACCTGAAAAATATTAAGCCTGAATACAAATGCTAGCGAAATAACTGATAACGATACAGAGCAAAATATCAACTGGAAAGAAATTATTTTTTTTCACACACCAAGGCCCGCCTGAACAGACCTTTAGTGTTTGATGGAGGACGAGAAATAAACCCGTAAAAGTAAGTAAGTAAGTATGAATGCAGTTTACAATATACCAGTACATAAAAGTAATATAAACAGTAAATCAAATACGATCAGAGATAACTGAAGAATTGCTTCAACTACTGTACGAACGAACTTGACGAAAAAAAGTATTATCAATTGGGAATAATGAAAAAAACTCCATACACACCACAGAGTCAATATAACTAACAAAAAGAGGAATGGGAAGCTTACAAAAACTGCAAACAAAAATTGATTTTAAAGAAAGAATTATTGAAAGAACATTTGAATTGCAGGAAAGCACATAACAAAGTTCTGGTAAAGAAGGTGAGCCGTTGCAAGGGAATGAGTATATTCCTTTATTTATTATTATGTTCCTATAAACACATGTTCGCATTTCCAAAAGCGCCAAGTTACATCAATAATTTTTGTCATTAATTTGATTAATGTCTTACTGCTTGTGGTGAGTATCTGTCTGATGATGTTCTTCACTCTTTTCTAGAGTGAATATTACTTTTAATCTTGTCATTCAGTGATTCATTTTTGTCCCTATTTGATGACGTTTGTTTCTGTCGTTTCAATGAATGTAACATTAGTTACATATTAATATTGCATCAGGTGTTCAGGTCAGACTACAATTTATCGTATTACAAAATTAGGGAATTGTTAATTGCGTATGGTACGGTATGGTAACCTATAGTCAATTTTTTATAATGAGGCGCATTTGCACCAACTCGCAGCGGTGCTATTTTAGGTCGGAAAAGTTGTATACTAGCTGATTGGTTAGAATTATCCTGTCCAGCCAATCAGCGAGCAGGAAACTTTTCCCAGCTAAAAGGGCACCGCTGTGAGTCTGCAAATGCACCTCATTAAAAAAAAATAAAGTATAGTTGCGCAGTGATTTATTTATAAACATTCACGGTACAAACATATAATCACAGATGTACGCCTACGGTATATACAATAGTCGTATATCGTAACTTAACGTAATCTAACCTAAGTACAGTACCTAACCAACCTTAGTGCACTGGTGGTGTATGTATGATGATGGCCATGTCCCATAACTTGCTTATTTTCAACCTTATCGCTATGCCTTTGGCAGTATAAGGAGTGATGGCAGGGTTTCGTTCCCCCCCCCCCCCCCCCCCGTTAAGTGAGGACATGGCTTGTTGATCAGGTGTGGAAGTTTAGGTTAGGCGCCCTTCTATCCACGAGGGAGGTCCTGTCCGTCTTTATGCACAGGCCGCAAAGTCCTCATAAACGTTTCTACTTATCTGACATTAACCCTGACAAAATGATATCGTTAAAGAGGATAGTATTGACGAGGTTTTGGATATAAGGTAACAACAGCCCTCATGGAGACCAAAAACAGTGAAGGGGAAGGGAGGTCCTGTCCGTCTTTATACACAGGCCGCAAAGTCCTCATAAACGTTTCTACTTGTCTCACATAACCCTGACAAAATGTTATCGTTAAAGAGGATAGTATTGACGAGGTGTTGGATATAAGGTAACAACAGCCCTCATGGAGACCAAAAACAGTGAAGGGGAAGACTGAAAAGCTCCTCTACAAAAACCCCGTGCGCATTAGCTCTCTGATCAACGGCATCTATTGCCAACGCCCCCAACTGACAAAAACTACGGTATCAAATGATAATTTTAAATATTAAACTTAGCCGGTGAATATATAATAGCTGACGTCTCGGACGGCTCGACAGAAACACAAAAACTCGCGAGCGATCGCCATGAAGGTTGCGGGTGTGCCCACCAGCGCCAACTATCGGCCAGATACCGCATATACATGTAAACAGCTCCAGTTCTTCTCTGTCGGTCTTGTCGACAAGTTGATTCCATTACTCGCTGTTGACCTGGAGTTTTTCGTCATTCTTGGTGAAGTACTTCTCTTTGGTTTTGAGCTTTCGCAGTGCAGGTGTTTTTATCTTCAATTAAAACTCTTAAACCCTTTTTTGGATAGATTTTATTGTTGATGACTTTGGATTGTTTTTGGATTTTCTTTGACTTTTCAAAATGGCTGACCCTTCTCCGATTCCTAAATTTCGTAAATGTAATGCTAGGGATTGTAACAAACGTCTTCCAAAGGCCTCTCTCGACCCACATACCGTGTGTTCTAATTGCCGGGGTAAAACCTGCCAATTAGGAGATCGGTGTGATGAGTGCGTGGTACTTTCGGAATTCGACTGGCTAGAGTTTGATAAGTATTCTCGTAAGCTTGAGAGAGATAGGGTGAGGAGAAGTTCCTCTAGATCATTAGATTTTTCCTCCTCCCATGCCCCTGAACCTAATCCTTCCCCTGTAGTAGTTGTGCCTGAACCTTCTACTAGCACTCATGAACCATCCATGCGGGATATGTTGCTTGCCATTCAAGCATTGGGCGAGAGAGTTGAGTCTTTGGCTACGGACCGTAATCAACTCATGGCGGATGTGAAAGTGTTAAAGTGTCAGAGTGCCACATTAGAAAATCGTGGGGATAAAGTGATTAGTGCGCAAAGTGTTTTTAGTGTTGCGACCGAGGGTTCGTCTGTTCGTGCTTGTCGTTCGCCTAGTCCGAGACCTCTTGCAAGCTCCCATGCACCAGGGAGAAGTAATGTCGTAGGACTTATGGGGACGAGAGGCTATAACCAACGAACAGACGTTCCCTCTATGGTTTCGGGCGTGTCTCGTCAAGACCGCCCCTACCATAAGACGAGCGAGGCGGTTTTCTCCTCGTCTTCCGAAGGCTTCTCGCGAAAGAAACCGTGGAGCAAGGTTTCTAGACCCTTAAAGCGGAAGTCAGTCCCTTCAGGACAGGTCCAGCGTCCTGGCTGTAGCCATTGGGACAGCTCTGACCCTGTGCAGTCATCGGAAGACTGCTCGCCGCCTAAACAAAAGCGTAACATGGGCTCCGAGAGTCTTAGTTTAGGCAATGTTTTGCCGTCACAGACGTTACCATCGTCTCGACCCGTACCGACTCCCGTTGATCCTAAATGGGTTGTCCTGCAGGATATGCAGAATAAGCTTGCCTCCCTTATGGAGGAGTACTGTATACCGTTGAGCAGGTTCACGATGATCCTCGCCGTTACGCTGATAGAGATCCTGGCCGTCAGCCGCCCAAATGAGCCTTTGCTCGTCCTGTTGACGTTGACGTTACAAAGTCACGTCAGTCACGTGACTTGGAGCCTCACTCGATGCAGTCCCGTGTTGACTTTCAGCCGCTTGTTGACGTTCAGCCGCTGCCGCATGCTCGTGTTGACGTTCAGCCGCTGCCGCATGCTCGTGTTGACGTTCAGGACGTTCGCCAACCAGCTAAGTTGACTTGTTTTGACGTTGAGCGTCAAGCACCGCAGTCAAGAGTTGTTTTAACTGCTCAATCTAGGCAGTCAAGGCAGTCTCGACTTGACGTCGAGCGTCCTCCCGCTCCTGTTGTTGTTGCTGGTCAGTCCTTTAAGCAGTTACATGACGTAGCGTCCTTGACTGCTACTGATGCTCCTTTGCGTGTGGACTCTGCTTGTCAAGCATTGCCACCACGGCAGGTCTCTCCCTTGCTTGAGACTCATCAGTTGTCGGACGAGGTTCCTTCAGATGAGGATGTTGCTGATCCTCCACCTACTGATAATCCTTTGGATGTTTTATCAGACGTAGAAGAGCCTAAGGCTGCGCAACCTTCTATGGATTTTAAAAAAATCATGATGATTTTCAAGGATCTTTTCCCAGATCATTTTGTTACTGCTGCTCCTCGTTCGCCTCCGTCTGAGTTTGCGCTAGGCTTAGCTGCTACCAAGCCTGCCTTTACTAAGCTAGTGCTCTCTCGCTCTTCTAAGAGGGCTTTACGTCTTCTAGGCGACTGGTTGGTTACCAGGAGGAGTTTGGGGAAGACGGCCTTTGCCTTCCCACCTTTTAAGCTAGCTTCTAGATCGAGCGTCTGGTATGACACAGGAGAAGTTCTCGGCTTGGGAGTCCCTGCCTCTGCCCAGGGTGACTTCTCAAGCCTCGTAGACTCTCCCCGTCGCCTGGCCATGAGACGCTCTAAAATTTGTTGGTCCTCCTCGGACCTTGACCATCTCCTTAAAGGGGTATACAGGGCCTTCGAAGTTTTTAACTTTTTAGATTGGTCTCTAGGAGCATTAAGTAGGAAGATCTCGTCTGCTGACCAGGATGTGTCCTTACTTATTATGTCTTGTATGGACAAAGCCATCCGCGATGGCTCCAATGAGCTCGCCTCCACCTTTACGTCTGGAGTCTTGAAGAAGAGAGAAACCCTTTGCTCTTTCCTTTCAGCAGGAGTTACTCCCTGTCAAAGATCGGAACTTCTCTTTGCTCCCTTATCGGCTGCCTTGTTTCCTCAACAGCTGATTAAGGACATTGCTGCTTCGCTTGTACAGAAGGACACACATGACCTGATGGCTTCTTCTGCTCGCAAGGGAGCTCCTTCTTCATCCTTTGTTGTGAGACCCAGAATCGAGACTCCTGCGTCTAGGTTTATCCCGCCCTTTCGTGGCAGAGCTCCCAGCAGGGGAGGCTCTCGTGCCGACGGAAAGAGAGGTAAGAGGAGAGGAGCCAAGTCCTCCCGTGGCAGAGTCTGACTGCCCACGTCCTCAGACAGCGGTAGGGGCCAGACTGAACAACTTCTGGCAGGCCTGGGAGAAGAGGGGTGCAGACCAAGAGTCTGTGTTGTTGCTCAAGGAGGGGTACAAAAATCCTTTGGTACGCAGACCTCCTCTAGTAACAGTTCCTCTAGACCTCTCTCCCAGGTATCGAGAGGAGTCAAAGAGACAAGCTCTACATCATGAAGTGTCTCTGTTGCTAGAGAAGGGAGCGGTGGTGAAAGTCTCGGACCTTCAATCGCCGGGATTTTACAACCGTCTCTTCCTAGTCCCAAAGCATACAGGAGGTTGGAGGCCAGTGCTGGACGTCAGTGCGCTCAACGTTTTTGTTACGAAAACAAAATTTACGATGGAGGCCACGAAGTCCGTCCTAGCAGCGGTCAGAGAGGGAGACTGGATGGTCTCTCTCGACCTGCAAGATGCGTACTTCCACATTCCTATACACCCGGATTCCCAACCGTTTCTGAGGTTTGTTTACAGGAATGTGGTGTACCAGTTTCGAGCACTGTGCTTCGGCCTCAGTCCTGCTCCTCTCGTGTTTACGAGGCTCATGAGGAATGTGGCAAAATTCCTTCATTTATCGGGAATTCGAGCCTCCCTGTACTTGGACGACTGGCTTCTCAGAGCATCGTCCAGTCATCGCTGTCTGCAGGACCTACACTGGACGTTGGGTCTGGCAAAGGAGTTGGGACTTTTGGTCAACTTAGAAAAGTCTCAACTGATTCCATCCCAGACGATTCTCTATTTGGGGATGGAGATTCGCAGTCTAGTTTTTCGGGCTCTTCCGTCTGCCACCCGAATAGAACAAGCCCTGCTCAAAGTCCGACTCATGCTGAAAAGATAACGTTGTTCAGTAAGAAGTTGGATGAGTCTCGTAGGGACTCTGTCATCCCTGGAGCAGTTTGTCTCGCTAGGGAGACTTCACCTTCGCCCTCTCCAGTTCCATCTAGACTCTCACTGGAACAAGAGCAAGACTTTAGAAGCTGTATCAATCCCGGTCTCCGAGCCAGTAAAAGCATGCCTGAACTGGTGGGACAGCAACATAAGTCTGAGAGAGGGTCTGTCCCTGGCAGTCAAGAACCCAAACCACGTGTTGTTCTCAGACGCGTCGGATTTGGGTTGGGGTGCGACTCTGGACTGTCGGGAATGTTCGGGTCTTTGGACGTCGGTTCAGAAGAGCATGCACATCAACGGCAAGGAGCTATTAGCAGTCCACTTGGCCTTGATGAGTTTCGAGAGCATTCTTCGAAACAAAGTGGTAGAGGTCAATTCAGACAACACCACAGCTTTGGCGTACATCTCCAAGCAAGGAGGCACTCACTCCCACACACTGTACGTGATCGTAAGGGACCTCCTCATATGGTCAAAAAATCGAGGCATCTCCCTGTTGACAAGATTCATCCAGGGGGACTTGAACGTCTTGGCAGACTGTCTCAGTCGGAGAGGTCAGGTGATCCCCACGGAATGGACCCTCCACAAGGACGTGTGCAAGAGTCTTTGGGCGACTTGGGGTCAACCCTCCATAGACCTCTTTGCCACCCCGTTGACCAAAAGGCTCCCGATCTATTGCTCGCCAGTCCCAGATCCAGAGGCGACCCACATAGACGCGTTTCTACTGGACTGGTCTCACCTGGACTTGTACGCATTCCCACCATTCAAGATAGTCAACAAGGTACTGCAGAAGTTCGCCTCTCACGAAGGGACAAGGTTGACGTTGGTTGCTCCCCTCTGGCCCGCGAGAGAGTGGTTCACAGAGGTACTTCAATGGCTGGTAGACGTTCCAAGGAGTCTTCCTCTAAGGATAGATCTCTTACGGCAGCCCCACGTAAGGGATCTTCATCAAAGCCTCCCCGCGCTTCGTCTGACTGCCTTCAGACTATCAAAAGACTCTCAAGAGCTCGAGGCTTTTCGAAGGAGGCAGCCAGAGCGATTGCGAGAGCTAGGAGAGCTTCTACCATCAAAGTATACCAGTCGAAGTGGGAAGTCTTTCGAGACTGGTGCAAGTCAGCATCTATTTCCTCTTCCAGTACCTCTGTAGCCCAAATCGCAGATTTTCTCTTACATCTGATAAATGTTCGCTCCCTCTCAGCACCCACTATTAAGGGCTACAGGAGCATGTTGGCGTCTGTCTTTAGACATAGAGGCTTAGATCTTTCCAATAATAAAGATCTCCAAGATCTCCTTAAGTCTTTCGAGACCTCTAAGGAGCGTCGTATGGCAACTCCTGGAAGGAACTTAGACGTGGTCCTAAGGTTCCTAATGTCCGACAGGTTTGAGCCATTACATTCAGCCTCCCTGAAGGATCTCACCCTCAAGACACTTTTCTTAGTGTGCTTGGCTTCGGCTAAAAGGGTCAGTGAGATCCATGCCTTCAGTAGGAACATCGGCTTTTCCACGGATAAAGCCACATGTTCACTTCAGCTTGGTTTCTTGGCCAAAAATGAACTGCCTTCTCGTCCTTGGCCTAAGTCATTTGATATACCTTGCCTGTCAGAGATCGTAGGCAACGAACTTGAAAGAGTACTGTGTCCAGTTAGAGCTCTTAAGTTCTATTTAGCTCGTACCAAATCCTTACGAGGTGGATCTGAGGCCTTGTGGTGCTCAGTTAAGAAGCCATCATTACCTATGTCAAAGAATGCTTTGTCATATTTTATTAGATTTTTAATCCGAGAGGCTCATTCTCACTTGAGTGAAAAAGACCGTTGCTTGCTTAAGGTTAAGACGCACGAAGTAAGAGCTTTAGCAACTTCCGTGGCCTTTAAGCAAAATAGATCTCTGCGAAGTATTATGGACGCGACCTTTTGGAGAAGCAAGTCGGTATTCGCGTCATTTTACTTAAAAGATGTCCAGACTCTTTATGAGGACTACTACACACTGGGTCCATTCGTTGCAGCGAGTGCAGTAGTGGGTGAGGGTTCTACCACTACATTCCCTTAATTCCAATATCCTTTTAATCTGTCTCTTGAAATGTTTTTAATCTTGTTTTGGGTTGTACGGAAGGCTAAGAAGCCTTTCGCATCCTGGTTGATTTGGCGGGTGGTCAAATGTCATTTCTTGAGAGCGCCCAGATTGAGGGTTTTGATGAGGTCCTGTTGTATGGGTTGTCGCCCTGGATACTTCAGCTCCTGGGAGTCTTTCAGCATCCTAAGAGGATGGCTGGGCTTCGTGAGGAAAGCAGACTAACAAGGCAGAGTAATCGTCAGAGTCAGCTTCCTTACCAGGTACCTATATTTATTTGGGTTTTGGTATGATATAACTGTCAAAAACTCTAAGCATATACGCCGTAAACTGTATTAATACTGGTCTCTACCCACCACCATGGGTGTGAATCAGCTATTATATATTCACCGGCTAAGTTTAATATTTAAAAATGATATTTTGATTATAAAATAAATTTTTGAATATACTTACCCGGTGACTATAAAGACCCAGCGGGATGAGAAGAACTGGAGCTGTTTACATGTATATGCGGTATCTGGCCGATAGTTGGCGCTGGTGGGCACACCCGCAACCTTCATGGCGATCGCTCGCGAGTTTTTGTGTTTCTGTCGAGCCGTCCGAGACGTCAGCTATTATATATTCACCGGGTAAGTATATTCAAAACTTTATTTTATAATCAAAATATAATTTTTTGTATTTTAAGCCCTTAACAAGTGGTGTAAGGGCTCCCCCATGTGCCAATTTTCAGTGGACAGTGGCTGCCAAAATTTTGTAGTGTCACCAAAAAGTAGAGAGGGGAACTAAACATCCCCACCACTAATATTTGGCTCTAGTTTGGGTAAATGTGCTTAATTTCTCACCACAATCCCTAACTGTATGTGGTTGGTTGGGACACATCTAAGTAGAGTTTCTTATTACTTGTCAAATTGATTTTCCTAATTGGAAAAAAGTTGTTTATCTTTAGCTTCATAATTGTCTGAAACACGATACTGTATTATGAAGCTACTTGTATGATTCACGAAATATGATGCCTTGCCAGAAGTGAAGCCTGTTGGGAAACAAACATAGGGTTGAAACTTAGTTCTATTGTAAGCTAAGGATATGGCATTCTAATTAAGTAGGTCTCAGGAAGTTCATAGTCTGGCCCCGGTAGGTAAGTAGGGAAGGATATGGCTCCTAGGTTAGGTTATGTGGGGAACCCTTGATTAGATTGTGTTTTTGTGCTTTCCCATATAATATATTGTTTTTCAGTCAATATTTAAAATTTTACACTGTCCATCCAAACCAACTGCAAAGGTTTTTAGTATTCAACAGTAGTGACAAACTTAATTTATATTAGGGCTATTTTTTATCTTTGAGTCTAAATGTATACAATAGTCGGAACTGATCTATGCCATCTGTTGCTAATGCACCTTTGTGGTTACAATTTGGATGTACAGTAGTAGAGCAAACTCTCACTGAAATTGGAGCAACTCTCTTGTCTTCCCTTTATGATCTTTGGTTAAGACAAAAAAACTCTGTGACTTTTCCAAAAAAACTCTTTGTGACTTTTGGGTACATTTATGTCTTTTTCTTCTTTTAATTTTACTACACTATTACATGCCAGTCTCTTAGATTAAATGTTTATCTGTGTCACTAGCCATTCTGAAGGATAGAAGATCTTTATCGCCTTGTTCCAGCAGTTCGTGACAAGGACTTAGAACCCAAGTCATCTTGACTTCAATCTTTCTCTCCTTCTTACAAAGGCTACTACCGGGGCAAGAATGACTTACCCTCCTGTCCTTTGGGGGGAGACACTACCACTCTCCCTTCAGTTCGGAAGGAATGAGATATCCTGAAACACAGGCTACCCTAGCCTTCTGGAAGAACTTGTTGGAGGAGCAAGTGCTATAGGCCACCCGCCAGTGACTACCCACACCTTGTTATAAATTTTGACAGCTGAGTTTCAGCCGACTCGAAAAACATACTCCTTTTAAAGAACTCTGATTTGTATTGATGGGAAAAATACAAATTATTTTAAAATTATTTGATTTTTATCATTTTTAGTGTAATTTTATAGGAATGTGAGGTTTATTGTGTCACGAATGTTGGGTTATTACAGTGCCCTTTCATTTCCAAAAAGTTTATGTGCTAGGATTAGTCGATTAAAATGAGCCTGGAGCTTGAGTGTCAAATTTTGGGGTGAGGTGTTGGCCCTCAAATGTTTAATGGTGTTGCATAAGCTTATGGTAATTAGACAAGTCGGAGATTGTCTTTCTTTGGTACTACACTATAGTTTAACCTTATATATGTGCAAGGAATAAAAGTACAGTACTGTACTTTGAAATTTCATCAGGCACCAAGTACAGTTCTATTACTTTTACCCTACCATCCATTATGTATAAAAAGCATTTGTTATTATTCCAAAGTTAACTGATACTGTACCAGTAGGCTGTTAAAGGAGCCCTAATTTCATAATTGCATTTGAAATGCTTGAATTTTCTTTCAGTACAGAGATTTTCTGCAAAATTGTATGAGAAGTTTGACAATTTGGTTATCTGAAATTCAAATATATACAGGTATTTTTAATTGAGCCATACTATAGACCTACTAAAAGTAAATTAGTCAATCCATATTTTTTTGAGGAGTAATGGTTCCCCTGTTAGTATACTGTACATACTTTATTTTTAGTGTGTTAATCTTTGCCTTTATTGGTGAATATAGCATATGTACAGTATATTAGGATCTTTTAATTCAAGAAACATGGAAAATATTTTAATAATGTTGATAGGTAAGTTACTTAGTCATATATCTCACAACTCTTTCTCCATTTACAGGGTGCACATTGTTACAAAGAAGACTCCTCTTGCTTGTGGGAAGGTATGCCGTACTGATCAAGATGAAAGCTAAAGAAACAAATAAACGTTTTGTTAACCATTTAGGCCTCAAACTTCAGAAGAGAAAAGATGAAAGAAAGCTGAAGAAAGGGAAGAAAAAAAATATTAATAATGGTGGTAATGATGGTAGTAAGCCAAATGGGTTGAAGAAACAAAACTTACTTAATGGTAAAAGTAAAAAGAAGAACAAAAGGAATGTTTTACAACAAAAACAGGAAGAAAGTAGTGGATTTCAAACAATTTCATCAAACAGTGATCGATTAGCTCGGCTGCAAGAATTTGTAGATCGAGAAGCAGGAAAAGTAGAGAAAGTTGGCAAAAAACAATCAAAATCTTTAGAAACTCCGGTGGAAAGTAATAAAGAGAAAAACTTGATTAAAAATAAACAGAAGCTGTTAAGTATCCAGAGAGATCAAGAGGATGATACAAAAGAAATTAACAAAATGGCTAGACTTCTGGGTCTTAGACCCACACAGAAAAAGAGAGTTGCGCCAATTTTTTCAGATGATTTTGGGGATATCATTGCAGACATAGAGGAAGGTTCAATGAATCGTGCCAAGGCTTATAGTGATAAGGGTAGTTTTAAGAAGTTTCTTCTTTGCGAATCCGACCCAGAAGGAAGTGAATCGTCTGATGATGATGATGATGATGACGATGTTAGGGATTCCCAGGAAATAAGTTCACATTCTTATGGAAAGAACTTGAAAGATGATGATGATGATGAAGATGATGAAGAGAGTTATTCTGACCAACACTTTGGTAATGGATTGGAAACTATCGACGAAGAAGATGCAGATGAGGCAAATGAATCTGAAGAGAGTTATGATGATAATTCTGAGGCATCTGATGACTCTAACAATGAACAATCTGAAGCAGATGAGGCAAATGAATCTGAAGAGAGTTATGATGATAATTCAAAGGCATCTGATGACTCTAACAGTGAACAATCTGAAGAAGAAATAAGCGATGAAGAGAATTCAGATGAAGAATCTACAGATGAGAGGAGAGCGAGAAACTGCTTTTTTGATCTAGAGGCTGAGGAAAGTGACGGAGAAGAAAGTTATGATGAAAAGCCTGTTCATGATGAAACAAAGGAGTATGAACTTGCATTTGAAGGTGGAAGTTCTTTCTGTAAAGCTGATTATATCAATAATGGTATTCTGAATGATATAGATAATTATTCCAGCAACAGTGGTGATGATACTGATCTTGAAGGTTTTGTTGTTAACGATGATGTTGTTGAGCACGAATCCACCAGTGAAGATATTCTAGAAGAAAGTGAATTAAAATTATCAAAAAGATTGAAGCGTAAAAAGAAATTAAAAAAGAACAGACTTAGGATTATTAGTGATAGAAATATGGATAGCTGTAGTAGTTCTGATGAGTCAGAGCATGATAAAGACTCAAAATGCAACACAGAAGCTAGTGTGGAGAGGGATGTTGCCAATGGTGAAACTGAATTGAAAGGTAGTCCACTGTCAGTAAGAAAAGGACGGTTGAGAATAAGAAGTGAAAGTGATAAAGAATTGGATTCCCTTCCCCCCAAGAAAAAGGCAAGAGTGGATCCATTGTCAGATGGGGATAGCTTTGAAGTCAAATCCGAGTTAGCTTTAGAATCAGAATCAGTAAACGAAATTGAAGCCGCTAGTGTCACAAATGATTGTGTGACCAATAATCTTACAAATGGTGTTGCCAAAGCAATTTCAAAAAAAGGGAAGAAAAAGAAAAAGAAAAAGAAGAAGGCAATTATGGATGAAAATATTGAAGGGAAAAATGTTAACTCACTTCAGCTTCTGCCAAAACATGAAGATATGGCATCTGGGGAAGGTGATAATGAAAGTGCATTAAAAGGTCCTAAGAAAAAGAAAAAGAAAAAGAAGTTACGTATGAGTGATGAAGTTAGCAACGAAGTTCAAGGCTCAGACCAGAATAATGTAAATTGTAATATAACTTCTGAAAACATTGAAACAAAATCTAATGAGGTAGAGGTGGAAGTCAGTCCAAGTGAAAAGAAAAACAAGAAGAAAAAGAAAAAGAAGTTACGTATGAGTGATGAAGTTAGCAACGAAGTTCAAGGCTCAGACCAGAATAATGTAAATTGTAATATAACTTCTGAAAACATTGAAACAAAATCTAATGAGGTAGAGGTGGAAGTCAGTCCAAGTAAAAAGAAAAACAAGAAGAAAAAGAAAAAATCTATGAAAACAGATGCATTGGAAATTGATAAAGAGGAGAAAAATGTTGAAGATGTGTCCACTGATCATTGTGATGCAAAGAATTCATTAAGTGATGTAGGTGATGAAGCAAATGGTATTAAAGAGGATATTTATGGTCGTTTAGTAGATAAAGAAGGAAACGTAATACATACTAAAAAATCAGAAGCTAACGGTAAATATATACCTCCAGCACTTCGAAAACTTATGGCTATGAATGTCAGTGAAAAGAAAAAAGAACAATTAGCCGTGTTGAAAAGAAATCTAAAAGGTCTTATAAATCGTTTAGCCGAAAGTAATTTGGCAGGAATTGTTAGTCATATAGAAGGCCTATATCAGAAACATAGTCAAAATGATATGAGTGATTGTCTAAGCCAGTTGTTGTCCGAGTCGTTAGTGCTTCCCACTTTAACCCCAGAAAGACTTATTCAGGAGCACATGTTGCTCATTGCAGTTTTATCAGCAAATGTTGGTAATCAGGTATGTATCAAATGCAATGCACACTTGTTCATTATTTTACTTGGAACTGTTTTCCCATTTATTCAATATTGAATTTTGACTAAACTCTACAGTACATTTGATGATTATGAACCTGTCATATACTGAATATATAAAACTAGGGAAATGTAATTTTAGTAAACTGTTCACATGTCATACATTCAAACGTAACTTATTTTTTGTTTACTCAAAATAACAGAATGTCTCTCTAGTCTTATTATCTTAGTGTCTTGAGAGATAAACCTTACTGAATTTTTTTGTAATGCTATAAAGGTTTAGTAAGATCCTCCTTTGGTAGTACTCCTTATGGCGTTAAAGCTGTTAGTGCATCTCACAGTGCACTGTAGGCATTAATAAAATCCCTAGCATTTTCTCCTCTGACCTTAGTTGCCCCCACTTTTTAACATTTTGCTTCACCTGTGTATCCTCGTTTAAGTTTTAATATCAGAGTGCAACTGAAGGTTTTTTTTTGGCAGTTGCACCCCAGCATGAAATCTCCTCCTGTCCCAGCAATGAGTCACAAATTCCATTGATCCATCCTATAGTAGGGTATACCCTTGCTATGATATTTCTCCAGGAGGTTTTCAGTCTTTCAAATTACAAGTCCCCATTATGATTCTGTTTTCTTTATAGAACTCTTATTAATTAAAAATATAAACCTTCCTTGTTAATTATGTTGCTTCTCTTTTGAAGTTTGGCTGTATCAATATTTACTCTGAAAACTAAAAATTTCTCATTTTCTTTCCTTTGAATGGACTCGTTCCTCTATTAAAGTAGGAGACAATCTAGCTGTAATTGGCAACCATTGATGGCTTGTTCAAGCTACAGAGTCTTTGTGTCAACAAGCTACAGAGCCTTTGTCTTTCAGTCTCTGTGTCAACTTCAGCTTGACGACTTTTCTTTTGGTTCCTGCACAAATACGAACCATCGTCCTTTACATAGGAGAATGATAACAGCAAAGCTGGAGTGCGACAGTCAGAAATTATAATGAGGTGTCAAAAATTGGCTGGTGAAGGGAAAAGCACTCCCCCCCCTTTGGCTCACTGACAAACCCCTTCGTTATCAGCTGTCAGTGAGGACGGACATTTTCTTTGGCTGGAATTTTTGGCAGTTTAACTACCTTGTCTTTTTCTCTTAACAGCGCGTTTGCGACTTCAAGTGGGATTGAGCATTCCTGCAGATAAGTGGAAGTGCTCTGGGGTGCTACTAAAGACCTGCGGTACCTTTATGAACACAAGGGAAACTGATCTTCATCAGTTACGCCTGGCCTGCAGAGAACACTCTTGCAGCCAGGCCCCCTGCAACGAGTGTAGGGAGTAGGAGAATTATGGGCAGTAGGAGAAGTTTAAGAAGGATTCTGGGCCTTTGGGGTCATCCTTGAGGTCGAAGAAAGCCCAACTCCCTTCTTCCACCCTCGGTACTCTGCCCTTTGACTCTTCTTCATTGGTTTCCTATGAGGATCAATCGAGTAAAAGTGGTGGCTCTTTAACCTTAAGGCAAGCCCTGGTGCAAGGGGCTCCTTCCTTTTTCCCATAGCAAAACAATGGGGTCTGTGCAGGGAGAGTTTTCTTCTTTTCAGTTAAATGCCTTACATTTGCTTTCACTTTCTTGTAGGCTGTTTACATTAGGTGGTGTTTTCCTGCTGACCATTTAATGTTGTCATGTTGAGGAACCCATTTTATTGGAACAGTAATTATGTGTCCTATATTTGATTCTAGTAAGAGCTGTCTTGGGATGTAGTGACCTCTCCTGAGATAACATGCCTTACAACAGTTTATGTATTTTGCACTTGCTGTTAGCTTTTCTCATTTACATAAAATTATGATTTAAGTCATGCCAATCTTCATGTAGGACAAGTTCTCTCATTTTTCATGTCAAAACTGTAGTTCCCTCTAGTCTCTTTAAGCGGTTTTCATATTCGTTGTAGCTTAGATAAATATTTGTATTTTCTTTGTACAATACAGTATAGTTTTTACATGGAATCTTTTCCAGTATTTACCAGTATAAATCTTTACATGGAAAGATTAAAGGTTCCTGCAATGATAGAATGGGTTGATATCCCCATGGAGGTAGCTCTCCATCACTACAATCTCCACTGTTACACTGCTTGGATTATGCTGTAATTCACTTATATGACAGGTTCAGGTCAATGCCTGTGTGAGAACAGTATGCAGTTGAAATATGAAAAAAATAGTTTGTTCCAACACGAATACTTACCTCGAACTACTTTCTATAGGAGTCACTGGTGATCTCCTCTCCATCGACCAGAGTTTTGCGTATGTTACCCCCCCCCCACTCCGCGCTCTAAGTAGCCTTAACGTCGGCATCAAGGAATGTGCCCCGAGGGTAGGATCAAGGTAGGTCGCTTGCTTGGCTGGGTCACCTTCCTCATTAAGTTCTCTGGTCGCGAGGCGTTCACACCCTCGCTCTCGTATCTCTGTTGATCCTTTGTGTGCGTTCTAGTGTCCCACGTGCTCCCAGCGTGGCAACTTGCGTTTTCCAGTGTGCTTTTCCCAAGTGTTCCTGTGCGTTCACCTTTCAACCGTGTGCTTACCCAGTGTTTTCATTGATTCCCTTAGTGCTTGTGTCGTGCGTTGTGTGCATTATGGAGCAAATTTGCCGTTGTCCTGGGCCTAGAGCCGGGAAATCGTGTGGAGCATTCCTCTCCAAGCCCGAAGTGGATCCTCACTCCCTTTGTTCCTCCTGTAGGGGAAAAGTTTGCTCGTCAGCAGACACGTGCCCCGAGTGTGTAGACTGGAGCGATATACAGTGGGTACGCTACGGTACCAAAAAGAGGAAATCAGCAAAACGTTCCCCCAGGAAAATTAGTGTTTCCTCGTCGATACCGTCACCCAGTGAGCGGTCCAACGGGGCCTCGGTTTCGCCATCCCCTACACAGAGTAGGGGACGAGGTAAGTCTAGTGTTGTGGATGAACAAGGCGTCCTTTCCCAGGAGCCCAGTGTTAGTGCAGTGCCAATGGCGGGCCCCTCTAGGGCTAGTGAAGGACCCAGTAGTGCGTCCGGAGAGTCGGCCCTTGTGCTCGGGGGGCACGCTTCCTCCGATGACCCCTTGTGGGGTAGTAACGCGGTCTCGGTGTCACCGCCGCCCTCGTGGGCCTGTGCTTCTGGTTCGTCGTTAGGGGGAGACAACCAGAGGAAAGTTCGACCTTCGGGTAACGATGCCTTCGGTTGGAGGCTCCCGAAGACGCCGGGTAGGTCACCCCTGAGGATGGATGTGACCCTGGATCCCTGGCTCCCGGGCATGGAACGGTTTGAGTCGTTCCCAACCCTCCCCACGGAAGTCCCCGATGACTTCCTCCAGCCCTCGACCTCTGGCATTCAACGGCCGAAGAAGTCCCCCGCAGTCCCCGCTACCGGCCGACACGCGGTGAACACAGTGTCGTCGGGCTCATTGGACGTCTATTCCTCGTCAGAGGAAGAGGTCAGGGTGAAACACCGCCGTCGGAGGGAGCGGTCCAGGAGCGAGCGTTCCCGCTCGAGGTCGCGCTCTCGGTATAGCAGAAAGCGCTCCCGCTCCCCGAGCCGTAAGTATAGGAGAAGTGTATCTCCCGGTGGCGCCTGGATCTACGTATCTTCGCGGGAATCGAAGGTGCTTCGTTCCCCAGACCGCCGGTCCAGTGAGCGGTCCCCAAGGCTGCCGTCCTCCAAGCACAGCCTTGACCCTCGCGACCTGGCTCGCAGGAAAGACCTCTCGAGAAAGCATAAGTCCTCTAGGCCTCCGGTTCACCCCGCCCAGCGGGGGGAAACGCGCTTCTTGTCAGGCAGCCTGGCCGAACCAGCCCAGCTGGTGCGGCCTTCGGGTCGGAAGGAACGGTTCCCGCTGTCGGGTCAGCCCACGGGAACCGCGCCCTCAGCACCTAGAGCCTTAGGGCGTACGAGAGTCCCCGCTGAACCAGCGGTGCCTGCATTATCCCGAGCCCCTGGTGCGGACTTACCCGCAGATGAGGTCCAGTACCTCGGCAGGACGGCGCCCCTGGCCCCAAGGGCTAGGCGTCCAGTTGGCGTGCCCGGTAAACCGGCTCCCCCGCCCCAGGCCGAGACCTCGGCTGACGGAGGGGAGGGCTCCCCGACGGAGGACAGGAGAGTGGTTAGCCTGATCAGAAGGCACCACGAAATAGCAGAACCTGCAGCTACGGATGGAGATTCCTGGAGGTCAAGCCTGCTGAGAATCATGCAAACTCCCTCCCAACCTAAGACATCCCTAGCACTCCCTCTGGTCCGAGATCTAGTTCTAGGGCAAGAGTATATTGACAAAGTAGTGGCCAGCAATGCCGAGGCTCCCAAGACCCAGAGTGCCTCGAAATTGCTCCAGGGCCTCAAAACCTAAGGGAAGGTCTATGTGCCCGCAGGACGTCGCCCAGGTCCTTGTAAAGTGGAGACAGCCATGGACATTCTGAGTCAAGGCGTCTCAGACGATAGAGCCTCTTCGGCCCCAGTCTGTTTCTCGCCAGCAGAGGCCTCCATGATGGAGGAAATGTCGCGAGACTTAGTTAACGTCTCCTCTTGGCTGGACTGGTGGGCTTCCACGTTGGTGGGTGTTCAAGCCTCCTTCGACCCTGAGGACCCTGATCAGCAAGGCCTAATGAGGGACCTCATTACCTCCGGGGGTAAAACCCTCAAGTTCCTGACCTATCAGTCTCTCGCCCTTACAGCCAACTGGGTTCTCCGTAAGCGAGACACTGTTCTAAAGAAAGTGTCTCGGAAGGTACCAGACAGGGAGGCGCGAGCCATTCGCAGCCTGCCCCTGTGGGGAGAGTCTCTTTTTCCTCTGAAAGAGCTAGAGACCATAATGGGAAAGGTCTCGAAAAAGAAGGAGGCCAACGTCACCAGACCGGCAACTTCTAGGAGACCACCCTACAAGAGGTCCGTCTCGGATAGCGCCGCGATGCCCCAAGCCTCTTCCAGCACTACGAGGAGAGAGGCCCCCTCTTCCTCCTGGTCCTCAACGCCGCAACCCTCCCGCAGGGGAGCTGCAGCGCCCTCAAGCTCCTTCAGGTCGGGTTACTCCGCTTCTAGGAGAGGCAGATCAGGCCGCCCCTCTAGAAGAAGATAGAGTGGGAGGCCCCCTATCCCCGCCCAAGCCTCGGGTTGGGGGATGCCTCAGACAACATTGGCAAGCATGGAAGGCTCAAGGGGCAGAGCCTTGGACAGTGTCCGTCCTAAAGGAGGGCTACAGACTCCCGTTCCTGACGGAACCACCCCCTCTTATTCCGGCCAACCGGACGGAATGGCTAGCTCCCAAAGATCCGTTAAAGAGGACCGCCCTTCAAGAGGAGGTATCCTCCATGTTAGAGAAGGGCGCCATGGAAGAAGTTCCTCTCCCAGGGCCAGGTTTCTACAGTCGCCTGTTCCTGGTGGAGAAAGCGACGGGGGGGTGGAGACCGGTTATAGATCTGTCAGCTCTCAAGTTCGTCAAGAAGACGGACTTCAAGATGGACACTCCAAAGTCAGTCCTGCTGTCCTTGAGGGAGAAAGATTTTATGATGACCGTCGACCTCAAGGACGCATACAGTGAACCCTCGTTTATCGCGGTAGATAGGTTCCAGACGCGGCCGCGATAGGTGAAAATCCGCGAAGTAGTGACACCATATTTACCTATTTATTCAACAAGTATATTCAGACTTTTAAAACCTTCCCTTGTACGTAGTACTGTTAACAAACTACCCTTTAATGTACAGAACACTTAATGCATGTACTACAGTACCCTAAACTAAAACAGGCACAAATATTAAAGGCGATTTTATATCATGCGTTTCCTAAACACGCTAAAAAGCACGATAAAAAATGGCAACCAATGTTTTGTTTACATTTATCTCTGATCATAATGAAGAAACAAACTGGAGGTAGAGCTTTGCTTATTACCCAGACATATTTCCCATATTTTTCCCTTAGAACTACATCACATCTTCCTACTTTAGATATATATATATATATATATATATATATATATATATATATATATATATATATATATATTATATATATATATATATATATATATATATATATATATATATATATTTATATGTATACACATATACATACCTACATATATACATACATACATACATATATACATAAATACATGCATACATATATATATATATATATATATTACTGTATATATATGGGTTATGGAAAAAATCCGCGAAGTGGTGAATCCGCGATGGTCGAACCGCGAAGTAGCGAGGGTTCACTGTACTTCCAAATTCCGATCCACCCCTCGAGTCGGAAGTTCCTCCGGGTGAAATGGGGTTCCCAGAGCCTGCAATTCAGGACTCTTTGCTTCGGTCTGTCAACAGCGCCCCAGGTGTTCACGAGAGTCTTCACGACTGTCTCAGTGTGGGCTCACGAACGAGGCATCCGCCTTATCAGATACCTGGACGACTGGTTGCTCCTTTCCGCCTCAAAGGCCTTCTTGGAGGAACAAGGGAGAAGTCTCCTCCAGTTTTGCAGGGATCTGGGGATTGTAATCAACCCGAAGTAGTCAAATCTATCCCCGTCCACCAGAATGAACTACTTGGGGATGACATTGGACACCATTCAGGGAAAAGATTTCCCTTCGGAGGACAGGATAAGGAACCTCAGGCACATCATTCAGCCGTTCCTGTCAGAACACCCCAGGAGAGCGAAAGACTGGCAGAGGCTGATAGGCCACCTGGTCTCATTGGAGAAACTAGTTCCCCAAGGGAGGATAAAGCTCAGATCCATCCAATGGAATCTCAAGAACCTCTGGTGCCAGACGGACTCACAACAAGTGCTAATTCCAGTCCTTCCAGACACGAGACCCTCCCTGGAATGGTGGCACTGCCAGTCGAACTCCCTCAAGGGGATGCCCTTCGGGACCAGCCCTCCAGAATTACTTCTGTTCACAGACGCCTCCAACCAAGGATGGGGATCCCATCTCCTCGACGGAACTGCACGAGGTACCTGGTTGGAAGGGGAAAAGCAACTCCACATCAATATCCTGGAGTTGAAAGCAGTCCAGAAGGCGTGCTAAAGGGAAACACCGTGGCGTTGATGTGCGACAACGCCACGGTAGTAGCATACATAAAGAAGCAGGGAGGCTTGAAATCGAGGGAGTTGTGCGATCTCACCATAGAGATTCTAAATCGGGCAGAAGAAAATCACGTGGTGTTGTTAGCAAGGTTCATTCCCGGGAAGAAAAACGTTCTGGCCGACGGCCTCAGCAGAATGGGCCAGATAGTAGGGACAGAATGGTCCCTTCTCCCAGAAGTAGCCAGGCTCATCATTCAGCGTTGGGGTTCCCCGGTGATGGACCTCTTTGCAACAGAACTACGCCCAACTCCCAGTCTATTGCTCCCCTGTACCAGACCCGAAAGCAGCCTTAGAAGACGCCTTTCAGCACAAGTGGGACAATCTGGATGTGTACGCTTTTCCCCCTTTCACGTTGATAAGACAGGTGCTCAACAGAGTAAGGACCGCCCGAAACCTAAAGATGACTTTGGTAGCGCCCTGGTGGCCGGAGAGAGAGTGGTTCGCAGACCTAAAAGACCTAGCGAGTCAACCGCCGTGGCCTCTACCCGCCAGGTCAGACCTTCTGCACCAGCCTCACTTTCTCAAGCTCCACGACAACCAACTCTCCCTTCGTCTTCACGCCTGGAGACTATCGAGCGGCTCCTGAAGAAGGAAGGTTATTCTCCCTCCACGGCTAAGAGAATGTCTCTATACCTGAGAAAGTCGTCAGTCGCGGTATACCAGGCAAAATGGGCCTCCTTCTCGAAGTGGTGCTCTGAGAGGCACATTAGACCTCTTAAGGCCTCTGTCCCAGACATTGCAGATTTTCTGGTGTTTCTTAGGGACAAAATAGGAATGTCAATTCCAGCCATAAAAGGGGTTCGAGCCGCCTTAGGCCAAGTCTTCCTCCTGAAGGGCATCGACCTGGGGGCCTCGAGACACATAGCGATGCTTGTCAAGAGCTTCGAGCAGTCTTGCCCCCCTCAGGCGAGGAGGGTGCCCCAGTGGGACTTAGCCA
Source organism: Palaemon carinicauda (assembly GCF_036898095.1). Taxonomy (NCBI): domain Eukaryota; kingdom Metazoa; phylum Arthropoda; class Malacostraca; order Decapoda; family Palaemonidae; genus Palaemon; species Palaemon carinicauda. The sequence continues at coordinate 629,799 of NC_090769.1, read as the reverse complement.
AGGTCCTGAAGATGCTGTGTCGTCCCCCCTTTGAACCCTTGAAGGATATCGTAGACAAAGATCTCGCCCTCAAGGCCGTCTTCTTGCTGGCCTTGGCGTCCGCTAAGAGGGTGGGAGAGATCCATGGGCTGTCATACGACGTCTCTCATTCAAAGGGGTGGAATGAAGTATCCTTCAAGTTCGTGCCTTCTTTTGTGGCCAAGACTCAGAACCCAGCAGTCTGGGACCCGATGTTTGAGGGTTTCTCAATTCCTGCCATCCCTAAGACAGGCAATGCAGAAGACTTAAAATTGTGCCCAGTGCGAACAATTAGGAAATACCTGGAAAGGACAGCGCATCTCCGACCAGGCATCAAGATCCTCTTCGTTTCCACAGGTATTAATAAGAAACAAGTTTCCAAAAACACCATCTCCTTCTGGTTGAGACAAGTTATCGCCAGAACCTACAAGGAGGATGGCATGGCAGTGCCAGGCACTCCCCGGCCTCATGACATCAGGGGCCTGAGCACCTCCTTAGCCTTTGAGAAAAACATGGCAGTGGGGCAGATCCTGCGAGCAGGTACTTGGTCGAACCAGTCAACCTTTACTGCCCACTACCTCAAGGACTACTCAAGAAAATCCTTGGACGGGTTCTCCAATGGAACAGTCATCTCCGCTCTCCAAGCGGTGTAACGGTAAAACCCCAGGCGCATTCAAGACTAGCGACCGGTAGGCACAAGTGCGGTTTCCTACCTCCTACCCAGTTGCTTACTTGCCTCTTCGGGGAGTACCGTCTGTTCCCAGAAAATAACACATTCTTCACGGCTACGCTTCGGGAAGGAACGTCAAAAGAAGTTTTTCAAAGGGTGAGTACTTAGACACTAACGTGAATTTTTGTGTAGTTACCCTCGCTTCCGCTCTTTAGTAGGTCCCGTTATCCATAGGCCTCTTGGCCTCCACGGCCGGGTCAGGGGGTCAGAATAGCACTACCGCCTCCTAAAGTGTAAGTCTCCTATAGAAAGTAGTTCGAGGTAAGTATTCGTGTTGGAACAAATCAAAAATTTTAAGTAATTTTTATTTTTCCTAACATACTTACCGAGAACTACTTTCGGGTAATGGCCCTCCCTTCCTTCCCCGAGTGCCTCTCTTCCCCTGCTAGCATTGTGCTAATTCAATAGAACTTAATGAGGAAGGTGACCCAGCCAAGCAAGCGACCTACCTTGATCCTACCCTCGGGGCACATTCCTTGATGCCGGGGGTAAGGCTACTTAGAGCGCGGAGTGGGGGGGGTAACATACGCAAAACTCTGGTCGATGGAGAGGAGATCACCAGTGACTCCTATAGAAAGTAGTTCTCGGTAATGTTAGGAAAAATAAAAATTACTTGAAATTTTTTATTTTCATAGGAATTCCTGTGTTATTGTTTGATGGATTGGCTTTAGTGTTATTTTAAGCCATTGAAATATTTTCTCTTATTGTGTTTACTCTTTCATTCCCCCACTGTGATTAACAGACACTATTACTCTAACTGTCAAGTAGGCTACTGAATCCAAATTCTATTAGTGTCACTTTTTATTAATAGCTACCTCCAGCAATGTAAAAGTTAGATATTTTCATAATCGGAGTGGAAAGTTATTTTGAAAACCTCGTACATATTTTTATCTTGAAAATATATCATAGTTTACTAAGCTCATTTACAGTAATTTTATTTCCAACCTATCCTTTTCAGAGTTTTTTTTTCTTTTGCTGGGAACTAAAAGTTTTGTAATTTTCACAGGTTGGCGCACACATTCTAACTGATTTTGTTGTTAAATTGCACGAGAAAATGGAAGAACAACCAGATATCAGCTCCAAGGAGTATGATAACATTTTGCTTATTGTAGCAAGTCTCTTCAACTTCCGAGTAGTTGGTGCTCGCCTTATCTACGATATTCTTCAAAGATTGGCAGATGTTTTTCGGGAGAAAGAGGTAAGAATTCCATTGTTTAGTATTTCTACTTGTAGTGATGTCGAAAATTTGTAGTTGATATTGATTGCGTACAGTATTTTTAAACATAAGATTTACCCGGTAGTTTTATATATAGCTTTCGTCTCTGACGTCACGGCAGAAAATTCAAAACTCGCGCCAATCGCCAATTGGATAGCCAGGTGTACCACCCCTGCGCCCTAGTGAGGTACCTGGGAACCATTCCAGGAACCCTCATATTCTCTGCCGTCGCTAGCGGCGACACGTGAATTCTGCTCTCGTCAATATTGATCTTATTTTGGTGAAGTACAAAACTTTGGTTGTTGACTCCCACTTGTTTTTTATCTCGCTTTGGATATTCTTTAATTTGATTTGGATTAGAAAATTTTTTACCTTTGTTTGTCTGAATTTCTCTTTAAATTTTCAAAATGGCCACCCCCCTTTAACATTTAGGTTATGTGTGAGTAGTGGGTGTAAGACCCGAATGGCAAAAGCTTCACTTGACCCCCATTCTCTCTGTGTTGCTTGCAGAGGTAAAGAGTGTGATTTAGGAGATCGCTGTGATGAGTGTGTACTACTATCAGAGCATGAATGGATTGAGTTTGATAGGTATAGACGTAAACTCAAAAGGGATAGATTGAGGCGAAGTTCTTCTCGCTCTTCTAAAGACTTTTCATATCCCCATGTCATTAATCCTGTTCCTTCCCCTGTAGTGGTAGATCCTGATCCCACTATTGCAACTGCTAATGAGCCGTCACTCAAAGATATGTTAGTGGCGATTCAAGCGCTGGGCACTAAAGTGGAATCGCTTTCTGCGGACAGAACACAGCTGGTGTCCGATGTAAGGCAGTTGAAAGGTGAAAGTGGTAAAAGTGCAGTGAAGTTAAGTGCAGTGGAGGGTGCGCCTGCTCGCGTCTGTCGTCCTAGTCCTAGACCTCTTCCAAGCTCCCCAACCCCTGGGAGAAGGAATGTCGAAAGGCTAAAGGAGACGAGAGGCTTGAATACACGAGCAGACGTCCCCTCGAACGTACCTGTGGGCGCTTCCCAGGATGTTCACCCTCTCCAATGGAAATGTGAGGTTAAGTATTTCTCGTCGTCATTGGATGACCCCTTGCCTAAAAGAGGCTGGAAGCTTGCTTCCAGACCTCTTAAGAGGACCTATGATAAGGCCTACCGACGTCCTGCTAGTTCTTGTCCTGGATGTAGTCACTGTGATACACCAGAGACGTTTGAAAGTCCTCCGATTAAACGTCCTTATAGGATCCTCCTATGCTGTCAGGACCAGGCTTAACCTCATTCCAGGCGCCAGCGCAGCCTTCAGACTGGTTTTCACCTTCCAGGCGCTCTGTTCCTCTGAGCGATGAGGAGAACATTGTGGTTTCATCACCGATTTCACAACGTTCAGATCCTAATTTTGCTATGCTGCAAGACATGCAAAACAGGCTCTCGTCGTTTATGCAGAACTACCAGCGTAGCGACAAACCTCAAACCAGCACATGTGACAGTTTTGGTCGGGATCGAGACAGCGAGCAGGCTGTTCTACAAGTTTCGAAACGTCCTGTAGGACGTGTGCTCGAACGCCCTCATAGTCGAGGATCTAAGCTTCCTGCTAGCCTCTATGAACGTCCTTTAGGAAGTGATCATGAACGTTCACCTAAGTCCGCAGTTGACAGCCCCTATATAGAACACGAACGCCCTTACAAGCGCAAGGAGATCTTTCCGTCAGATCGTATGCTCGAACGGCCTTCAAAGAAAGACGGACGTCCTTCCAAACGTGCTGCCGAACGTCCTTCCAAACGTGCTGCCGAACGTCCTGAGAAACAGGCTGCCGTTCGACCTTCGAAACAGGCTATCGAACCTCCTTCGAAACAGGCTCCCGAACATCCTACGGAACAGGCTGCCGAGCGTCCTTTGGGACAGGCTGCCGAACGTCCTGCGAAACAGGCTGTCGAACGTCCTATATTTCAGGACGCTCTTCACTCCTCAAATTATTTTAGTGAACGTCCTCCAGTTCATGTTTTCGAAAGGAAAAACATGAACAAGTCGATGAACAACAAGCGGTTCGCAGCGTCAAACGCTTGTCAGGAATTGACGGCAAGCGCGTTTCAGGATATGATCCTGAACACCCTATCCCTTACCATATTTCAGATGTTAGTCTCGATTATGATAATGAGGCTCACTCTTTCCAAGAAGACATTGATGCAGTTCAAGTTCAAGAACTCTTTGACTCCGATCAAGTTGATCGCGAGCGTTCGGCTGAGCCGCAAGCGTCACGCCTGCTTGATGTTTCTCGTAATGATCCTGTTTCTATTGCTGTTGGTACTCAGGATATTTTTGAGAAGGAAACTGCTCTCAACACTGCTGCTCCCGAAGGAACGTTGCCAGAGAAGGATATAGAAGGCCAGCTTTCTCCTATGGAGTTTGATGAAGTGTCGCATGACGAGGACTCTGTTTCTTTTCGTCATTCTGCCGACTTGAAGAAACTGATGAAAGTTTTTACAGAGGAGTTCTCAGACTTTTTTGTGCCAGTGGCTCCCCTTTCGCCACCGTCTGAGTTTACTCTTGGGAAGGCCTCTAAGAAAGCTCGCTTTACCAAGATGGTGTTATCGCGCTTATCTAAGAGAGCTCTTAAATTGATGAGTGACTGGTTACAGTCTAAGAAAGCCTTAGGAAAAGCAGCTTTCTCCTTTCCTCCGGCTAGACTGGCCTCCAGGTCTAGTATCTGATACGAGACAGGAGAAGTTCTCGGCTTGGGGATACCTGCCTCTGCCCAGGGAGATATCTCAAGCCTCGTAGACGCTCCTCGTCGGTCGGCCATGAGGAAGACCAAGATCTTCTGGTCTACTTTGGAGATGGACCACCTGCTCAAGGGCATATTTAGAGCCTTCAAAGTTTTTAACTTCTTAGACTGGACTCTCGGAGGTCTGGGTAAAAGAGTCGCTACTTTTAAAGAGGGGGATACCTCTGCCCTAGTCCATTTGATATCCTGTATGGACAAGGCTTTGCGGGATGGATCCAACGAACTAGCAGCGCTGTTTTCTGCTGGCATCCTTAAGAAAAGAGATCAATTATGCTCGTTTCTTTCGCTGGGGGTTACTCCCTTCCAGAAGTCCAAGCTGTTGAATGCGCCTCTTTCTCCATTGTTGTTCCCACAAGAACTAATCAGGAAGATATCGGCAGCCTTGGCTCAAAAAGCTACTCAGGATCTTGTCTCTAAGACAGCCAGAAAAGCTCTTCCACCCTCATTTACCAGTTGCAAGCCTAAGGAAGAAACTTTTCCCAAGTTTTTGCAGCCCTTTCGAGGGAGATCTTCCAGCAGGGATAGTTCCAGACCTGACGCTAGAAGGAATAAAAGAAGTGGCCTTAGAGCAGGGTGAAGCAGGGTCTGACTGCTTTCGCCTTCAGGCCGTAGGGGCCAGACTACTCAACTTCTGGCAAGCGTGGGAGAAGAGAGGAGCAGATCAGTGGTCTATCCAGATCTTGAAGGAGGGTTACAAGATCCCCTTTCAAGGGAGTCCTCCTTTGGTCTTAGTTCCTGTGGATCTCTCTCCCAGATACAGAGAGGAGGCAAAGAGACAAGCTCTATCGACCCAAGCGTCTCTTATGTTAAAAAAGGGGACCATAGAGAAGGTACAGGATCTTTGTTCACCAGGTTTTTACAACCGACTGTTCCTGGTACCCAAGAACTCGGGGGGATGGCGTCCAGTCCTGGACGTGAGTGCGCTGAACAAGTTCATCCTGAAGACGAAGTTCTCTATGGAGACTTCGAAATCAGTGCTAGCCGCAGTAAGGAAGGGCGACTGGGTGGTCTCTTTAGACCTCCAGGACGCCTACTTCCACATCCCCATCCATCCGACCTTCAGACCTTACCTACGGTTCGTCTTCAAGGGAGATGTCTTCCAATTCAGAGCCCTATGCTTCGGCCTTTGCACAGCAACCCAGCTCTTTACGAAGCTCATGCTATATGTAGCAAAGATCCTCCATTCAAGGAGCATAAGAACCTCTCTGTATCTCGACGACTGGCTTCTCAGAGCGCACTCATACGATCACTGCTTGAAGGATCTTCAGACAACATTGAACCTCTCAAAAGAGCTGGGTCTCCTTGTAAACAAGGAAAAGTCTCTCTTGGTTCCATCTCAAGAGATTCTCTATTTGGGAATGACAATTCGGAGTCAGACTTTTCGGGCTTTTCCGTCTCCTTTAAGGATGGAATAAGCCAGATTGAAACTCCAGTCGTTTCTAAGCAAGAATATGTGTTCAGCAAGGAAGTAGATGAGCCTAGTAGGAACCCTCTCCTCCTTGGAACAATTTGTTCCTCTAGGAAGACTGAACATTCGTCCTCTCCAGTTCCATCTCAACAGCCATTGGAACAAGGAGAAAGACCTAGAAGCGATGTCCATTCCGATTACGAACGCCATCAAAGACTGCCTTCGGTGGTGGGAAGAACCGAACAAGTTCCAGGAAGGTCTCGACCTATCACAAAAGAGCCCAGACCTTGTGTTATGCTCCGACGCCTCGGACGTAGGATGGGGAGCAACCCTAAACAAGTTGGAAGCTTCAGGACTATGGTCAGAGAACCCAAAGTCTTTGCATATAAACCACAAGGAATTGTTGGCAGTTCTATTAGCCCTCAAAAGTTTCGAGGAATCAGTCACCAACAAAGTGGTTCAGGTCAATGCGGACAACACGACAGCATTGGCGCACATTACCAAGCAGGAACTCACTCAATATCTCTGTACGAGACAGCAAAGAATCTCCTTTTATGGGCAAGAGAGAGGAACGTTATACTTCTAACAAGGTTCATCCAAGGGGAGAAAAACGTAATGGCAGACAGCCTCAGCAGAAGAGGTCAGATCCTACCGACAGAGTGGACACACAACCTTCAAGTTTGCAAGAGCCTATGGCGTCTTTGGGGTCGTCCATGCATAGATCTCTTTGCAACCTCAAAGACAAGGAGGTTAGAGGCGTATTGCTCCCCGGTGCCGGATCCAGAAGCAGTCCACAGATGCATTTCTTATGGATTGGTCCAACCTAGATCTGTACGCCTTCCCACCATACAAGATCCTGTACAAAGTAGTACAGAAATTTGTGACATCCAAAGGGACCAGGACGACCCTAGTGGCTCCCTATTGGCCGTCAAGAGAATGGTTCACAGAGGTACTGGAATGGGCGGTAGACACTCCAAGAATACTTCCATTAAGAGTAGATCTACTCAGACAACCCCACTTGGAAAGATTCCATCAAAATCTCCACGTTCTTCAGGTGACTGCCTTCAGACTATCGAAAGACTCACTAGATCTAGAGTCTTTTTGAATGAGGCCGCTCAGGCCATTGCAAGAACTTCAACTATCAAAGTCTATCAGTCCAAGTGGGAGGTTTTTAGAGAGTGGTGTAGAGTCAACTCTTTCCTCATCCAGTACCTCTGTAGCTCAAATTGCAGACTTCCTGCTCCACCTTCGAAGGAAGTGCAATTTCTCCTCCTCTACTATTAAAGGTTATAGGAGCATGTTAGCAGCTGTGTTCAGACATAGAAACCTTGACCTTTCTAACAATAAGAATCTGCAAGATCTTCTTAAGTGTTTTGAGACTACAAAACAACGAAACCAAGATTCTCCAGCCTGGAATCTGGATGTTGTTTTGAAGTATCTTATGAGCGACAGGTTTGAGCCACAAGGTTCAACTTCTATGAAAGACCTTACTATGAAGACTTTATTTTTGGTTAGTCTTGCAACAGCCAAAAGAGTGAGTGAAATACATGCGCTTAGCAAAAACATTGGATTTCGTAATGGTAAAGCTGTCTGTGCCTTACAATTAGGCTTTCTTGCCAAAAACGAACGCCCTTCTCAACCTTGGCCCAAAGCGTTTGAGATTCCAAATCTTACGGATTTGGTTGGAGAAGAGTTGGAAAGAGTCTTATGCCCAGTAAGAGCTCTGAGATGCTACTTGGATAGGACGAGAGATATACGAGGCAATTCTGAAGCTTTATGGTGCTCGGTCAAAAAGCCCTCATTACAGATGTCTAAAAATGCCTTGTCATTTTTTATCAGGCTTTTAATTAAGGAGGCACATATTCATTGTAATGAATCAGACCTTGGTCTTTTAAAGGTCAAGACTCATAAAGTCAGAGCAGTAGCAATGTCGGCAGCATTCAGACAGAACAGATCACTTCAAAGCATAATGGACACAACCTTCTGGAGAAGCAAATTTGTTCGCATCATATTATTTGAAAGGTGTTCAGACTCGTTACGAGGACTGTTACACTCTGGGTCCATTCGTAGCAGCGAGTGCCATAGTGGGCGAAGGATCCACCACTATGATCCCATAATCCCAATAACCTTTTCTTCTCTTGGTACTTTTAATTGTTTTTTATGGTTGTTTGTGGAGATTGTGTCAGTCTTCCACAATCATTGTCAGGTGGTCAAAATTGTTCCTTGAGAGCGCCCGGAACGGGTTATTGGAGGAGGTTCTGTCATAATGAGGTATATCCACCGGTTTGACAGTCCCTACGAGATCTTCAGCCCCCTGGGAGGACCGCTGGATCTCATAAGGCTAGCAGACATAATGAGGCAGAGTATCATTGAAGTCAGCTTCCTTATCAGGTACGAACCCTTAAGTTTTATTTTAATTAACTTTTAAGCAGAATTCCAGATATACTAGCTGTCTCTAACCCTCCACCAAAGGTGTTAATCAGCTATATATATAACTACCGGGTAAGTTTTATGTTTAAAAATGGTATTTTCATTATAAAATCAATTTTTGAACATACTTACCCAGTAGTTATATATAATTTAAGTCCCACCCTCCTCCCCTCTAAGAGACTAGAGGCATGGAATATATGAGGGTTCCTGGAATGGTTCCCAGGTACCTCGCTAGGGCGCAGGGGTGGTACACCTGGCTATCCAATTGGCGATTGGCGCGAGTTTTGAATTTTCTGCCGTGACGTCTGAGACGTAAGCTATATATATAACTACCGGGTAAGTATGTTCAAAAATTTATTTTATGATGAAAATACCATATTACTACGTTTTCACTATTCAAGGTTATTAATTATTTTATTTTCTTGAAAAAGCCATCTAAACTGAGTCAAGTTATTAATTTTTTGTATTGGCTAATACTGTAATTCCAAATACAAACGCTAATGTTTACAGTAGACACATCATGTTATGTTTTCACCGAGTCTAATTTCTTTGTTACGTAAAATTCTCTTTGTGTCACATAAACCTGAAACTTATTTATGACATCACACTGGTTGATTCTGGCGAGAGCAATGCTCATCTTTTATTGCTCATATTAGTTTATTTTTCATAAGTTTACCATTATAGTGTCATTTTAATGATGAATACTTCCATAATTTATTATATTTTAGAAGTGTTAAGAAATTGAAAACAACAAAACTAGAGTAACAAAATTATATTAATCTGTTTGTGATCATGTGTGTAAAATCTTCAACAAACTTCTAGTTATTTGTTTCTATTAGTCTTTTTGCTTAAGAAAATATATTAGTAGAGGGAGGATTTTTTTCAAAATCGTTATAAGTTCTTAATGTGTGTGTATTCATCTTTTGAGGTTGAAAATTGCCAGAAAGACTTGTTTTCCATATCATATGTTTCAAACTGTTCTGGTGGTTTTACTGATCTGGAAATCAAGATGAATGAAGTGCTGTGTAGTAGTACCTCAGTATATAAATATAATCCATTCCAGGAGCAAGCTAGAAACCCAAAAGGTTCGTAAGCCAAAGCATTTTTTCTCATTAGAAATATAGGGAAATCTCTCGATGTGTTCCACACATCCATAAATACTACAAATTTTTTAAGTACTGTAATTTGTATTTTACGCAGATATACAAACCTGAGTCAGTTATATGGGTATACAGTATCCTGTAAAGTAATTTTTAAATATTTAACTTAGCCGGTGAATATATAGCTCTAACTCTGTTGCTCGACAGACAAACTCTACGGAAAAAACTCGCCAGCGATCGCTACACAGGTTGCGGGTGTGCCCAACAGCGCCATCTGTCGACCAGATACCCAGCTCTTATGTAAACAAAGACTCAATTTTCTCTCTGTCGACGTGTCGACAAGACGTACTTTACTCGCTGTTGCTAAACTGGAGTTTTTCACATCTTATTGGTGAAGTACTATATTCTGGTTTTGAGCTTTCGCAATGCAGGTGTTTTATCTTCATCTTAAATCTTGAACTCGTTTTGGATAGATTTAATTATGGTGACAAAGAGAGTATGGACTTTCTTTCACTTTTAAATGGCCGACCCTTCCCTTGGACGGAAGTGTGTTTAGGCTTTTAGTAATTATCTTATCACGTTATAAATTATTTATAGATTTTCCTCTATATATTTTATATCTCTCCGCCTTTATTAGGCCTCTTCGATTAACTTTCCTTTTATTATAAACATATAAAAATAAATTTTAATGTTTTGTTTATATGCGACCTTTCCTGAGAGTAGGCGGTCCTAACTTGGAAACCGAAGTTAATCAACGTTGAGCCCATTATATCGTAATTAGCTTTTAAAGAGCTAAGGATTTAAAACATTTTAATTGTAATATTTTATGAAAGATTTTCTTTGATAGTCTTCGTACTGTTTTCAAAGAGGAACTAACGTTTAGTTTAATTTATGTTACGCAGTTGTTGACGTTCAGGACGTTCAACATGCGCTCTATCGTTACGATAGAGAGAGAGTGTATCACGGTTTCACTTTGCAGTAAGAGTAAATCGATTCTGACGTTTTGTTCATTCTTTCTAAGCTTAAATGTTTTAAATTCTATTTTAAAGGAACTTTTTATTTGAAAAACCTTTCAGTTTTTTCCTTTGGTCAAATAACATGTTTTTTTTTGACGAAATGTAATGGGGCTCTTCTCTTAGGTGCGAAATCAAGAGAGAAAGAGAGAGAGAGAGATAGATACGGAGGGAGAGAGAGGAGAGAAAAAGTTCCGTTCAGGCGGGTAACGTTGTTCTCGAGTTACTCTCGTCCCTAGTCTCTGTACGGGGAGAAAGGATAAAACGTTTTTAGTTTTTTATTCTCGTCCCCAGGCTATGTGCGGTGAGAGATTGAAAACGTAGTTTATATGAACTAGTGTTTAGTCTCTTCCCCAGCCACTGATTTTTTTTTTATCTTAAAATATGTTTTCTGGTTTTTGCTGGTATTAATGAGCTTGCATTATACGACTGATTTCGCAATTACTACCTTTTAATGAAGGGTAGAATTGCGTGTTTCAGGTAGAAATCAGTAAAAGTTTCGATTTCAGTGGAATAAGTGCAAAACAGAAAATCGAAGTGATAAAGTGATATTGCGCAAAGTGTTACAGTGTTGCGTCCGAGGGTTCGTCTGTTCGTGCCTGTCGTTCACCTAGTCCGGGACCTCTTGCAAGCTCCCAAGCCCAGGGGAGAAGTAATGTCGAACGACTTACGGGTTCGAGAGGCCTTGATCAACGAACAGACGTTTCCCTCTATGGTATCGGGTGTATCTTACCAAGATCTCCCCTATCATAAGACGAGAGAGACTTTTTTTTTTTTCTCCTCGTCATCCGAAGGCTTTTCGCATAAGAAACCTGTCACAAGGTTTCGAAGCCCTTAAGCGAAAGTCAGTCCTTTCAGGACAGGTCCAGCGTCCTGGTTACAGCCATTAGGACAGCTCTGACCCTATGCAGTCTTCGGATAACTGCTCGCCGCCTAACAAAAGCGTAACACAGACTCCGAGAGTCTTTTTTGTTGGCAAAGTGTTGCGGTCACAGACGTTACCCTCGTCTCTTACCACAACCATTTCCGTTGATCCTTAATGGGTTGTATGGCAAGACATGCAGAATATGCTTGCCTCCCTTATGGAAGACTATTCTGCCGATTAGTCCGTTGAGTCTAGCCGTTTATCTCATCGATATCCTGGCTTTCAGCCAACCTAACGTTTCTTTTTGCTTCCTGTTGACGTTGGCGTAGCTAAGTCACGTCAGTCAGGTTGTTTAGAACCACACTCGATGCGGTCTCGTGTGGATTTTCAGCCGCATTTGGACGTTAGGCCACTTGCTGATGCTCCTGTTGACGTTCAAGACGTTCGCTAACAATCGGAGTTGACTTGTTTTGACGCTGTGCGTCAACCTCCGCATTCTAGAGTTGTTTTGACTGCTCAGTCTAGGCAGTCAAAGCAGTCTCGAGTGGACGCTGTGCGTCCTCACGCACCTGTTGTGGTTGACAGTTCAGTTGTTGACAGTTCACAGACTGTCAAGCAGTTACATGACGTTGCGTCCTAGTCCGCTACTAATGCACCAGTGAGTGTGGACTCTGCTTGTAAAGCATTGCCACCACGGTAGGTCTCTCCCTTGCTTGAGACTCAGCTTTTATCGGACAAGGTTCCTGTAGATGAGGAAGTTGCTGTTCCCCCTCCTACTGATATTCCCTTGAGGACTCTGTCAGATAGAGAGGAGCCTAAAGCTGCTTAGCCCTCTATGGACTTTAATTAAATCATGATGATTTTTTTTAAGGATCTTTGTCCGGATCTTTTTGTAACTGCTGCTCCTCGTTCGCCTAAACGTCAGAGCTTACACTAGGCCTAGCTACTTCGAAGCCGTTGTTTTTAAGCTAGTGCTCTCTCGCTCTCCTAGAGAGCTTTACGTTGGCTAGGCGACTGGTTTATCACCAGGAGGAGTTTGGGGGATACAGCCTTTGCTTTCCCTTCTTTTAAACTGGCTTATAGAGCGAGAGTCTGATATGACACGAAAGAAGTTCTCGGCTTGGGAGTTCATGCCTCTGCCCAGATAGGCTTCTCAAATCTCGTAGACTCTCCCTGGCGCCTGGCCAGGAGACGCTCCAAGTTTTTTACAGGTCAACTTCACAGCTGTTTTCGAGCCTTTGAAGTTTTGCTGTACAATTATGTCATGCATAAACAAGGCTTTCAGGGATGGAAAGCGGTACCGCCTCAGTCGCTAACCCCGTCTGTTGCCGCACCTGCTCCCGTAGACCCTAAATGGGCTTTGCTGCAAGACATGCAGTCCAAGCTTGCGTCCTTGATAGAGGACTTTAATGCGGAGAAGGTTGCTACCGAACCTTCTGGCCAACAACCTTCCAACCGGTCGGTTGTGCGTCCTGTTGACGCTGAGGTAACCTTCTCGCGTCTGCCAGTTGAGGTGGTTCCTCCACCGATGCGACCCAGTGTGGGTTGCCAGCCGCACGTTGACGTTAAGCGACGCTCGGAGGTGGTTGTTGACGTTCAGGACGTTCAACAACCAGCAGAGGTGACTTGTTTTGACGCAGTGCGTCAACCTCAGCAACCCGGTAGGGTGTTGACTGCACAACCCAGACGGTCTAGACAGTCTCGGGTGGACGCTGTGCTTCCTCGCGCACCCATGGTTGTTGACAGTTCACAGACTGTGCAGCAGTTCCATGAGGTTGCGTCCGGCTCCGTCACGCATGCACCAGTGCGACCGGACTCAGCGAGCCAGACGTTGCCCACTCCGGTGCCGTTTCCTCATCAGTTTTCGGATGAGGAACCCTCTGATGAGGACGTTGCTGAACAACAAGACGATCAGCCCCCAGAATAGATCAAGCCCTGCTATCCATCCAGAAGATGCTGAAGAAGGAACGCTGCTCAGTCAGGCTGTGGATGAGTCTGGTAGGGACGCTGTCATCCGTGGAACAATTTGTGTCACTAGGAAGACTACACCTCCGTCCTCTTCAATACCATCTAGCTTTTCACTGGAAAAAGGACAAGACGCTAGGAGCGGTCTCGATCCCGATTTCCGAGAAGATAAAGTCTTTTCTGACTTGGTGGAAGGACAATATCAACCTAAGAGAGGGTCTTCCCCTGGCTGTTCAGACTCCCAACCACGTTCTCTTCTCGGACGCATCGGACGTGGGCTGGGGCGCGACACTAGACGGTCGGGAATGCTTAGGACTGTGGAACTCGAGTCAGAGGAGCATGCATATCAACTGCAAGGAGCTGTTGGCAGTACATCTGGCCTTGAAAAGCTTCAAGTCTCTCCTTCGAGGCAAAGTGGTGGAAGTAAACTCGGACAACACCACGGCCTTGGCGTACATCTCCAAACAAGGAGGTACCCACTCACTGACGTTGTACGAGATCGCAAGGGACCTGCTCATCTGGTCAAAAGGTCAAGACATCTCCCTAGTAACGAGGTTCATCCAAGGCGACTTGAACGTCATAGCAGATTGTATCAGTCGGAAAGGGCAAGTAATTCCAACCGAATGGACCCTCCACAAGGATGTGTGCAAGAGACTTTGGGCCACTTGGGGTAAACCTCGCAACCTCGCTGACCAAGAGGCTTCCAATCTATTGCTCTCCAGTCCCGGACCCAGCAGCAATACATATAGATGCTTTCCTCCTAGATTGGTCACATCTGGATCTCTACGCATTCCCACCGTTCAAGATTGTCAACAAGGTACTGCAGAAGTTCGCCTCTCACGAAGGGACAAGGTTGACGTTAGTTGCTTCCCTCTGGCCCGCGAGAGAATGGTTCACCGAGATACTTCGATGGTTAGTAGACGTTCCCAGAAGTCTTCCTCTAAGGGTAGACCTTCTACGTCAGCCACACGTAAAGAAGGTACTCCAAAGCCTCCACGCTCTTCGTCTGACTGCCTTCAGACTATCGAAAGACTCTCGAGAGCTAGAGGCTTTTCGAAGGAGGCAGCCAGTGCGATTGCTAGAGCAAGGAGAGCGTCTTCCATTAGAGTCTACCAATCGAAGTGGGAAGTCTTCCGAGACTGGTGCAAGTCAGTTTCTGTATCCTCGACCAGTACCTCTGTAGCTCAAATAGCTGATTTTCTCTTATACCTGAGAAAAGGACGATCCCTTTCAGCTCCCACTATCAAGGGCTACAGAAGCATGTTGGCATCGGTCTTCCGGCATAGAGGCTTAGATCTTTCCAAACATAAAGATCTGCAAGACCTCCTTAAGTCTTTTGAGACCACCAAGGAGCGTCGTTTGGCTACCCCTGGATGGAATTTAGACGTGGTACTAAGATTCCTCATGTCAGTCAGGTTGGAGCCGTTACAATCAGCCTCCCTGAAAGATCTCACTCTTAAGACTCTTTTCCTGGTATGCTTAGCCTCGGCTAAAAGAGTCAGTGAGATTCATGCCTTCAGCAAGAACATCTGATTTTCGTCGGAAAAAGCCACTTGTTCGCTGCAACTTGGTTTTCTAGCCAAAAATGAGCTGCCTTCTCGGCCTTGGCCTAAATCTTTCGATATTCCCAGCTTATCGGAGATCGTAGGCAATGAACTAGAAAGAGTCTTATGCCCTGTTAGAGCTCTTAAGTTCTATATAAAGCGTACTAAACCTTTACGAGGCCAATCTGAAGCTTTATGGTGTTCAGTTAAGAAACCATCCTTGCCTATGTCAAAGAATGCTTGGTCAGACTTTATCAGATTGTTAATACGAGAAGCTCATTCCCATCTGAGTGAGGAAGACCGAACTTTGCTTAAGGTGAAGACGCACGAAGTTAGAGCTGTAACAACTTCCGTGGCCTTTAAGCAAAATATATCTCTGCAAAGTATAATGGACGCAACCTATTGGAGAAGCAAGTCAGTGTTCGCGTCATTTTACTTGAAAGATGTCCAGTCTCTTTACGAGAACTGCTACACACTGGGACCATTCGTAGCAGCGAGTGCAGTAGTGGGTGAGGGCTCAACCACTACAATTCCCTAATTCCATATCCTTTTAATCTGTCTTGAAATGTTGTTTTTTATGGGTTGTCCGGAAGGCTAAGAAGCCTTTCGCATCCTGGTTGATTTGGCGGGTGGTCAAAGTCATTTCTTGAGAGCGCCTAGATTAGGGGTTTGATGAGGTCCTGTTGTATGGGTTGCAACCCTTGATACTTCAGCTCCTAGGGGTCGATCAGCATCCTAAGAGGATCGCGAGGCTCCGTAAGGAAGACGTACTTAAAAGGCAGAGTAATTGTTCAAGTCGACTTCCTTACCAGGTGCCTATTTATTTTGTTTTTGTTATTTTGATAACTTCTAAAATGAAATAAAAAACTCTTAGCTCATAAAATGTAAACATATATTACTGGTCTCTACCCACCATCCTGGGTGTGAATCAGCTACAGTATATATTCACCGGCTAAGTTAAATATTTAAAAATGATATTTTAATTATAAAATAAATTTTTGAATATACTTACCCGGTGAATATATAAATTAAATGACCCTCCCTTCCTCCCCTATAGAGACGCAGTGGGACGAGGAGAAAATTGAGTCTTTGTTTACATAAGAGCTGGGTATCTGGTCGACAGATGGCGCTGTTGGGCACACCCGCAACCTGTGTAGCGATCGCTGGCGAGTTTTTTCCGTAGAGTTTGTCTGTCGAGCAACAGAGTTGCAGCTATATATTCACCGGGTAAGTATATTCAAAAATTTATTTTATAATTAAAATATCATTTTAAAGGTTTATAATGTTATATGAAAGTTGTGTCTGGCCTACATGAGACTAGGGAGGAGGAGGGGAAGGGGCTTACTAATTGGAGCAAGAATATCCCTCCATGAGAATTTTGGGTTGAATATTAGGCGTTCTCTCTTTTGAATGGCGCTCACTATTACCAACTGGATCAACTAACATATGTTTTTAGGACACTTTCGTCGTTTTTTACTCTTCCGTTAAACTTTTACCAGGAACCTATCTAAAAACAGCTATTTTTGTCTTTTCTTTTAAAATAGTATGGAGATGTCCTATCCAAAGCCTTATATTATTATTATTATTATTATTATTATTACTACTTGCTAAGCTACAACCCTAATTGGAAAAGCAGGATGCTGTAAGGTCAGTGGCTGCAATAGAGAAAATAGCCCAGTGAGGAAAGGAAACAAGGAAAAATAAAATATTTTAAGAAAAGTAACATTAGGATAAATATAGCCCCAGTGAGGAAAGGAGAGAACTCCAACCCAAAACAGTGGAAGACCATGGTACAGAGGCTATAGCACTACCCAAGACTAGAGAACAATGGTTTGATTTTGGAGTGTCCTTCTAGAAGATCTGCTTACCATAGCTAAAGAGTCTCTTCTACCCTTAGCAAGGGGAAAGTAGCCACTGAACAATTATAGGGAAGTAACCCCTTGGGTGAAGAAGAATTGTTTAGTAATCTCAGTGTTGTCAGGTGTATGAGGACAGAGGAGAATCTAAAGAATAGGCCAGACTATTCGATGTGTGCGTAGGCAAAGGGAAAATGAATCGTAACCAGAGAGAAGTATCCAATGTAGTACTGTCTTGCCAGTCAAAAGTAGCCATAACTCTAGTGGTACTATCTCAACGGGTGGCTGGTACTGTCTTGCCAGTCAAAAGTAGCCATAACTCTAGTGGTACTATCTCAATGGGTGGCTGGTACCCTGGCCAACCTACTTCCTATAATGGGTGATGTGTTTATACAAAATTTTGCAGGGTTCCCCATGTTTTCAACATTTTCAACATTTCACTCAAGAGTGATAAGTTTATTACTCTTTCCCTCCTCTTCAGATGAAATATCCTTCACTACCTCTTGTTGTTGCTCATTATGCAACTCTAACAGCTCCTCTGTCATCAGCAGCTCATTATGCTCATCCATGAAATTTCTTATTTCATCCATGACCACCTCTAACCCCATTATATTTCCCAAGGACTGAATTTCCTCATCAACTGCTTCCTCCTGGATGGGTTTGAAACCCTCAAAATCACATTTTGCAACCCCTTCCAAAGCTTTCTCAATGATTTTGAGGCAGCAGACCATGTGGAAATGTTCTTCCATAACTCAGAGGGTGTACTTGGTCCCATTAATAACCTCAAAACATCACTGAAACATTGCCTTTGTATAGTTTTTTTTTTTTTAATTAGAGATTACAAGCTGATCCGTGGGTTGGGGAATTGGAGTGGTGTTGGGTGGCAGGAACTTTATTGTTATGAATTTGAATTCCTCCATCAGGTCATCTTCAATGGCTGGTGGATAGGCAGGGGCATTGTCCTTAAGCAACAAGGCTTGGAGTGGGAGGTTCTTCTCCACGAGGCTCTTTTTGACTTTGGGACCAAAACCCTTATTGACCCATTCAACGAACGATTTGCATATCACCCAAGCCTTGTTGTTTTACCTCCACATAACATTAAGTTGCTTCTTCTGGACATTGTACTTTTTAAAGACTTGTGAATTTTCCGAGTGATACACCAGGAAAGGTTTAATTTTACAATCATTGCAGGCATTAGCACAGAACAGCAAAGTTAGACAGTCTTTCATGGTCCTGTGACCTGAAATTGCATTCTCTCCAGCGGTTTCGTTGCATTTGAACACTTGCTTTGGCAAGTAAGACTTGTAATCCATGAATCCTAAATTCCGAAGCAAGTTTCTCTGATGCCATTACATCGACGCTCACAGCTGTACCATAGCACACAACAATAGGGATGCCTGTTCTTTTGAAGTTTTCAAGCCAGCCATGGCTTGCTTTGAATGTGGGGGTGAATGTTTCTTTTTCTTTGTCTTCTTACATACATGGCTCCTTTTTAATGTCAGCACATAAAAACCTTGCTTTTTCACAAATTATATTCTGGGTTATTTTATCTTCTGCTAACTGCTTCTCATTGATCTATATGAGAAGCAAGTTCTTGACGTTATCTAGAACATATGACAATTGTTTCTTCAATGTAAGCACTGTTTTTGCAGCATCCTTTGCTTTGATTTCTTCTTTCTTTTTTAGGATTCTGCTTATTGTCTACATTGTACAATATACATTTTGCCAGGTCCGTCAACGTTTACCTTCATCATGTTTCTCGATAATTTGTTTTTCACCCCTAAAGTAATCATCTACTTTCCTTCCTTCTTGAAAAGTAATCATCTACTTTCCTTCCTTCTTGAAAAGTAATCATCTACTTTCCTTCCTTCTTGAAAAGTAATCATCTACTTTCCTTCCTTCTTGAAAAGTAATCATCTACTTTCCTTCCTTCTTGATCATCTTGGGGCCCATTATCTACTGTAGATGCTTTACTATAGGCTACTGTTACTATTAACTTGACGGTGAACAATAGCAATCGCAATTCTATGAAGAACATACAGTCACAGCTTTATGAAAAAGCACTACCAAAGACATTCACAAGATAGTATAAGGTGGATATTTGCATGTACTAGTGTGTGTAAGGTGATGCTGGTACAGTACATGTAATGTGGGCCAAGTGAAAGACTCAAGGTATGATAAGGGGAGTATGTATGAGCAAAGGCAAAACAAAATTATGTAAATATCATGTGAACACTACGAGAGTGGCGTATGGACATTGCACAACTTTTCTGCACAGTGCGTCTTAGTTTCGATAATATTTTTCCACAAAATAATGTGAATACGTACAGAAATTTTTACTTGCAGAATAATACAGTACTCGTATATCAAATTGAAATTTCATGCGCAATTGCCGAAATTCTTATAGTATAGTATTCCAAGATACAGTACTTTACTCGTAAACAGAGGTAAACTTCTTTCTGGTAGAATTAGTTTAAATTCTTATAAAAACTGTAGATGCTCATTACCTTCCCTCGGAAATATTTTTGAATGTTAGCGTTTAGTAGAGCATGGTTGATTATTGTTATTACTGAAGTCTGACCTGGTATAGTGTCTACTTATTTATTTTAAGCATTATAGAAGCATTTAGATTATTGTCATTTGTTAATGCTTATGTTAAAATTTCCAGGTGGAGCTTATCTTACTGGTCCTACGTACAGTTGGATTTTCTCTTAGGAAAGAGGATCCCCTTGCTTTAAAAGCTTTTATTACTCAAATCCAGAGTCAAGCATCTCAACATCAAGCAAAAGGAAGTGAAAATTATTCAAGGATAAGTTTCATGTTAGAGATAATTCATTCAATTAAGAACAACAATCCCTCCAAAGTACCCAATTATGATCCAACACATGTGGAGCATTTGAAGAAGACCATGAAGGGATTGATCCATAAAGGTAAAAATATGAGTCCTTTGTATGTCACTCTAGATGATATTTTGAAGAGTAAGTCGCAAGGTCGTTGGTGGATTGTAGGCTCCGCTTGGTCTGGGGGCTTAATCGAAAATAACCTGTTTCCTGAGAAGGAAACAGTTGAAATTAAAAAGGCTGCCTGCATGGAAGATGAATTCAGTGAACGGTTCAAGAGTAAGGCAGCAAAACTGAAATTAAATAGACCTCCCCGCATCAATATAATGTATATAATTACTGAAGGATCTGAGGATTATCTTGATGCGTTTGACAAACTATTACAGTTGAAGCTTCCTACCAATCAAGAGCAAGATATGTTCCATGTCATACTACTTTGCTGTCAAAAGGGTAAATTGTACAATGAATTCTTTTCATACCTTGCTTGTAGAATGTGTAAATTCAACAAAAGATACAAGAGGCTTCTTCAGTTTGCTGTTTGGGATAAGTTTGAGGAAATTGAAAACTGCAAACCTAGAGAAGCTGAAAATTTAGCTAAGTTTTTACTCCATTTAATTGGGGAGGATGGACTATATATAACTATATTAAAGAATTTGCCCTTACTGGAGGCAGGGAGTCAAATGATTGAGTTTATGCGAATAATTCTAAAAGGGTTACTTCTCCACCCGGGTGGGGCAGATAGGGTGCAAGAGATATTCAGTAGAATTAGTGGTCAGCCTGATCTTAAATTCTTCACTCAAAGTCTTAAAATTTTTATCTCTAAATTTCTCATTCCAAAGAAGAAAAAAGATAAGCCTTCATATCAGTTGTTGCATGAGAGAAGTCTTGATGTGCTAGAGCTGTTAAGTTCAAGAGGAGGAGTTAGTATGTAACTTTTTCCCAAGTAATATGTTAATAGGGTGTACATATTTTTTACCTTTTGTTGTAAGTACTTATATCCATTGTGATATATTTGAAATTAAATGATTGTTACAAACATTGAGTTTTTTATTTTCTTATATATTCTCCCCTGTTTAATAATAAATAAAAAAACTTTACAAATATGCTGTATGATAGTTTGACTATATTTCAGTGGACTCCTTAGACTACTAACTATTTGTTCCGTAACTGGAATACAAACATCGCTATTTATTAGGGGTCATACTTTTGGCGGAGCTGAAATGACGAGCCATTAAAATTTAGTGAGGGTCAACTACCCACACCGCTAGTTAGTGGGGGTAGGGGGGGTTAGCTTGCTACCACTCCCGTTTTCACACCTGTGATTTACTCACTTTACTTTTGGCTCTGATCGAGAGTGGTTGTTTCCTCTCTCCCTCCTCGCCTATTCTGGACTGCCATTAATTTTTGTCTTTTAACTTACTTTTTCTTATACTTGTATATATATGAAAACATTCTTAATGTTGATGTATATATATGTGTATAGAAATGTGATAAGTTTCCTTTTCAGTGTTTGTGCTGTGTGTGTGATACATATACGACAACGACACTTGCGTAGATTAGCAAGGCCAGCACAGTTCCACTTCATGGGGAACGACCTCTCCCCCTTTAGTCCATCAGTCTTCCCGTCGGCATATAACTGTTAACTCAGCCGCCGCAGGGGAATCGTCATCACCTGGACCCTCTTCATTTGACTATTGTCTTCGCCATTTCCTTTTTCCTATGGGAAACGTGGATTTCTGTGCGAAGGGAATGTGGCCTCTCAAAGATTGACTACGGTCTTTCTCTTCTCGAGGTCGTTCACCTTTGCAACAACAGTGTACTATTGGGGAAGCTCCTTTCCCGTGCCCGGGTTAGGTTGCTCTTCCGATTTTTTTTCTCAATTATTTTTAGTGAAATTATAATTGTATTTTAACTTTTCAGCTTTTCTCATTGGGGAACACTTCCCTTCGGAGGATCAGTGGTTCACACTATTAGCGAATATTCTTAGCTGATTTAAATAATTGTAATTCTGTTTTTATTACAGTTACTCCGCTCCCCCCTTCTCCTGTGGATGTCGACTGGAGAAGGAAGAGTGCAATACTTAATTCTATGTTGTTCCCTCCGGGTTCCTCTTCGGAGTTCCTCCCTAGGGAATTTCTGTTAAATAATTAATTTTATCGTCGGTGCAATACTTATTCTTATGTTGTTCCCTCAGGGTTCCTCTTCGGAGATCCTCCCTAGGGAATTTCTGTTAAATAATTGATTTTATTTTTTCCCAGTCAACTATGCAGTTTTTCTTCGTTTGACTAAGTGCCAACAAAGCAGAGCTGTTCTGTTCATGCCTGGGGAATCTGCTGTCACTGCCGTCCCTCAGAGGACGTCGTCATGGGCGTCATCCCTTCTCTTAGAAATACTCCCGTGACAACATGACCAGCACTTCAGATCATCTCAGAACGCTAAAGGAGGTTCGCCTCCAAGGATTGGACAACTTCCCTTCCGAGGGAAAGCTTCCTTCCCAGGTGTGAGGTGGTTTCTCCCTTCAGAGGGAGAACTTCCCACATCTTAATAAACTCATCGTCTCCGACTGCTGTTGCTGCCTGCGCCCAGACTTCTCTCCCCCATTGCTGAGTTTCTCTTCCTTCAAGGGCGGAGCACGGTCTTGGCAAGTGTCTTCTACGAAGTGCTTACCCCTCTCGTTCGCGAGAGAGGCCACTCATAGAGACTCCTCTTCGGAGGATCGCTACCGTTAAAGGTCAGCTTGTTGATCCACCGGCCCTCAATGGCCGTCATCATGGGCGTCTTCTAGTCTCTTCTACGAAGTGTTCACCTCTCGTTTGCGAGAGGCCACTCATAGAGACACCTCTTTGTAGTATCGCGCTGCTCATCAGTTCCTGATCATCCTACCAGCAGACCTACCAGCGCAACCTTGCGCTGCAACTTAGTCCTTTGGACTTCGGTCCTGGACTCTTAACGGAGACCTTTTTACAGTCTCCATCGGTGGAAGTTTGCCTTTCCAAAGGGCTCATCTCAGTTGCTGGTCGTCCTGCCAGCTGACCTGCCAACCTACTAGCGCTACCTTCGCGCGCGTGCCAACAGTCTTCCGCGCCCGCGCCAATGAGTTAATGGGCTTGCGAGCGTCGACTTTCTTCCGGGCGCGGGCGCCGATGGTCTCCCACGCGGCCGCTGATGATTTTCCGTGCGCGCCAGCCAGTGCCGATGCTCTTGCACGCGCGCCAACAGTCTTCCGCGCGCGCACCCCGACTTTTTTCCACGCGCGGGCGGCGATGATTTTCCGCACGCGCAAACGCTGATGCTCTTGCGCACGCGTCAACAGTCTTACGCGCGCTAACAGTCTACCGCACATGCGCACCGACAGTCTTCCGCACACACGACGTCCTTCCGTGCGTGCCAACAGTATTCCCCGCGCGGGCGCCAATGGTCTCCCGCGCAAGCGCCCGATGGCGTTCTGCGCGCACACGCGCCAATGCTTATGCGCTCCAATGATCTTGCGCGCGCGCCGACGGTCTTCTACGCGCGGGCGCCAATGGCCTTGCGCGTGCCAGCAGTCTCAAAGTAGTACTCTTACGCACGCACCAATGCACCCACCCTTGTCCAACCAGTCACATGCTTCGGCGGATTCTAGGGAGAATGCACAAAACTACACAGTGCCTTACTGCGTTCCAGCGCTCTTCCGCACTTTCCTGCGCCCTCCTGCGCAGTTGCGGTCTCAGATCCAATGCGCCAGCTCTTGCCAAAGAGTCAGGGCTTGCAGATCCAGTGCACCAGCTCTTGCCTAAGAGCCACCGCTTGCCTGCTCTCCAGGTAGAAATTGAGCACCAGCATCATCCTGTGTGCCATCGCTCCAGTACTCTCCTACACACTCACGCAATAGGCAGTAAAAAGGAATAAAACTTTTTGGACAGGTCACCATTGCCCCATTCCTCCCCGCAAACACATAACATTGCCACCGGGAAAAGAGGAATAAGGCTTCACAGAAGGATTCAAGATCCCGAAGATTCCATCTTACAAGGGGAATCGAAACCGGGAATCCTTGGTCCCTGTCTCTTCTGAAGTTTCTTTTTTTCCTTGACAGACCACCGTCAGCAAACAGGAAAGCATCAACAGTCTGGTCTCTAGATCACTGTTTGCTGATGGCTAGTTCACAGTTTACTGATCGCTAGGTCGCCGATCACCAGATCGCCAATTGCTAGCTCAATGCGGATCTTTGACCTCTAGTCCCTCCAATGACTAACGATCTCCAATTGCTAGCGTTTCCAATCCCCGATTGCTAGTCAATAACCAGTCATCAGCTTGCTGATCACTAGATCACCGATGGGCAGCTCATCTTTCTTCGATCATTGAACTCTGCTCGCTGATCTCTGACCAGCCCATCTTCAGCTTGCCAATCTCTGACCAACCAGGGGGGACCATAATCAGCTTGCTGATCTCTAACTCACCATCAGCTCACAGACCACCGATTCATCGGTCATCAGCAATTCGCCAACAGTTCGTGACTCGAACTTACTAGTCAACCTCTTCGTGTAGTTTTCTAGATCAGAAGGTATACAACATACTTCTCGCTACTGGCCGTTTGCCATCACACTAAAGTGATTGGCAAACGTTCGACAACCCTCATCAACGGCTTGTCGACAGGGAACTACTTGCGAGCACTCTCTAACTGTACAGTAACCACGATACCCAACTGTTAACCATTGATTAACATTCACGAGATTGATGCTATTCTAAGGAATAGCATCAATCCCATCAGGGCGCATGGTAAGGCTAAGCGTTGCCTTCCTTCTGTTAGTTAAAGGAATTCTCTCCCAGAGAAGAATTCTTACACTGGGTATCGCGCCTGATCCTTTACGACACGAGTCAAGACTCCAGCGTCGACAATCTTCCATGCAAAAGGATCCGCAAGGAGCTGTCGCTTTGGGTCGATGTCCACACCATGTTGGAGTTCGAACAAGGGCTAAGACCTCAGGTCTTCATTTGCACACTGGACTTAAAAGACACTTACTTCCAGGTCCAAACCATCCATCTAGGAAGGTTGGAAGATTCAGTCTAGACAAACAAGAAACACCAGTTCAAGGCACTGTGCTTCGGTCTTTCCACTACACCCATCCTGGTCTCACAGGATCGGTTTCTATCTCCTCTGTCTCGGGACGACTAACTGACCTTAGCAGACTCAGTGGCAACCTTGCATTAACACCGGAACTTCTGAAGTCTTTTTACCAAGATCCAGTGATCAGGGTAAACCTGCGGAAGTCTTCCCTACTTCCCTTCCAGAAGACTGGTGTATCTGGGAATGATTCTAAACACCAATCTCCACAAAACCTTCTCGAAACGGGAACGACTCCCATTCTAAAGGGACTGGAATCAGACCTTCGATCCCCCAAACATTCCGACCCCCATTGGACCAGAAGTTTGGACAAACCTCAAGGTATGGGTGTTAGTTGAGAATCTACAGAGCGGCATAACCTTCTCATCCTCCCCCACCCCTCGGACTTGAGGTTGTGCTTAGAACACATCAAAAGAAGAGAGGAGGAACCGTAGTGCTGCACCACACGACCTCAGCCCTCTGGACAGAGTCCGAAAGTACCTTCACTTAAATCTCTTAAGAGATGAAGGCCAACTTTCCGGTTCTTCAGCAGCCTCATCAGTTCCTAACAGACCACTCAGTGATGTGACAGACAACACACCACACACCACATAGAGACTCACATCGTCAAGCAAGAAGGAACTTGCTCGTAGCCTCTTCCCATCTAACAGCATAAACACTAAGATGGGCCAAAGTCCGTTCGGTACCACTATCAGCCCGCTTCATTCCAGACTAGAAGAACGTGCTCGCCGACAATCTGTGCACAGCATCTCATATAAGCTATACCGAATGGACTTTGGATCGCCTTGTAGCCAACAAAGTCCTGACTTTACCAGGTCCTCCAACTAGGGATCCTGAATCATAGGCTGCCGTTGCTCCCCATCCCTAGACCCCAAGGCTCTGGCAACAAGTGTGGTTACAACAATGATGTTTACTTCTCGTCCCTGTTTTTTCTGGAGAAGGGCACTCAAGAAGGCTAGAACATCGGTCAACCTCCCAAGGACTCTCGTAGCTCCGCTATGGCGTTATGCAGAACGGTTTGCAAACCTTTTGCAGCTTCTGATAGTCTCCAAGTGAACCCTCTCCACATCACAGACAACCCACTTCGACACCTACCACAAGCTATAGCTTTGCTATGATTGTACGCCTGGAGACTACCCAATACCTCTTTGCGAAAAGGTTGTTTAGATAACTGAGGAATTCCTCAGCATCAGTCTACCAGGCAGTATAAAGTCTTGTGTGGTTGGTGTCATGTGAAAGTGTGTCTCTCCCCTCGATACCTCGATTCCAGCAATAGCGGAATCCTCGAGTATATACAAGAGGAAAAGACCCCCTATTCAGTTTCGACAGGTAAAGATGATCAATCAACCTGATCCTTCACCTTCAAACTGAAAGAAAGGGACACCCTCTCATCGATAGACTTTTCCCAACTCATACAGACTTACAACTTGCCTTTCCCCAGTCGGAATTGAGACCTTCCTCTCGGAACATGGTTCAAATTCTTTGAAGAAGGGCGAAAGACAATGTTCAGTTTCGTCCCTGAGTATGTTGCCAGACACAGTCTCCTGAGGTGACGGATCCTACACAAGTCTCCACTCGGTAACGGACGATCCAGATCATCCGTTACTGTACCCAGGGTAAGGTATGAGACTTTACTTAAAGAAAACGCCAACAGCCCACCCGGGTCCCTTCTCTTGTCATCAGCACTGGGAGAGACTAGAGGAGGATCACCGAAACATCATCTCGACATGACAACTTACAGTGTCAGGGGCATAACATGCCCCGGTCCTTCTTAGCAGATTACTCTGTGATGCAAGTTTTACAAGAAAGGATGTGAATGCTTCAGGTGACTTTCACAACCTTTCTCCTGCAAGACTTGACCCACAGGAACTCGATACGATCTCTATCGGTCCAGTGGTGGCTGCACAACAGCTGGTTATATACCTCAAGCTCCTTATTGGACAAGTAGCAGAAGGTTGAGGGCACTATTACCCGGTTTTAGTCTGCGTGAATGAAAAGATTTGACTGGCTCTTATTCTTTTCTTCATCCTACCCTTTTGTGGGGAAAGCAGCATCCTGGGTTCTTTGCATAAGCTGACCTCAAACCACTGCAGGTAAACCATGCTCCCTTGTGTACCTAGTATTAAGCTAATACTGTTGCGTCCCCATACCCTGGCGAGGTGGTATTGGGAAAGTCTTGCTTACATCAGGTTTTTCCTACATAGACTCTGAATAACTTTACCTAGACAGTCACACTTCTGCACGTCTCAACACTCGGCTTGCGTAGGCCGCGGACCTTGCCTAGCAAGGTTTTAGTGAGGGGAGGGACTCCCTATTTTTGAGTACTAACATACTCAGATAAGGAGCCCCCGGGCAAAGCCAAAAGCCAGATTGGCAGGGTCGTCCACCCTTCCTAATGGGTGAGTCACCGCTAATAAATAGCGTGGTTTGTATTCCAGTTATGGAACAAATGACAAATTCGTAGATAATTTGTATTTTTCCTAACTATACAAACCTTAGCTATTTATACAAATTTGCCTGCCATCCCTATCCCCCTTGAAGTCCTACCTCCAAGCAAAGTGTCTAAATCACAGGTGTGTGAACAGGAGTGGTAGCAAGCTACCCCCCCTATCCCCGCTAACTAGCGATGTGGGTAGTTAACCCTCGCTAAATTTTAATGGCTCGTCATTTCAGCTCCGCCAAAAGTATAACCCCTAATAAATAGCTTAGGTTTGTATAGTTAGGATAAATACAAATTATCTACGAATTTGTCATTTCAAAGCCTGTATCTAACAGATATGTACCTTCCCTAGCACGATCACCTCTGACTGCCATCCGAGATTTTTAATTTTTGTCTTCTTTTTCATAAACATTACCTATTAATTAGATAATAAACACATGTGAGGCTAAAAAGGAGTTTATTCAAATGTAATAATTAATCAGTATCTTTAGATTCCATCAAAGAGCATTATAATTCACTACAACTTATGTATTATTTGATAACCATACAGAAAAGGGGGCGTGGCAGGTGTAAATGTCACGGGGCCCCACGTCATGGTCGACACACGTCATTCTGCGCCTAGTTGCCAGGTCTTAATTTCCGTTCTCACCATGCTAACAAAATTGAGATGACATTTCTCGATGCTTGAATCCATTTTTCTTAATTAGGTCGGTGTCTCAAACTCTGCTGGTTTCGGTGTCACATTAATCAGAAGCCTAGTTCATTATGGGCCTTGAAATCCAGTAGTTTATTTTGCTAGTGATAGAACAAGGCTATCTAAAGTAAACCTCTTGCCACCTCATATGGCAATACTTTTTCAGTAAAGGAATTTAAGTGGTTCAAAATTCAATTTTTAAAATCCTAAACTTTTGCTGGTATTCCGTGAAGTTTATTAAAAAAAAATCTTGGGTCAATTTTTTTCTTCATTATTTTCTTAATTTTGAATTTTTTTTATTCTCTATGAAGTTTAAGCTTTTATAAACCTTCCTTACTTATTAAAACACATTTTAAGCCAAAACTTACTTTTTGGGAACACTGCCCCACAGTACTCAGCACAGCTGACCTACCCCCTCTGCAGGTAAGACCCATTTCACTGTGTATCCTAAGTACTGAAATAATACTTGTTACGTTCCCAAATACCCCTGAAAGGGAGGCTATTGGTAGTCTTAGGACTCTCTCTTATTTTTACGATCAGAGTTCTTACATTAAAAGACCAGCTGTATTGCTAGTATCACAAACACAGCTTCTGCAGGCCGCTAATAGTGCATAGCACAAAATTTTAGCGAGGGCAGGGTTCTTACTACTCTCTGGTCAAATCCCAAGGCCAGTTGGCCAGGACTTCCATCTTCCTAAGAGGTGAGTCACCTTTAATAAATAGTATACCCCCAGGCTATTTGGAAATTTCCAACCCTTAACCCCCCTGGGGTTAATTTTTTTCAAGCACATTTTGCCTGCATGTTTTTTTTAAATTGCTCCAACAGCCTTAATTTTTGGCATAGAGAGGTCAGGTTGGTCTCATTCTTTTGGAAAATGCCTGAAGTTTCTCAAAAAATTATCAAAATTATGCAAAAAAAAATTTAAATAGCAGTTTTTTGCAAGGTACTAGTACGTCCATGGGGGTAAAGGGATGAGTTTCGTGAAACGTACCAGTACGTCCTTTGGGGGTAAAAGGGTTAATAAATAGTGTAAGGTTTGTATTTGTGTTGGAACAAATGATGAATTTGTAATTAATTTTCATTTTTCCTAACATACAAACCTGGAGCCATTTATACACATTTGCCTGCCAGCCCTGTTCCCCAATAAGTCCTGCCAGAAAGCAAAGTGGTAGCTCAGCCCAGGTGTGTGAGTGAGCGGGATCCCACCCGCTAACTAGCGGTTGGGGTGGTTATCCCTCGCTGAAATTATCATGGCTTGTCTTTCAGCTCTGCCGAAAGTGTGCCCCTAATAAATAGCTCCTTGTTTGTATGTTACGAAAGATACAAATTAATTACAAATTTGTCAGTTTTTACTTTTTTATTTTTTTTTTTTTTTTGCTATTTGAGGATTGTACATATCATCGAGGTACTCTACTCATGATGGCATGCCGACTCAGTCACGTGTACACCACACTCATGTTTCTCGATAGTTTCATGCTTCACCTTTATCATCATCATGTGTTTTTTCTTCTCACTGCCAATGTTACCACTCTCTTTCTTAGGACCCATCACTTATGAACAATGCTCACAAATATACAGTTAAAATCACATAAATAATGCAAAGACAACACGGAAGATGTGTGCTAAAGTTGATGATCACGTGAAATGAATGAGGGATGCGGGCTTAGAGTGCTCGGCCAACAAGTGCTCGTATTTCAATGCAAAAATTGGCTCGTCGGCTTGCTCGTATCTCGGAATTCTTGTACTGTATGTTGGAGCGCTTGTATGTCAAGGTATTACTGTATGTAGTTTTCGGTAAAAAAAACGTTTCTCCATAGTTTTTTTACTGTCGATTTTATTTGCATATCAAAGTTTAGAGGTGTTCCATACCTTTTGCCATTGTACATTAATTGTATAGCCTACCTTTACAGTTCTTGATTACAATGCAATGGAAATTATTGAATTTTTTCTTCCACTTCATGAGGTAGTTTTTGTGCAATTTGGTTTACCTTTTCATAAGCCAAATAAAGTCTAAAAGTTTAAAAGCAAGCAAAACTGCTGCTGTTATCCAAAACAAGTGTTCGTAGCAAAACAGGTGATTTTATTAGGTTGTTTATAGTTGCATGCATTACTTATGAGACTGTTATCATTCATTCTCTTTTGCTTTCCTAAATGTGATCTGGAAGTTTGGATAAAGAAGTTAGTTTGTTATAATTTAGTCTAAAAAAATTACAGTACCTTGCAAGATACAACAATAAGACAAGGCCTGACTAACGTGGTCAATGTTCCCGCTGGAGTCATTCTCCCCACAATAACACCTGGGACTGGGGGCAGGTTTAATGCTTGAGACTCAGGTAGCAGAGGTGACAGTGCCAAGGGGCCAAACCAGAACAGTCAGTGTCCTCCGGTTGGGTTACGTCATCCAATTCACCAGCTCTCCTCCTCCCATGATTCTTCTCCCGATGAGATTACTGTCCTTCACGAAGGGATCGGCGAAGAACATAGCCCATCAGACAGAATTCCAGACCATGTTAGAGAAGGGTGCACGCCAAAAGGTCCTCAACGGGTCTCCAGGCTTTTATGGTTGACTTTATGGTAGAAAAGGCATTTGGAGGTGGGAGACCGGTCATCGTCTTCTCAACTCTGAGAGAGTTTGTTATACAAACTCTGTTCAAGATGAAGACTGCAGGCAAGGCAGTAAGACCAAAGGACTTCATGACAGCCATAACTGAGAGTCCCTTCTCTTGTAGAAGGAAGATAAGGAAATCTGCAATCTGCACTAGAGTTGCACCTAACAGAGAAATATCCCTTCTACCACACCAATCGCTGGAGATGGCTTACTTCCCTTGATAGTCAGCAGCTGAGGACTGTCACAGGTACCCAGACATCTCCTTTGCATTTTACTCAAAGGTGTTGAATAGCCTACAACTGTGGAGTTCCAGCGATTTCATGGATTGCTGGTACTTCTGAAGATACGTCTGACAGAGGAGTGTAAACTGTTGGGTACTTTTTTCAACAAAAGCGCTAACAGATCGGGATACCACTGTATGATGCCATCTAGGAGCCACCAAGGTCATCCTGAGTTCTAGCGATGGATTCATGCTGAATGGAGGAAAGGTGTACGCAATAATGAGATCCCATGGGTGTTGAAAGTCATCTTCAAACATGGCCCATGGGTTTGGAATGGGGGAGTGCAATCTCCTTGAGATGATGCATTCATCTGACAGAAAAATTCTTGGCTGCTCAAGTGCTTCAACCTTTGCTTTGGTGTGAGATTCAGCTTCTCCCAATTCATCACAATGATGGTGACAAGATGTGAGAATCCAATCTTGATCCTGTGGCAACATCCTCCATCAGCCAATCGTCAAGATACATCAACAGATGTATCCCCTGTAAATTGATTGAAGGTAAACCCCTGGGTAGCTAAATACAGTCCAAAGTGCAGTCTTGAACTAGTAAACCATACCATAAAAGAAGTGTATGTACATTCAAGAGGGCTGATGTTTGGGTACTTGAAAGTATGTATCCTTCAGGTCCATTGAAAGCATGAAGTCTCCCTCTCTGGTGGAACATAGCACATACTGTATTGTTTCCATCCTGAACTTCGTTTGCTGAACAAACTTGTTCAGGGGAGAGAGGTCCCTGACCGGTCTCCAGTCCCCAGAAGACTTCACCACAAAGAACAAACTGTAGAAGCCTGGAGACTTGTTTTCCAATGACTTTGAGCACTTTCTTCTCTTCTGTTCGTAAGGCCAAGGCTTTTGGCGATGTTGGGGGGTCGGACGAGAACTGTATCATTAAGTGAGACGGGAGACAGACAGTCCCAAAAGGATAGTAAATAACTGTCCTGAAAGCACTTGCTACCCACAATTTGGCTCCGAGCCTAATGCCAAGACAGGCATCCCACTACTTTCGGCGGCAGGAGAGAGGGAACGTCGACATCAGCATTTCCCTCTCTCAGCCTTCCTCCTCCCATTGTCCTTTCTGAATGGACCAGGATGGGTGGCTCAAAAGGGCTTGTGCATGCACAGGCTCTTTTCTGGAAGAAGTGGCTGCTAGTCCTGATCGGTATGTAGAAATAGGCACAGGGCTATTCCTTACACCTGATTCACAGGCTTGACAGTTTGGCCACAGCTCCCTTCAAAGGGCAAGGGCCCTTGTAGAGACTCTTCTGTGGATCAGGGAGTACTATGAAGCAGTCCTACACTTCACCACCGCCTGCATTTACAGGTATGAAAAGAGGCAAAAAGCAGGAGAAACTGACCTATCAATTGAACTAATAAGAGGGAAATTTCATAGTAGTGGTACTCACTTAACTTTACACAAAATGTTTGCAAGAATGCTCTATGCCTACAACTTTTCAAAACTATCATTATACTAATTTACAAAAAGGGAGACAAAAGACCTGAAAGATTACCATCCATCAAGTTTACTCTCAGTAATATATGAGATATTTGCAAAGATTATATTATGCCAAATAGAAAGACAGCTAGACTTTAATCAACCAAGAAAACAGGCAGGCTTTAGAAACGAGTATTTAACAACTGACAATATCCATGTAATTAACCAGCTAATGGAAAAATCAACAGAGTATAAAAGACTCTAAACAGATGCTTGTGGAAGGACATGTCTAAGGCCTTTGCCCAGTAGTGGACTAGCAACGGATGATGGTGATGATGAGGGTTTACGCATCGCCATAATCAGCAAGGCTGT
Source organism: Palaemon carinicauda (assembly GCF_036898095.1). Taxonomy (NCBI): domain Eukaryota; kingdom Metazoa; phylum Arthropoda; class Malacostraca; order Decapoda; family Palaemonidae; genus Palaemon; species Palaemon carinicauda. The sequence goes on along the minus strand of NC_090769.1, from coordinate 597,107 downwards.
ACTAGTCAGGGACATCCATACTAGATTGATTTGCTGAGTGATCAGACAAAAAACTCCCACCATCATTAATCCACACTGGCTAGCATGGTAATGAAAACTGGCCAAACCCCAGACATGAATAAAGACATGTTCTGAGGCCTTTGTCCTACAGCGGACTAGAAACAGCTACATTTGTTGTTGCTATTACTCTGTGTGTGTATATATATATATATATATATATATATATATATATATATATATATATATATATATATATATATATATATATATATATATATATATTACTTGAAGTTTTTAACTATTTAAACTGGGAAAATATAGGCATTAACATTAATGGGAAATACCTTATCAACTTGAGATTTTCATATGACAGTTCTGTTTAGAGAATCATGGTAGAGATTGCAAAAATCGATAGAAGATCTGAATAAAGAAAGTAGAAATGTAGGATTAGCAGTAAATACGAGTAAAACCAAGATAATGTTCAATGAAAATGCAGAGACAACAAGTAAGAGTTATGGATAAGCCTCTAGAGAGTGTTAATGAATATATATACTTGGGACAGACAGCAAGTGTTTCCCCAGGACATGAGACAGAAATTAAAATAAGGATAAGCATGGGATGAAGTGCTTTTGGCAAACAAAATGAGATTATGAAAATTAAAATCCCCCTTTTTCTAAAAAGAAAAGTATTTAATCAGATGGTCTTACCAGTATTAACTTAGGGAATAGAAACTTGCAGCCTTATTAAAGTATTAGAACATAAGTTAGTTAAAACTGAAAGAGCTATGGAAAGAATAATATTAAGAATAACACTCAGAGACAGAAAATGAGCAGCATGGACACTAGAGCAAACTAAACTAGATGATATTCTTACATGTGAGAAAAAGAAATGGACATTGGCAAGACATATAATGAGAATGACAACATAGACATTAAGAATAACAGAATGGGTCCCTAGAGATTGCAAAGGAAGAAAAGAAGATGGAGCGAAGAGCTCAGAAAATTTGCCGGCACAAAAAGACCATACACTGACACGAGGGGAAGGACATGTCTGAGCCTTTCATCCTGTGGTGGACTAACAATGTCTGATGAAGTATATATATATATATATATATATATATATATATATATATATATATATATATATATATATACATAAACTGTATATATATTTATATATGTATATTATATATATATATATATATATATATATATATATATGTATATATATACTATATACTATATATATATATATATATATATATATATATATATATATATATATATATATATATTATATATATATATATACTGTATATGTATATATATATATATACATATGTATATATATATATATATATATATATTATATACTGTATATATATATATATATATATATATATATATATATATATGTGTGTGTGTGTGTGTGTGTGTGTGTGTACGTGTATTTCTTCTCAATGCAATCTAATAGATTAATATTCTTAAAAACACCAATAAAAGAAGCAAAGGAAATTGATACAATCACTATATTTCGACCAAAACTCATTGGCCCTCTTTCCGAGATGAGAGCCAAAATAATTTTATTTCCTTTGTTGTTGTTATAGGCCTTTTATAAGAAATATCAATATGTATATATATATATATATATATATATATATATATATATATATATATATATATATATATATATACTGTATATCAGTTCTTATCTTCGTTTTTTTTCGCATTAAGCTGTTTCCCATATTTGTCCCTTTAGGCGCATGTAGCTTTTATTTTTTCCAATCAAGGTTACATCTTAGCCACCACTGATATCAATAATAGATATAAAGCTTTAAAATGATGGTAGCTGAAAATAGATTTGCATTCTACGTTCAAATTGCTTTTATGTTTAGTAAGAAATTATGAGTTCAAAAACGAAATACTTTAGGCTAGAGTCGCAATAGCATTCAAAGACTAATATCCGTTTGAAGAGATTTTGATGATATTTAAGAAGTTTCACATGTAGTGTAATGACATTTTGCTTCTTTGAAATCATATAAAGTTTGATAAGATGCTTATCAATACCACCTGGCGAAGTATTCATGCATTTTTTTATAGGCTACATCATACTCTGTTTTGATTGGTGGTCATACGTATCCTATTTAGCCCACTGCACGTATTGCTGACGTCATGCAACCGTTGCTGAGTTGCATTTTAAATTCGTAAACATATTTAGAAAAAGAAAAAAAATATATCTATTGTGTAGAGATATCACACGCAATAAAACGTAACAGGAATAAAAACTTTTTATGTGAAATTAGTATAAATTCCTTTCCAGATGATTTAATCCAATATTTGTATAACTAAATTACTAGGTTTTTAATTACACATTTATCAATAAAGTATTCAGATGTTTAGTAACCGATACTGGTGACTTAACATTTTTGTTATAAAATCTCGTAAGTATTATGTGTGTTTAGTGTAACACTATCCAGATAATATGGAATATTTGTAAATGAACTAATATATATATATATATATATATATATATATATATATATATATATATATATATATATATATATATATATATATTATATATATATATATATATATATATATATATATATATATATATATATATATATATATATATATATATATATATATATATATATTTGAAAGAATTCTAGACATTTATTACTCAGTTTCGGTCGCTATTTCCCTGTGGTCCTTTTTCATCTAAAGTTGCTATTATAACATTTAGGAGACTTTATAACATATTTATGTCTTTTTTTCGCTTCCTGGATCTTTTTCTTATAGTATCCAGTTTTTCCCATCCTTATTAGGTAAGTATATTAGCACTACTGTTTTGCATTCTACCCGTGCACTTTGAATATAAGTATTTCTTCCCTATTTTTTCTCTAAAGTCTCCCCGTCGAACCTTATCAGTTATAGTCATTAACATAATTGGATACATGATGTTATGTTCAATTTTACTTACTCTATTTTTATAGTTATAGGGCAGTCAACACACGTAGAACCTAATAATCGTTGGTTGTCATAGCCATGAGGAATGTTGACGTATTTTATTTCCTTTATTATTCATCAACAAATACACAATGAGATAAATTTTATTTATTTTTAAAGCATGTTTTCTTTAGCACAGCGTGTTTCTGCGAAGGTAATCTAAAAGTTATATATGCTTGTGCACTGGAGAAATATTGCACTTCTCTTACGCAATAGGAGATACAATAATAATTCCATCATTTATAATGTATGGCCGGTCAAAGTTGTTGCATAATCAACGTTATGTTAATCAATTGTTATGATTCCCGTAACTCACTAAAGGGTGAATTATCATGACTTAGTGCGTCATTCATTCAAAGACTGACGTCCAAACATAGAGCTAATTCCATTTTTCCATGATCACCTCAATGAGTATACCGAACTTACCGAACTCTTCAAAAAAAAAAAAAATTGAAAAGAAAAAAATAAAGCCTTTGTTCTCGGAAGTATGTAAACTATTGTGATATATATTTTTTGTATGTGTATAAAGTTTATGTAATTATATTAAAAATGATTACACTATAGTTCTTTTTATCATCTTGAGATTAGAATAGCCTTTGAGAACGAAAAGTCGCACTCCCCCCCCCCCACCTAATTAGCCCTCTCTCGGAATATGTAAGAAAGCATAGGTGTTGAAGGTCATTTCAGCTCTATTATTATTATTATTATTATTATTATTATTATTATTATTATTATTATTATTATTTGCCAAGCTACAACCCTAGTTGAAAAAGCTGGATGCTATAAGCCCAGGGGCTCCAACAGGGAAAATAGTCCAGTTAGGTAAGGAAACAAGGAAATAAGAGAAGTAATTAACAATTAGAATGACATATTTTAAGAATAGTAGCAACACTAAAATAAATATTTCTTATATAAACTATAAAAAAAACTTTGCCTTGTAGAAGTCATTTAACCAAGTTTCAGATAATGTTTACGTGTCGAAACATTTCTCATTTATCAATTCTCTCATTTGAATTATTTTATTACCAATAAATTGAGTATTTACATTGCCGCAATTTATGACAACCTTAGTATCAATGGTTCGTATTTTCTGCTAATTTCAATTCCAAATAAAAAGCTTTTGCATTTTTTAAAAATTCAATATGTGGTCATCCAGTTTGTCCAACTTAGTGCAGTATATACATAATATCACTTCTGAGTTACATTCCCTTGTGACGTGATTTCCCGAACATTCCCCACACGGTCTATCAAGTCTTGAACTTGTAGCCTCTTTCAAAATGTTCATACTTTGACGATGGAAGCAGAAATCACGTGTACCTATAACGTATTTTATGTATACCAAATCGCAACATAACTTTGTCACCATTATCATGAATAGCCCTCCAAAATTCAGGATCATATTTCAACATGTAGTTGGGGGTGGGGGGGGGGGTGTTAGTCCCACCTGCAGCACTTTCCTCGAATAACAGACTTATCTTCTGTTCTACATTTTGAATCTAGTCCTGGCAACGATTCCTTTGAATCAAAGAATCAACTTCATCATCTCCATCATTGTGTTCATTGCATATCATTATTTTAGGTTTTAGTATTCCAAAATTTCTCTTGTTTCGGTATCAGCAACCATGGTTCGTATCTCGTTAACTGCTTCTTCTCTAATATATTTTTCGTCTATTGCATATCATTATTATCAGTTTTCCAATTTTTCTCTTTTCGGTATCAGCAACCATGGTTCGGATCTCATTTATTGCTTCTCTAATATTTTATTTTTCATCCATTATAAGTATTTTAGGTTTTAGTTTTCCAATTTTTCTCATTTCGGTAACAGCAACCGTGGTTCGAATCCCATTTACTGCCTCTTCTCTAATATTTTCTTTAGCAAAATTTCCATTTCCATTTGAAGCTGACCTTGTATAAGAATTAATTTATCCTCAAGTGCTTTTTTCAACGTATTTTTTTCCCTATCAGTGATTCTAGTTGGTGCTTGTGTTACTTTAATTACTATATTTTCGTCATATGTCATATTCTAATTTTTGTGGTCATTATTGTTTGATGTGTTATCTTAATTAATTCCATATTCTCCGCTTGATTATCCACTTTCTCAGTAAGAAGATTATTAATTTGGTTTTCTAGCCAGTAGCCTGGGTAGAATTTGCTGAGCCAAAGGTGAGCGTGGTAAGGTAGTATTCCATCTAATTCAGCAATTATTTTCTCACGTTCTGTTGCTAAGTTTCTTCTTCTCTAATTCCGTCTCCGTTTTTTTTACACTCATAGCAGCAATTTTAGCTTAATCTACACTCTCAGAGCAAAGCCATTTTATTTTCTCTAGATTTCCATCACTAATGTTAGCGTCTATATACAAGACACGTAGACACGTAAATTTCTTGAAGTAGAACATATCACAAATTCGCATCCTATCAAGGCCGTCTCGAAAGCCTTGATCCTATGCACTTTATGCCCCCACCCCTATTGTGGTGTTGCTTAACATCATAGCTAAAATAGTCTGTTGATTGATCATTCCTTTGAAATTGTCATTATATATTTTTGTGTTATTTTGAGATACATTAATCCTGATTTGATGATTTTGTTCGTTAAATTTCAAATTTAAATTGGATAATTTAGCTAAAAGATATATAAATATTACAACATATCAATACCCACGTATATTTATTCATAAAACCTAATTATATGACGTAGTCACACATAGATAATCTAACAAATCTATGGTAATCACCATTTACCCCAGAAGCTGCTGTAGCTATCGGGAGGACGCTGATTCCCGCTAAGAAATTGCGCCTAGCGAGGTTGTACCCATGAGTTTATGGACTGCTGTTCACAAAACGGCTGAAATTGCGTCACTAAGTTATTCAGAAGGCGGACTAGATAGATTTTTCTTGTTTATTAGAAGGGAGGAAGAAGATTTAGACTTATGGAGCAGTTTGTATTTAATAACTTGAACAATATAGCCTACACTCGTTCTAAAATTTCCGCTATATCTTATCCAACTGTTTTTAAATCTAAAACTTACCAAAAGATTAATTTTCATTTGTAAAAGGGTGTAAGCAATTCCTTCACTTTTGGTTCCCCCTTGTTCAATATTCTCTGTCTCCTTAACCGTCTGGTGATCCCGGCCTTGACAAAATCCCCTGTCAGCCTCATGACTTGCAAAGTTCCGGTGAAGCACAACCACAACGTCACATAGATCGTGGTTACAACCTACACTTAGTCATGTTTCAACCAAGGCTCATGGTTTCAACTTACTTAATTGACGTTTCGTAGCGTAAATGATAACAAAGGGAAAAATATAAGGACTGGAAATTGTGTTAGAGAACTTAATAAATTTTATATAGCGCGCACACACACACACACACACACACACACACACACACACACACACACACACACACACACATATATATATATATATATATATATATATATATATATATATATATATATATATATATATATATATATATATATATATTTATAATCATTCTTTTGTATCCTAACCAATTCGGAGAAACACTCCCTTTTTTGGCGTTAATTCCTTTTTTAAAGAACTCTTAAGGGGATTTGCAGGGAAGTTTGTACTAAGGGTCATAATGATTTAATAGATATTTCGGGACTAGAACATGCAGCAGCTATTTTATAGCAATTTCTAAGAGGACACTCCAAAATCAAACCATAGTTCTCTAGTCTTGGATATGTGACATAGCCTCTGTACCTTAGTCTTCCATTAACTGGAGTTAGAGTTATCTTGCTTGAGAGGTAGGGCCTACACTCAGGCATGCTATTTTATTTCTTTTACTCACTGGGCTATTTTTCCTGTTGGAGCCCTGGGGCTTATAGCAACCTAGTTTTCTAACTAGGATTGTAGCTTAGCTAGTAATATACATCCTACATAGGCTATGTACATACATACATAATACAATCCAACCATAAAAACTGAGGTGGAAATATTAATGAATTCAGACTTCTTTTGCCTAATCCATTCTGTGCGTTAATATGGAATTTTGGTTACTGGGACATTTTAATTACAACTTTGGCCAAGCTTTCTCTGAATAATAAAAGGCTTTGTTCAGCTTAAAGTTATTGAGAGTTGATAGTTCTTATCTTCTCATGGAGAATCCATTTGGATTTGGTTCGATTAGTTCGTTAGATACTACCGCTACCACTATCTTGGGTTAGAGTTCTCTTGCTTGAGGGGTACACTCCGGCACACTATTCTATCTATTTTTTCTTCCTCGTGTTTTGTTAATGTTTTTATAGTTTATATAGGAGATATTTATTTTAGTATTATTCTTAAAATATTTATTTTTTCCTTGTTTCCTTTCCTCACTGGGCTATTTTCCCTGTTGGAGCCCCTGGGCTTATAGCATTCTAGCCCCTGGGCTTATAGCATTCTGCTTTTCCAACTAGAGTTGTAGCTTAGCAATGAATAACAATAGTAATAATTAAGAATCTCTCTGAATTTGTAATATAGCATTTTTTTCAGGGGTGGAGGCGGGGTATATTAATCCCCGGTTATTATTATTACTTGCTAAGCTGCAACCTTAGTTGGAAAAGCAGGATGCTTACCCAGGGGCCCCAACAGGGAAAACAGCCCAGCGAGGAAAGGAAACAAGGAAAAATAAAATAGTTTAAGAACAGTAACAACATTGAAATAAATATTTCCTATATAAATTATAAAAACATTAACAAAACAAGAGAAAGAGAAAGTAGAATAGTGTGCCCGAGTGTACCCTCAAGCATGAGAACTCTAACCCAAGACTGTGAAAGACCATGGTAAAGTGGTAGCAAACTGCTTGTTATTCTGGAGAACAAGTATTTAAGGATTCCATGTTGTTCACAACGTCCTAAAATAGTTGAGAGTTACTGAAGCTTCTCTTCAGCAAGCTTTGCTTCCATAGAAAGCAATTCAGAAATTCGATAATGATTGATTGAAAAATGTAATACACACACACACACACACACACACACACACACACACATATATATATATATATATATATATATATATATATATATATATATATATATATATATATATATATATATATATATATATAGGGTGTGTGTGATTACACACATATTGCACATACACTCATGCATAATACATACTGTATAAAATCATGTAAGTAGTATATGCGCATATCTATGGAGATGATGTGATGATTATTCATTGAACTTCAATGAATCACCTTGAGGCGCTGACTCGCCTAGTCCCATGTGTATGATGTGAGTCACTTATATTACTATCATGTGATGCAGTAGGAACTAAATCAAGTCTGTGGGTGTCAAGAAAATGTACCACAAATATCTTAGATACAATGTATTAATCATTTCCCCATAAACTATAAGGTGTTTGAACGTAGTTATCAATTGGCTAGTCTTGTTAGATTATAACTACCGAAATTTTCACGTTCAATAGGGATATTAAAAGCAACTTCGAAAGAACGGAAAATCGGTCGGTTCGGAAAATTCCTCGCTCTGGCTTAGAAATATCTTATATACTTTCAATTATTTAAGCTAACGTGCAAAAGTATATAACTAAAACTCAGCTAAAATAGATCAAAATAGAGGTTTTAGCATATGTTATTAAAACCAACACACTGAAAAGAAGATTAAAGAGTGTAATTTAATGATTTTTTTTTATAAACACGAACACATTGGGAAGGGGGCGTTGTCACGGCCATAGTTTTAAGTGACGTTTCTTGGTTCAAGTTTCTTATCTGAAGAGCAGAAGAGGAGGAATCCTTAGCAAAACAGTAGCTGTAAACTGCGTTCGATTACGATCGAAGATTATTCTTATCTTTTTCTTTACCCACCAATTAGAATAGTTTTGGATAAGTGAAAAGAAGTTGCAAATCGACGGAGTAAGGCAGCTAAAGTAAGGAACTCTGAGTTTGTTTATATTATTGTATTTTTGTTGTTGTCAAAGTCTAACAAAGGTTCTGAAATCCAGGATCGCTCCTACTATCCTGTGTAGCTCTGACTTGTAAGTGTAGCTTATCCCGTGGTAGTGTTGTTTTTCCCTACCATATTTAGGCCATGGTTTCCTTATTAAAGTTATATAAATGGATTTTAGTGATCTTATTATTGTTAGCTCGGTAGTGGAGCCACTGATATCGTATCCTAGCTAAGGTTGTCCAGGATTTAAACATGAATTTCATTGTAGTTTATTTAAGGCTGGCATAGCCTAATCAAAAGGTTTGTAACTTTAACCAGCCAGGCTATGAGATTTATTATATTAATTTTTTTTTATTCTATGTTAAAAGCTAGTTTATATATGAAATATCTATTTTAATTTTGTTATTGTTCTTAAAATATTTTATTTCAATTTTTCATTAATTTTCTTGGTATTATTTCCTTGTTTCCTTTCCTCACTGGGCTATTCTCCTTGTTAGAGACCCTGGGCTTACAGTATCTTGCTTTTCCAACTAGGGCTGTAGCGTAGCAAGTAAAAATAATACTAATCAGTTTTGGTGAATAGCACAAAGGGGCATGGAAAGTGTAAATGAACGTAAAGCAGTCAATTAATGCAGTATTCTTATTAAGAAGATTTCCAGGCAATACCCATTTAGCTATTGTTACTATTGTCAAAATAAAAATTAATCCGTAAATAATGACTGCAATTGTAGCTCAACATATACTGCTTGCTGGAACATAAGAGCAGTAATGTAATGTATTTTTTGTAAGCGCAGCAATCCTTGGTGCAGCAAAAACCGTGGTGTATGTATGATAATGGCTACTTGTATGTATGATGACGGCTGACTAAGAATATGGCAGTGTAAGGGGGTCGCAAGGGGGCGTTAGCCTCTCAATTATTTAAGTAGGTAAAGACACGGCTTGTAGGTTAGGTTAGCGGGGAAAGTTTAGGTTAGTTGTCCATTTTTTATGTATGCGGGAGCAACTGGCCGCTGATATACAAAGACCCCAAAAACCATTACACGTTTGGGGTGTATGTATGATAGCGGCAACCTGTATGTATTATTATGTCCAACTTAGAATACAGCAGTGTAAGGGCGGGTCGGGTGGGCCGTTAGCTCTTCCGTTAGGTAAGAAAGTAAGGACATGGCTTGTAGGTTAGGTTAGGGGGAAAAGTTTAGGTAGTTGATGTCCATTTTTAATCGGCGAGTGAGGAACTGGCCGCTGATATACAAAGGCTCCACAAGTTTCAAAAATATTCCTGAAATAATGACCCAAGGGATTGCTAGTGCAGCTTAATATGTATTGCTTACCAGAACATAGGAGCAGTGATGTAATTGTAATTTGGTGAGTGCATCTAGCCACGATGGAGCAAAAACCATTAGAACTGTAGCCGGGGTCGAGGTCCAATAACGTTAGGTATTGTCAACTCGCATTATCACCCACACTGGAAATCCCCATTGTGCATTTCATGTGTACTAGTAATCACTTTCTTAGAAGTATTGACTCTTAATATCCTAATTTAACATCCTTTTACGTCAAAGTCCTATACTCAAGCAAAAGCTCTACGGCCGTCGGATCAGGGTTTTTTTCAAAATACTTGGTGTCAAACTCAAAATACTGTGGACATCTTTGGCTATTCCTCTAAGGAAGGAACCTGATCGGGTTATCCACAAAAGCAGATTAATGCTCGAAGGTAACCATTGTATTGTACAGGTACTTTTGTATTGTACTTTTTTAAGAAAGAGTGTATAACCTCAAGGAGCAAAGTGGAAGGAATAGGCCAGACTATTCGTTTTATGTGTAGGCAAAGAGAAAATGAGCCGTAACGAGAGATATGGATCCAATGTAGTACTGTCTGTCCAGTCAAAGGAACCAATAAATCTCTAGCTGTAGTATTTCAACGGGTGGTTGGTGTCCTACCAACCTTAAAGGTACTGCTCGAGGAATCACTGGATAGAATAACAAAAGAAGATTGGAGCAAAGCTATAAGACATGCCGAGAGTTTGCAACATGAAAATGCAAAGAATGATTTAGCCATAGATAAATTCTTTAACTCATTTCTCATTGCTCTTGACTCCTCGGACGACGACCATTTTTTTTTCTTTTTTTTCCTTCAAAAGATATGTATTGAAAGATGCTACATAATTCTAATAGCTATACAGTACAGCAGTATTTACTTTATCCATTAATACAAAGATTGATGTAAAATACAGGTAAATAATACATATATAGGAAGGAATATATATATGATAGGGAATGAAAATAAGTAAACCGTTGTAGACTCCTTATTAGAAGCCGACCTTTGACCGCGGCTCCCAAGGTCTTGAAAGCAAATCTACCCCCAGGTATTTGATTCAGCTTTATATCAGGTGTGCTTGTTTTAAGACTTGTAAAGGAAATTGATTGAATAAAGAGGATCCCTTCACTAAGTATTTTGAGAAAGGCCGCCACTAAACGATCAGCTTCAATTGGAATGAGTATAGGTATAGGGGTTCCTTAGAAATGTTAGGCTAAGCTGGGAATATCCTAGATTATCATTGCATTCATTTTGGTGTCATAGTGTTTTACAGAGCCTATAATTACATATGTTTATAGCTGTAATGATGTTGCTGCCTAATCCTCAAACCAGTAATATATATTTGGGGTTTGTGAAAACGGTTTGGTTTTACTTTATCCTAGTATAAGATTGGTACATAATTTGAGGTGTACTGTATATAGTTGGTTGGAACATGGGTATACTTTCTTATTACTTGTCAAATTGATTTTCTTTATGGTGAAAATATTTTTTATCTTTGTCTGAAATATGATACATTATTATTTTAATGCTTTACGAAATATTGTGATTTAGTGTTACCTTACCAGAAGTGAACTGGTTGGGGAGCAAATGCATGGTTGACTTATTCTTAGGATAAGCCAAGGATACGGTGGTGTAAGGGGGTTCGCTACACCGGTCCCTGGTAGGTAAGTAGGTAATGATAAGGCTCATAGGTTAGGTTAGGTAGGGAACCTAAGGTTAGATAGTGGGCTTGTTTGTTTCTCTCTTAAAATCTGTTCCAACACGGAGTACTTACCTCGAACTACTTTCTTAGGAGTATCTTGGATTTCCTCCCAACCGACCAGAGTTTTGTGTAGTTTACCCTAGTCCCGTTTTCTATGAGGGGTAACCTCAGGTGGAGTGATACGCGCCCTGAGGCTAACCCCGGGTCAGAGAGCATGCTTGCTCAAGTCTCGATCTCCAGTAAGTTCTCTGGTCGCGTCACGATAACATCTCGACGCTCTCTCCTTACCCAGTGCGACCCTTTGTGTCTCACGCGGTCCCCACGTGGACCCATTGTGTTCATTCTATACCCTTTCCTACCCTTCTCCTCTGTGTTCGTCGTGTAGGGGCAGCTTATGTTCTCCTACAGCCACGTGTCCGGAGTGAGAGTCCTGGAACGAGGTGGAGTGGGTGTACTTCGGCACCAAGAAGAAAAAGGCGTCCAAGAGGTCACATAGGAAGCCGAGCCTCTCCTCGCCGCTTACTTCTCCCGATGCCTCGTCGGTTAGAGCTTCTCAGCCACCTTCCCCTACCCAGAGTAGGGGACGAGGTAAGTCAGTTGTGGGGAAGAGGCCCATTGCTCTCCCCCAGGAGTCTGAGTGGGTGCGGTATAGCACCAAGAAGAAGTAGGCGACGAAGAGGTCGCCTAAGAAGCAGAGCGTCCCTTCCTCCCTTGCTTCGCCGGGCGTCTCGTCTGACCGAGCTTCCCTACCACCCTCCCCTACCCAGAGTAGGGGACGAGGTAAGTCCGATGCGGGGAAGAGGCCCGCGGCCCTTCCCCAAGAATCTGATCTTCAGGATAGTGGGGTTGTGGGGTCATTCCAGGCGAGTGAGGGGCCTGAGGGAGGGGCGGGAGTGTGTACGGG